>NC_090444.1:1030501410-1030825298 GCF_031143425.1 Pleurodeles waltl | reverse complement strand
CACTCAAACACAAGGTAATTCTGCAGAAAGTGGGATGGTTGACCACTTAACCACAGTTGCCATTTTAAACAGGTGGTGTATTGATTGTGTCCCTCAGTTTCCCAGCACGGAATGTTTGTCCCTCCAAATTTTCAGTGTACCTAGCCTCCGACTTTCCCTGTGTTTCTTTGCTCAGTTCCTCTGACTCCAACAGGCAGCAGAAGCAAAGGGAGTGCTTGCAGCATCAAGATTTAGTGATTACTCAAAAACAAGACACTGAAGACACCATATCAAATTTGAAAAGACACTCTCTTGTATTTTGCCTTGTGAGTAGAAGTTTCAGAATGTCTTCATGATGGTATATCAGTGGGGCACAGTGAAAGCAATATGGATGGCGGTGAGGCTGTGTTGCATGATACAAGCCATTATAGCCGTGCAATATAGGAACATATAATTATATCAGTGTTGTTAAATCAATGCATGGGGTACGTCAGTATACCAACAAATTATTAGAGCCGTGTACATTTCTCAGTAATGTGACATCAACATGGTACAGGTCTTTATTACAGTGCATTATGCGTCCCATGAATGTCATAGGAATAAGGGGATGGGTACACTGAACAAGTTTATCTTTAGAACGGAAGACATGATCTGAAGACAATAAACAGAATCTGAAGTATTCTTCTCCCTAATACTGCTTCACCCCACTCCACCTCATACCGCTCTCCTTCTAACTCCAACGATCCCCACCAAATCATGACTAATGGAAGTGTCAATAAATGCACCGTTTGATGCTGAAAGTATGTACTCAGACACAACCCTGACATACTTAAACTGTGCAACAAGAAGATTCAAATACTCCTCTTTAAAGATGATGGAATTGTAGAATAGCAATATTAATGTTTTATAAAATGCTATTCACAGACCTACATGCAGAGGTCTATTCCTCCACCTCTCCTATTTTTGATATGCAGACATCTGCACAGCTGATGGAATACGAGAAGGAGTTTTGGGAGGGACATGCAGAGTAAGCCCCTTGATATTTACAAACTAACTGCCCTTATATAGTTACTAAAGCAAAAAAGGGAACCAAAACCATCTGAAATGTACTCCACCTCAGAGTTGGAGTAAGTTCAGCACAATGCATGGCCAACCACCAGTACTGCAACACCCCCCATTACAAATTAATGGAAGTCGGGACCCTAAATAAAACGCTGTAGGAACTAATGTGAACATAAATTAAATTATTTACATACATTTTATTTAGTGTTAAAGCATGCCTCAAAATAAAACAATTATTTTAATGTCAATTAGTTCACTAAACTTTGTTTTAATTTAAAAATCAATGTACAATTAATATTTGTGAAAACTAATTCAGTTGCTATTAATTAATCCTGTACATCATTTTTAATATATTCACTAAGAAAACAAAGGTTTACAGGGACGTTATACTTAGGTTCAGATTTTAGACACACAAAACCTTAGAAATGAGAAATTCAACAGTTATAATTATACTTTTCTCAAGAAACTATAACTTGTGCCCTAAAATAACGATAACTAACACCCCCGCCATGGACAATTTCTCATCAATAATTTCACTGCAAATGTTGCACTGAAAAATATGAATGATGTGATAGATGATGTCATGAGTGATGTAATATGTGAAGTAATTGGCAGTTCATGGTGAGGGTGCAAGTTATAGTTACCTTAAGGCACAAGTTATAGTTTCTTGAGATAAGTATACCTATAACTGCTGAATTTCTATGGTTTTATTTGTGTAAAATCTGTACCTAACTATAGCTTCCCTTTAAGCTTTGTTTTTCTAGTTAATTTCTAAGAATTTTTAAATTCTATTTCCTAACTATAACGTACGTAACCATTGTTTTATTTAGTGAATTTCAATTTTTTTTTTTAACATAGAGTAATATTTAATTACCATACAGTAATCAAACCGCTGCCATGAATGGCCAGGACAGGCCCTGCAGGCAACCCCTCAGATGCAGACAACCCCATGCTGTGCACAAACCTTTGGCTGTGCACAGCAAAGTGTTGGCCACAGAGCCTAATGAGCAGCCAGACCCTGCTGCCAGTCCCCGTATGCAGCCAACCCCACGCTGTGGCTCTGTGAGTGGGTGGCTGTATGGGTGTGTTACTGGGTGTGTGTGGCTGTATCAGTGGGTGTTTGAGTGTTTGTGTGTGAGTGGCCGTGTGGATCTGCGCGTGGTTTTGTGGGTCTGTGAGTGAATGTGTGAATGTCTGAGTGTGTGAGTGGGTGCTTGAGTGGGTGTATAAGTGGGTGTGTGAGTGGGTGTGTGAGTGGCTGTGTGAGTGGCTGTGTGGGTCTGTGAGCGGGTATGCGAGTGGTTTTGTGAGTGTGAATGGAGGTGTGAGTTGCTGTATGGGTGTGTAAGGGGTTGGTTGGATGTGAAAGTGGTTGTGGTTTTATGGGTGTGTGAGTTGGTGTATGAGTAGCTGTGTGGGTCTGTGTGTTGTGTGAGTGATTTTGTGGGCCTGTGAGTGGGTGTGTGAGTGGTTGTGTGGGTGGGTGTGTGAGTGTCTGAGTAGATGTGTGAGTGGCTGTGTGGGTGGCTGGGTGTAGCAGTAGTTTTGTGGATCTGTGAGTGGGTATGTGAGATGAGTGAGTAGGTTTGTTAGTGAGTGTATTTTGTTTGTTTAATTGGGGTCTGAATCCATGAACATGTCATGGATTCAGACAAGGGGCTGTGCTGAGCACCGGAGAGGATCCGCAGATCCCCTCACATGCTAAAAAACTGTTTAAGACAATTTTCTGCCCTTCAGGGATCCCTCTGTGACCCCTTCAAGACACTCATGGGGTCAGGGTACCTCTTCCCGGACCCCTTTAATCACTTTGCACTTAAATTCTGAGGTCCCTGGACTGTTTCAAATACTTAAAATGGTGGCCCCAACCTCCTTGTCTGGTTGCAGCCAGCCAATCATGGCATTGCTGGTGGCAAGTGGATCTGCAAATCCGGCGCTGTGGATCTGTGATGGATCCGCACCCTTGGATATCTATATTTCTTTTTTCTTTAATAAGTTGCACCTACTGAACAGATTTACACCAAATCACAAAAAGGGCTCTTTTTGGACCAAGATCTAGCTTTCTGACAAATCTGGTGTTGTCATGTCTAAAATCCCTATGAGAAATTGCATGGGGAAAATGCATTTTGGTACCCCTTTAGTCTCAGTCCCCACTTGTTGAATCACCCCAAAACTTTCCACATAGCAGCAGATGTGAGTGGCAAACTTCAGAAAAATAATTTAATTTTAATGTAATATTTTCAAAATAATAAAATAATTATTCTGCTATTTAAAACTGTTATTAATGCTGTAACATTTTATCATGGTATTGGTATTCTAAATCCTGAATAAATATATAAAGTTAATTAACATTAATATTTAAACTAAAATACTTAAGCTAATTTTTAAAAAAGTTTACAAAACTTTTAAACTTTACCCTATAATTTCTGTAGGGAGATCTCTGCGCTGATGCACTGTTTGTGGAGGTCTCTACCAAGTGTGAGGAATGTACAATATTGTCTTTAAGTCAATACTAGTTGTAACCTTACAGTCATTCTGGATGTATTTGCTGACTCCAACCCATTACATTCAGAATAGCTAAAAGTAGTAAAGTTATTCAAAAGTGTCAGAGTAAATTTACTTGTAGTAAATACACGTGTAGATTTACTTTTGTCAATAGACCCCAACATTGGGAATCAATCCATCCATGTAATGCTACAAGTTTACAAGCAAAAAGCAAGTAGCGTTTGTAGTCTACGTTGCTGAATTTAGGGATTAGACCAAGACCAAAGATTTACAAATACTCAAAAATATTTTTAAGGTCCTTCTTTGAGCTGGGCTAATGTACTCTGTTAGTTACCCTACTTATGGAGACAGGCTTCACACTTATCTCCAAAATTATTGCTCAGCGTCTTGCACTAAATTGGCTGCAACTCACTAGAAACCACAAGGGGAAATATATTTTAAATCTATAACAGTAGTAGCTCCCCAGGGCAGTGCTATCAGCCACTCTTGGACAGCACGTTAAAAATATTATCATGGACCTACACTTCAGTCATTCATAGAATAATCCAGCAACAAACGGCTTGAATGGGAGCAAACTAATCAAAGAAGCATACTAGTAGAGTTAAAAATTAAGATCAAGTCCTAGAAGTCGGCCTCAAAGACCTCAACTTATCCTTTAATAAAGCAACTACCTGGGCTTGAGCACTGTTGTGATTGTATTAGCTTTAGATTAGGCTATCTTCCAACTGCAGCTCACTTGTCAAAGTGGAACAGAGTCACTATTTCAGTGTGTGCGCTTCAGAACAGGCAATCCTGCAATATTCATGCCTGTAGCATTTTACATCTGGCCCACATGGCTCACTTTGAGAAAGAAAAATGTGATCGGAGCTCATGCAATCAACATACTTTCTAAGATTACTGAGACTGTTTTATTTGCACCTATATTAATAATAACAAAAAGTTGTAAACTTAAAATGATTGTTTATGGGTGTATTTAGAAGATGATAATTGGGTTTTTATTGTCACTGTATTGTTATTCTATTGTCATTTTAATTATGTTAACTGTTGTATTGTTATGACATTTTGAAAAAATAAACATAATCATTCATTCATTCATATACCAAAATTTTAGGCACTCTTGGGTGAAACTATTGAATCTATTGAGGAGAGGTGCCAACCCAGGACTCTTTAGCTCAGCGATTGTCACTTCAACAAACTGTAATATTCAATAAGTACATTGTTATCCATGGGTCTGACATTGGCTAAAAGATACAAAGATTACACTCAAATGTTAAAATCTGCTCAACAAATGAATATTTGGGATAAACAGAATTTTAGAATTGAACTTACACTGGAAGCAAATCTCATCCAGCAGGGCCACTTTATTTGATAAGTCCTGTTATCGGGACTCTGTACTCATTCAGTGAGGCTAAGACATCATAGTCACTGTCAACAATATGTCTTTTACAGTGTTTCTGAGCAACAGAAAACCCTCCAGGTGAGAAGGGCTTTATCAGCAACCCTGTAAAAGGATGTGTCACAATTATTTACCCACGCATTGTCTCACCCACCAAGGCGTTCCAGTTCATTATACCCCCGTGGGTTGATCTAAGAAAGGGTTCCTCCCAAAGGCAGACTTTACCACTTCTCGGTTCCACAGTTGCCATTTTAAACAGGTGGTGTATTGATTGTGTCCCTCAGTTTCCCAGCACGGAATGTTTGTCCCTCCAAATGTTCAGTGTACCTAGCCTCCGACTTTCCCTGTGTTTCTTTGCTCAGTTCCTCTGACTCCAACAGGCAGCAGAAGCAAAGGGAGTGCTTGCAGCATCAAGATTTTGTGATTACTCAAAAACAAGACACTGAAGACACCATAGCAAATTTGAAAAGACACTCTCTTGTATTTTGCCTTGTGAGTAGAAGTTTCAGAATGTCTTCATGATGGTATATCAGTGGGGCACAGTGAAAGCAATATGGATGGCGGTGAGGCTGTGTTGCATGATACAAGCCATTATAGCCGTGCAATATAAGAACATATAATTATATCAGTGTTGTTAAATCAATGCATGGGGTACGTCAGTATACCAACAAATTATTAGAGCCGTGTACATTTCTCAGTAATGTGACATCAACATGGTACAGGTCTTTATTACAGTGCATTATGCGTCCCATGAATGTCATAGGAAAAAGGGGATGGGTACACTGAACAAGTTTATCTTTAGAACGGAAGACATGATCTGAATACAATAAACAGAATCTGAAGTATTTTTCTCCCTAATACTGCTTCACCCCACTCCACCTCATACCGCTCTCCTTCTAACTCTAACGATCCCCACCAAATCATGACTAATGGAAGTGTCAATAAATGCACCGTTTGATGCTGAAAGTATGTACTCAGACACAACCCTGACATACTTAAACTGTGCAACAAGAAGATTCAAATACTCCTCTTTAAAGATGATGGAATTGTAGAATAGCAATATTAATGTTTTATAAAATGCTATTCACAGACCTACATGCAGAGGTCTATTCCTCCACGTCTCCAAGTTTTGATATGCAGACATCTGCACAGCTGATGGAATACGAGAAGAAGTTTTGGGAGGGACATGCAGAGTAAGCCCCTTGATATTTACAAACTAACTGCCCTTATATAGTTACTAAAGCAAAAAAGGGAACCAAAACCTTCTGAAATGTGATCCACCTCAGAGTTGGAGTAAGTTCAGCACAATGCATGGCCAACCACCAGTACTGCAACACCCCCCATTACAAATTAATGGAAGTCGGGACCCTAAATAAAACGCTGTAGGAACTAATGTGATCATAAATTAAATTATTTACATACATTTTATTTAGTGTTAAAGCATGCCTCAAAATAAAACAATTATTTTAATGTCAATTAGTTCAGTAAACTTTGTTTTAATTTAAAAATCAATGTACAATTAATATTTGTTAAAACTAATTCATTTGCTATTAATTAATCCTGTACATCATATATTCACTAAGAAAACAAAGGTTTACAGGGACGTTATACTTAGGTTCAGATTGTATACACACAAAACCATAGAAATTAGAAATTCAACAGTTATAATCATACTTTTCTCAAGAAACTATAACTTGTGCCCTAAAATAACAATAACTCACACCCCTGCCATGGACAGTTTCTCATCAATAATTTCACTGCAAATGTTGCACTAAAAAATATGAATGATGTGATAGATGATGTCATGAGTGATGTAATATGTGAAGTAATTGGCAGTTCATGGTGAGGGTGCAAGTTATAGTTTCCTTAAGGCACAAGTTATAGTTTCTTGAGATAAGTATACCTATAACTGCTGAATTTCTATGGTTTTATTTGTGTAAAATCTGAACCTAACTATAGCTTCCCTTTAAGCTTTGTTTTTCTAGTGAATTTCTAAGAATTTTTCAATTCTATTTCCTAACTATAACGTACGTAACCATTGTTTTATTTAGTGAATTTCTATTTTATTTTTTTAACATAGAGTAATATTTAATTACCATACAGTAATCAAACCGCTGCCATGAATGGCCAGGACAGGCCCTGCAGGCAACCCCTCAGATGCAGACAACCCCATGCTGTGCACAAACCTTTGGCTGTGCACAGCAAAGTGTTGGCCACAGAGCCTAATGAGCAGCCAGACCCTGCGGCCAGTCCCCGCATGCAGCCAACCACACGCTGTGGCTCTGTGAGTGGGTGGCTGTATGGGTGTGTTACTGGGTGTGTGTGGCTGTATAAGTGGGTGTTTGTGTGTGAGTGGCCGTGTGGATCTCCGCGTGGTTTTGTGGGTCTGTGAGTGAATGTGTGAATGTCTGAGTGTGTGAGTGGGTGCTTGAGTGGGTGTATAAGTGGGTGTGTGAGTGGGTGTGTGAGTGGCTGTGTGAGTGGCTGTGTGGGTCTGTGAGCGGGTATGCGAGTGGTTTTGTGAGTGTGAATGGAGGTGTGAGTTGCTGTATGGGTGTGTAAGGGGTTGGTTGGATGTGAAAGTGGTTGTGGTTTTATGGGTGTGTGAGTTGGTGTATGAGTAGCTGTGTGGGTCTGTGTGTTGTGTCAGTGATTTTGTGGGCCTGTGAGTGGGTGTGTGAGTGGTTGTGTGGGTGGGTGTGTAAGTGGCTGTGTGGGTGGCTGGGTGTAGCAGTGGTTTTGTGGATCTGTGAGTGGGTCTGTGAGGTGAGTGAGTAGGTTTGTTAGTGAGTGTATTTTGTTTGTTTAATTGGGGTCTGAATCCATGAAATGTCATGGATTCACACAAGGGGCTGTGCTGAGCACCGGAGAGAATCCGCAGATCCCCTCACATGCTAAAAAACTGTTTAAGACAATTTTCTGCCTTTCAGGGATCCCTCTGTGACCCCTTCAAGACACTCATGGGGTCAGGGTACCTCTTCCCGGACCCCTTTAATCACTTTGCACTTAAATTCTGAGGCCCCTGGACTGTTTCCAATACTTAAAATGGAGGCCCCAACCTCCTTGTCTGGTTGCAGCCAGCCAATCATGGCATTGCTGGTGGCAAGTGGATCTGCAAATCCGGCGCTGTGGATCTGTGATGGATCCGCACCCTTGGATATCTATATTTCTTTTTTCTTTAATAAGTTGCACCTACTGAACAGATTTACACCAAATCACAAAAAGGGCTCTTTTTGGACCAAGATCTAGCTTTCTGCCAAATTTGGTGTTGTCATGTCTAAAATCCCTATGAGAAATTGTATGGGGAAAATGCATTGTGGTACCCCTTTATTCTCAGTCCCCACTTGTTGAATCACCCCAAAACTTTCCACATAGCAGCAGATGTGAGTGGCAAACTTCAGAAAAATAATTTTATTTTAATGTAATATTTTCAAAATAATAAAATAATTATTCTGCTATTTAAAACTGTTATTAATGCTGTAACATTTTATCATGGTATTGGTATTCTAAATCCTGAATAAATATATAAAGTTAATTAACATTAATATTTAAACTAAAATACTTAAGCTAATTTTTAAAAAAGTTTACAAAACTTTTAAACTTTACCCTATAATTTCTGTATGGAGATCTCTGCGCTGATGCACTGTTTGTGGAGGTCTCTACCAAGTGTGAGGAATGTACAATATTGTCTTTAAGTCAATACTAGTTGTAACCTTACAGTCATTCTGGATGTATTTGCTGACTCCAACCCATTACATTCAGAATAGCTAAAAGTAGTAAAGTTATTCAAAAGTGTCAGAGTAAATTTACTTGTAGTAAATACACGTGTAGATTTACTTTTGTCAATAGACCCCAACATTGGGAATCAATCCATCCATGTAATGCTACAAGTTTACAAGCAAAAAGCAAGTAGCGTTTGTAGTCTACGTTGCTGAATTTAGGGATTAGACCAAGACCAAAGATTTACAAATACTCAAAAATATTTTTAAGGTCCTTCTTTGAGCTGGGCTAATGTACTCTGTTAGTTACCCTACTTATGGAGACAGGCTTCACACTTATCTCCAAAATTATTGCTCAGCGTCTTGCACTAAATTGGCTGCAACTCACTAGAAACCACAAGGGGAAATATATTTTAAATCTATAACAGTAGTAGCTCCCCAGGGCAGTGCTATCAGCCACTCTTGGACAGCACGTTAAAAATATTATCATGGACCTACACTTCAGTCATTCATAGAATAATCCAGCAACAAACGGCTTGAATGGGAGCAAACTAATCAAAGAAGCATACTAGTAGAGTTAAAAATTAAGATCAAGTCCTAGAAGTCGGCCTCAAAGACCTCAACTTATCCTTTAATAAAGCAACTACCTGGGCTTGAGCACTGTTGTGATTGTATTAGCTTTAGATTAGGCTATCTTCCAACTGCAGCTCACTTGTCAAAGTGGAACAGAGTCACTATTTCAGTGTGTGCGCTTCAGAACAGGCAATCCTGCAATATTCATGCCTGTAGCATTTTACATCTGGCCCACATGGCTCACTTTGAGAAAGAAAAATGTGATCGAAGCTCATGCAATCAACATACTTGCTAAGATTACTGAGACTGTTTTATTTGCACCTATATTAATAATAACAAAAAGTTGTAAACTTAAAATGATTGTTTATGGGTGTATTTAGAAGATGATAATTGGGTTTTTATTATCACTGTATTGTTATTCTATTGTCATTTTAATTATGTTAACTGTTGTATTGTTATGACATTTTGAAAAAATAAACATAATCATTCATTCATTCATATCCCAAAATTTTAGGCACTCTTGGGTCAAACTATTGAATCTATTGAGGAGATGTGGCCAACCCAGGACTCTTTAGCTCAGCGATTGTCACTTCAACAAACTGTAATATTCAATAAGTACATTGTTATCCATGGGTCTGACATTGGCTAAAAGATACAAAGATTACACTCAAATGTTAAAATCTGCTCAACAAATGAATATTTGGGATAAACAGAATTTTAGAATTGAATTTACACTGGAAGCAAATCTCATCCAGCAGGGCCACTTTATTTGATAAGTCCTGTTATCGGGACTCTGTACTCATTCAGTGAGGCTAAGACATCATAGTCACTGTCAACAATATGGGGGTTATTCCAACTTTGGAGGAGGTGGTAATCCGTCCCAAATGTGACGGATTTACCACCAGCCGTATTACGAGTTCCATAGGATATAATGGACTCGTAATACGGCTGGTGGTATATCCGTCACTTTACCGTCACTTTTGGGACGGATTACCACTTCCTCCAAAGTTGAAATAACCCCCTATGTCTTTTACAGTGTTTCTGAGCAACAGAAAACCCTCCAGGTGAGAAGGGCTTTATCAGCAACCCTGTAAAAGGATGTGTCACAATTATTTACCCACGCATTGTCTCACCCACCAAGGCGTTCCAGTCCATTATACCCCCGTGGGTTGATCTAAGAAAGGGTTCCTCCCAAAGGCAGACTTTACCACTTCTCGGTTCTGCCCGATGAGGTCACAGTCCAGAAATCAGTCGCTCAGGTTTGCCCATCAGTAGAACCCCTTTCCAAAACACTCAAAGGCACTCATAGCTACATCCGTGCAGGCCTCTATGCTAGCTCACAGCATGCAAAGTTTTCTAATCAATAAATGTTGCAGTGATATTATTAATTATGTCATAGAAGATGTCATGAGTGATGTAATATGCGGGGTAATTAGCATTGCATGGCAAGGACGTGAGTTATAGTTACCTTAGTGCACTAGTTATAGCTACTTGAGATAACTGTTACTATGACTGGTGAATGTCTGTGTTTTTTTTAGTTTAAAACATTACATTGTAACCAAATAATTCACCTAACTATAACATTACTTTAACCTTCAGGGCCCAAAGTATTCTTAAGGGGAGGGGCACACAGCTCCAATTGCCAGGTCACTTTTGGCCCCAGGGGCCCCATTCCCTAGTGCCTGAAGTATTTTTTAAGGGGCGAGTGGCCTCGTGGCCCCCCTCCATGAGCTTTAAAAAGGCCCTGGGAATCTCATCCCTAGGGCAGTGTTTTTTTTAAGAGGAGGGGGGCAGCACAGCCCATTTCCTGAACCTATTCTGGCCCCAGGGACCCACTCCCTAAGGCCTACATTTAATATAGGTGGGTGCCCGGGTGCCCACCCAGGGCACCCACCATACACAACATTGCTTCCATTAGGCAGGCATTTTTCTACCGCTATGTGGGATCAAACACAACTTTCTCTGCCTATGCCTATGCTGGTGTGGGCAGGGCAAATACTGTGTCCCAGGGTAGGCTCCCTGGGACACAGCAAGTGAGCCGGCCACAGGGGATGGCATCCTGGGGCCATTAATAGCTCATGTAGGGGGCTGTGTGGATCCCGTCTCCTTTTAAATGGTAGCCCCCATAGGGGATGGGGTTCCCTGGGCTCTCTGAAAGGCTCTGGGGGCCCCAAGGTTCCCTCCCCTTAAGTAATACAGTGGTCCACAAGGGATGGGGTCCCCAGGGCCTAAAGTGACCTGCTGAGGGGGGCTGTGTGTCACTCCCCTTAAAAATACTTTGGAGCCCTAGGGATGGGGTACCTGGTGCGTAAACTGTCTGGGAAGGGGGGCTGTGTGTCCCCATCCCCTTCAAAATACTTTGGGGTCCTGGGGATCCGGTTCCTGTGGCCAAAAACGACCTGGGGATGGGTGTCACTCTCCCCTCTCAGCAATAAAAATTAATGTATCATCACCACGGCCTTGGCCTACCCTGGGGTTTTAAAAACCAGAAGGATGGGCTCTTTTTTTAATGCATTTTGCCAGGTGGGGTTCTGAGTCCTAAGATGGCTGCAACCACTTCCTGGTTGAGGTTGTGGCAGCAAAGCATATCTCAGTGTGGGATCTGTCGGCTTTCCAGATCCTCTGTGGAGTGGTCTGTACAATTTTTGTACCATAATTTCACCAAAACTACTAAACAAATTTACATTAAAACACTAAAACCAAGACCTAGCTTTCTGACAAATTTGGTATAAATCTGTTCTGCGCTTTGGGCTGTAGTGGTGTCTAAATTTCCTATGTAAAAATGAACAGGGAAATGCATTTTGGGACCCTCCCTTTTTCTCTGTCCCCACTTGACAGATCACCCTGAAACTTTCCATGCGCAAAACAGTCAAAAAGTATCATTTTTTGGAATGTTTTGCAGGGATGCGTCAAATGGGGCTAAAGTTATTAGCAATACAAAAAATGCATTTCCTATGGAAGCACAATCCTAACTTTATATATATATATATATATATATATTTATATATATATATATATATATATATATATGGGTCTGCTTACTCCTAATAAGGCCATATGCA
The DNA here is from genome assembly GCF_031143425.1 of Pleurodeles waltl. NCBI lineage: Eukaryota > Metazoa > Chordata > Amphibia > Caudata > Salamandridae > Pleurodeles > Pleurodeles waltl. The sequence continues at coordinate 1,030,813,005 of NC_090444.1, read as the reverse complement.
GCTGAAAAATAAAGAAAGTTAGAACGATTTTTAAAAAAAAATAGTGAATCAACAAACCATTATAAGGAAGGTATTATTTGTGGGGCCAAGCCACATCTACATTTCCTGTCCTTGGTTATACCTGGTCACGCCTATCAAAACATTTTCTACCACTACCATAGAATTGGTATGCACAGGTAGTAAACCAGTTACTTATGTGATGTGCGTTGTTGTACAAGCACAACTGAAAGACATTGTAAGTCATGGGCAAAATGGGCCCCTGGGCACGACCTTCAAAGTGGCCTTCAGGGAAATTGAATTTTTTCCTGAGCTCACATCTGTTAATTTTTGTATCATTATTGTTTGTATCTTAACGTTTACCATATAATTAAATATTATTAGGCAACATAGGGCTTGAATTAACAAAAAACGGGGATAAAATTAAAAGTTGATCCAAACAGGGGCTTCATAAATATGTCTTGCCCAGGGCTTCCAAAATCGTAAACTGACACACACCTTTCACTTTTTGAACTTTGTGAATCATATGTAGTTGGTGTTTGTGTTAATTGGGTCGTGTTTGGTGCAAGTACCTTATGGGTGCAATTTTCACTTGTTATGATTCATGATGTCCTCAGATGAAGACATTTTGCAGTGTATCTTTAAAGGGAAGGTCTACCTTGTTAACTGTGTTTGATATTGTTATTTCCTTAGTTTGTGTGATAGGTAGCCTCCATGCTATAGATATGATTGATGGAAAGGGGTCACGTATTGTGCGCTCATGTACTATGAAATATTAGTGATTATTTGTAGTAAAAGATGGGTTAGAAGCCTGAGCTGGGTGCTGCTCCTCATAGGGAGTGCTTTCCCTTTAACCTACATCTTTTGAAAAATAGAAGAATAACTGGCATCCTGATAGTGTCCTGGACACTTGTGGTTTCATTGTTTACAGCAGTGCTGGAAATAGAAAAGATATAGTCCAGCAACCATACATTGGAGAACGTTTGACCAATGAAAGGAGGTGAAGTCATGGGTGGCGGAGATATGAAAATCTGAGATTCAACAGATACATTTATATTTCAAAAAATTCTGCCACAAAGAAATTAGCAGCAAGGACAAACGCATCAATAAAACTGTTCTGGCTTAATTGTTAGAAAGGCTGCATTTTAAAATATGTTATAGGATTAAGGCACTTGCTGCAGAGATCTTTGTTTGCCCTGTAAATATCAGGAATAATAATAATGGTAAAATAACTCCTGTTTTAATGCACTTGTTGGATTGATCTGTGATTGCTTTAGAAACGTTTTGACTCATAAAATAGCATTTATGGTTAATGTGTCTCCTGCAAAACACATTGTGCAACATGTAGATGACAGATTGTTATTTTAGGCAGCTAGGTAAGTGGGTTAATGCTTTTGACAGGGAGATCCTTTTGTTACTTGTTCATAAATTGAGGTTCTTTTAGCTTCATTGAGTTGTGAGTCCGCATCAAGGAGATGCATGCAGATTGCAAGAAATGGGTTTAGAACCTTATTGTTTTTTTCCAAAATTTGTCTTTAGTGTTAGGCTGTTAAACAGTAGTTCTCTGTGTGGTAATAACGTCTTATTAGTACAGACAATGCTGTGTTACATTTGAATGACTGTTTCTCCAAGCTATCCACTCTTAATATATAATGCCTACCAATAAAGATGATATGTGGCTCTTACAACTTGTTACCCTCATTGTTTTATGTAAAACATGCTGCGCATTGACTTACACATGATTTGTTGTCAATCTAAGTGCTCTGACACCCTACATTGGAACGAGTAGGTCCACAAAAGAATTGAATGAAAAAGAAACTAGAAAGTGCTAAGTGTTTTTTGTGTAACTACTCATACAGACCAATACATCTGACATTCTTATAGTGCATGCATATCTCTTACACAGAGGGATTAAATAAGGCAAAAGCCTGGTTCCAAATCAAAGTTTCTCTTAAGTATTTGTGAAGTGATGACAAGCTGTGTGCTTTTGTTTTTCTCCATTGCATTGTCACCTAAGTTATAGTCTCAGACTAGATCATACTCAATCCAAAGAGGGATGATGGCCTGTTAAATTCAGACTTTAGTTTGAGCCCAGCTGGAAATAAAAATAAGAAAGTCCCATCACCACCTGCACAAATGTTTGATGCTCCAAATGGAAAAGAGACATTGTGCTGGCTGTGCTGAATGTGCCCCGGTGCTGACAAATTACCCTAAGGCAAATTTAGCATATTTTTCTGGCCAAATCCCACATACAGCTCAGTATTAGCTACTGGATCTGGGATCTGACTAGATCCCCGTTTCCTGCACTGGTAATCGGTCATTTAAACATAATGCTTAGACCCTGCCCACTCAGCTCATGGCTATGTTTGCTAACTTTCGATCAGTGATCGGCATGTTCTAATGTTCACTTGTTCAGTTCTTGAGGCAAAGATAGTTAAGCAAAAATATTTAAAATATATAAAAACAAAATAATACACTTACTGTATAGTTTTTTGGTTGAAAACTCAAAGTGAATTGCATTGTATAACTGTAGTGAATGACTAGATTGATATATTTCCTAATAGCAGCGACGAAGAGCACAAGCTAAGGTAATATGTGATGCCACAACAGTGAAATAGTTCTTGGTGATGTTAATGATGTGAACAGGGATTTCACTGATGATGTCGTTTTGGATGAATGCTACAATGCAGTGTGTGACGTCATCACCGGGAGGTTTCAGTGTTTTTAGGTTTTGGATGGTACCCAACCAACAGAAGTAATTTCAGGTAATAAGGAAATGTTTTTTTTAAATAATTTGTCAGTTTATGAAATTAGTAGTCCATGAAAATGCCACTTTAACATTTGCTTTCTGAGTGAAGTTCTTTAGTTTTCCAATTATATGCTTCGGTCTCTGCCTTCAGCACCCGTGAGCAAAGGATGGCCTTTGGTGAGGTCTTTTGCCCAGTGTCCATTCCCCTTTTACTGCTGGCCTTTCAGCACAGAACTTTGCCTACACCCTTTACCTAGTACTCCAGCCACAGAGCTTGCGGGGCACCATTCATAGTTTGATCAGAAGACAACGTGGCAGGGAGTTCCCTGTGGCTGTGCTCGGCATCGGTTATCCAGTGTTATGGACTGTTAGCGGCAGGTGTAGTCAGTGTCTGAAGGAAAGACAGCAAAACAACTTCATAGAAAAAAGAAAAACATTTCTGAAGTGTCGTTTTTAGACTACGATGCTACCTCATGTTGGTATTTAGAATTTTAGCTGTTTTATTCTCTGTGTTATAAGAAAACGCTACAATGTCGTTATTATGATTATAGTTGATGAAAATGTAATAGAAAGGAAAAAGACAATTACTTAAGGCTCGTATCAGTTCTGAATAGGTCAGGTGTCTGACCTAGGAAATACAAATTCTTAAAGGTAGTTCCAAGGACCTGCTAGCTCAACTAGGCAAGAATCAACTAGGTAGGTTGTATGTTTCGGAAGCTTCTCCTGAGCCAGGCTTGGCCACCCCCCTACTACTGCTACTGCCATCTACAAGGTGTTGGTTGGCTTCTAGTCTGAGAGCTGGCTATAAGGGAAGCACGATTTTGTTTTTTTCTTTTCGTTCAGCCCAACAGAGGTGTCCCTTTGGTTTTATTGCTAACAATGACAGCTTTGACTTCACAACTCTATCTCCATGCAGCTTGTTCGCATTGCTCACATCATCTTTAAGACGTACCCTGCCCCTCTCCACTCAGCAGGCACAAAACTGCGGTGACCATACTTCTAGGAGGGCAAACACATAGCAACTAGCAGCAGCCTGAAACCTGTGCATGGGCACCTCCCATGAAGCTCCACCAAATAAAACTGTTTGGTAAACTGTTATTTTATTATGCAGTTTCAATCATCCTGCGCCCTTCTCCTATTCGCAAACATTTGAGGCAAGCGCATCTGTACTCAATACCACCTCAACTGGTGTTCAATGTGACATATGTTATGTAACATATCGATGTTGGTGGTGTTAGTACAGTGTATTTGGTTATATAGTATGTGGAAGGTCATATAGAATATAGATGATCATGTAGTGGTGGAGTTGGTGGAGTTTATGTGGATGGCTATGTTGTGTGGTGCATGTGTGTAGAGTGTCGCTGTAGGCGTTGGGTATAGTTCATGTAGGGTGTAAGGTGATGTGTTATTAAAAAACATAAGTCGTTGTTGAGAGTGTAATTGATGGTGTAGATGTTGTGTGTGTGGTGGTATTATCAGTGTAGATGGTGATAACAGATCTGTTTGCCATATTTCTAAGTTTATACTGGTCTGAGTGAGTACAGAAGAGGAATTTGTAAGGTGCAGAGACAACAAGATAGTTGACAGAAAAGTGCTGATGACCACTCCTTGTGTCACTGGGAAAACGAATGGCATAGGGGCGCGCAAGGCATGAAGAAACCCGCATTATGATTGTGGGTGGTGTGAAAGTGCAGCAGCTCAGAGTTTGTGATTTCTCTTTATTGGGTTTATACATATATATAAAGACATACAACAATACATTGGTGTGCATTGATAGGGAGGCGAGCAGGGAGTTAACGTGAGAAGAAAGAAAGGGAGCATGTGGAACAGCAGAAGTTCGAACAATATAGCAGCAAAAGTCTTGGCTAGCTCCATTCTGGGAGTCACACTAGGTTCACACTGTTGATTCGAAGACATTGTGTATTGAGCCATATATACATATGTGTGAGTAGGTATACCTAGTATGTGAAACTGACCATTAGTTGGCGGAATTAAAGGAGCTGTGACTGACAATCCAGGTGCCAGGATGGATGACCCTGTCCCAGTGGAGCCTATGTTGATTTGTCATCTGCCCTTGGGGCCAGCACCAGGAGAATGGTGTCACAACTCTGCATTTGTCCTGATTCCCCTGCCCTATCTCTGAAGCGCCTGGTAGCATCATTTTCCACTTGGGCCCATTTCCAGAGCTCTGGCTTCCAGATAGACAAGATTTTCCAGCAAACTGCCGTGGCTCACTTAGCAAGGGCCTGCACCAGGTCGATACAAGTACTCTGTACCCTAAAGGATTTAAGTTGAGGCATCAAACCTAAATGGCATATTTTGGTCATGAAAATGTGCTGTTTGCATGCCCATCTTGTGCCGAGACCTCACAGGCCATTCCAGAAAGTCTTCAGTGCTCTGCATGAGCAGTAAATGTGGTAAAAGTCTGCTTCATCGCCGCCACACTTGGGACAGTTGTGAGATACATTAGCACATTTCTACCAATATCGCGTTGGAATGTTTTTTGAGAAAAAAAAAATGTATGAAGCCAACACATATCTCATGCATGAGAAAAAAAAATGATATGCGCTCTTGATTAAAACCCTTATTTCATCATATGATAACATATGTCACCAACAGGATATGTCCCAATGATTACCAATAAAAGTATGTGTTTTAATTTTTTTTATAATAGTGCCTGGTCTAGGTATTTTACTTATTCACACAGCTGATGCCTAATGAATAACATTTTTTAAACGATCTTATGGGCCAAAGAGGCTCAGCAAACAAATTTGCAGCATTGCGTTGCACAAAGGGAAAGAATGAGTGCCGATCCATCCCTAGGAAGAGTGGCCTTCTGCTGCCTTTTGTTGCTCTCATCCCTTGGTGCTGATGCTCTAATAAGTCTGCTTTGCATTACCCCAGCCATGCACCATGGTGCAGAAGTGAGTGTGCACAGGATTGGCGTGGAAACTATTATGCCGAGGCACATACACAAAGATCTCACACATGGGACCTGTCCTGTGCACTGCAGCACACATGCAATGCATGTTTTATTTAGAAATGAAAACATTTCGCCTTACAAATGTTTGCTTCAAGAAGAGATTATTTTTTGATGCAAAGTCTAGTCTGGCTACCTTAGAAAATCGGATTTTGTGTATTTGCTGTGATCTGCCCAAGAAACTCTCCAGCGACGCTCTTTTGACGCCAAGTGATGCAAAGCTGCACGAAAAGCTTTTTGACCTCAAAAAGGGCACATTTCTAGCCAAAAACACCTTCAGTGCTGGCAAGTAAATGCCAATGCATGCTTTGCATTACATTGTGACAGTGCAAAGCCATAGTAAATCTGGGCAGAGGAAAAGCCTCAACTAGTGAGGTGACTGCACCGGGTGATTTTGAATAATGCAACAGGGCCGTCGCCTAATGAACACCCCTGAGAGCAGCTTTCTGTTAGAGGCCCTGATAAGATTTTCCATCTGTTTACTGCATTAGACTAGCCTATGAATTCCGGGAAGGGAGATTATCGTGCCCTGGGTTTGATGTGGAAGCCGAGAAAACAATGCAAGGCCTAATCCCTATTGTGAAACTGGGAGTGAAAGCATATTTTGCGGAAATTCCCCCCTTCCTGCTGCTAATTTTGCTCCTTAATCATTTTAATATCTAATGAACGTGTTGGATCAAGGTTCAGCGGCTTTACACCTAGAAGTCTGACGACTTTATTTTTATAATATCATGGATTATGCACAATGTATTTGGTGTTTATGTTTTCGTTTTAATTGTTTTTCACTCCATGGTACACTTAAGGTAAATCGCCAAACAAACGTGTGGTAGGTGTTTTTTCTAATAACATTCAATCTTTAATGTAGACATTCTGTTTAAATAGCTGTGCATGGCTGAATGATTGATATTTAAAATAACACTACCGGGTGCAGCCAAGGTGCCGCCCACCACCAGGACACTTGAATGGTGTACCAATGTAAAATGTATTGTAACACACAAACAATAACAGTCAAATTTCGAATATGTCAGATGTGTGTTTGCAGTTTGCAGTTGAAAAGGATTAATGATAGGATATTCGTTTAGTCGAGATAGGTCTGAATTCCGTTTTTTTAAAAAATATGTGACATGTTTTTTAATATTGATTTTATCTATATATATATATATACATATATATATATATATATATATAAAAACAGGCGTTAAAAGGAGACATTTTTTCATTTCTCCTTTCTTTTCCGACTTTGCATGCGTTCTGCACTGCAGCACACACACAACATAGGAAAAGGTTTAAAGTGTGTCTACGCATAGTATTTTGTACTGGAAGAGTACCCTTTCAGTACAAAACCTATGCTAGACTCACGCACACACACTAGCACTTTGGCGCTAAGGTGTGTGTGTGGCACTCAGCAGCTAAAATCAGCAATGGAACTAGTGCGAGGGGAGGAGAAAGACATATTTCTGTAAATATGACACTCTCCTGCTCTCTCCTCCCGCAGCACCGCACAGACTTTTAAACTCGTGCGCTGCGTGAAAATATAGTAAAAATGGGCGTGTGTGTCTGGGTGCGCTTGGATGTGCGTGTGTGTGGTTTTTTTTTTTTTTTTTTTTTACACCGGTGTAATCTGACATAGTTATGGCATTTTGTGGTATGACTGTTTTATTAAATGCCCAAGATTATGTCATCACTCCACATTATATAATTGAGATTTTGTTCGGATAAGAGTCCTAATGAGAAGCATAGAAAGAACATCAATAAACTGAATACGAGCAGAAGTTGCTTGCATCTTGTACAATTTTGCAGTATTCTTGTAGCACGAAACGCATCCCCATGTCCAAAATATATGGGAAGTTGTTGCACTAAAAAAATAATGCAGGTTTTTTCATTGGCTTTTTGTAGAATTTCACTAAGGAAATTAAACAAATATCGCCATGGCCTAAACTGCCGAAATGTCCTGCTTCAAACACTGTTACCCCTAGTGATTCAACCCCCTCCACCCCCAAATTCAGTTAAAAAATATACAAATGCAAACAATTCACTGTGCATACATAGGCCCAATGGTGCATCTCATCAAACTTAAAAATGCCTACATTGTGTATGCTGCAATTCCCCAAAAAGACCAAAATATTCATAAGTGTACAGACAGAAATATAGATGCCCAGGCAAACAAATCCCAGCACACACAGATCATATATTTCTAGAGCTAACTTGACCCAGAACTGCATGCGCACTCCTTCCTCTATCGAACACTATAAGATTCCGAGACACATGGATATTGATACAAACATGTATTAACAGGTCATAGGCACAACTATTCATAGACATTCACACAGCTATGTATATTTTGATCGACCGGTTGAAACGTGTTGATTTGCAGAAAAAATCGTTCAAATGAACTTGACCATAAATGTCATTTCTGAGCATACATATTTTTCTGATCATTATACATTCTAAAATAAATATCACCCAAGTTCTAGTGATAGATCAGACCTAGAAATTATGTTAATTAGTGGCAATGACATGCAATTTTCACTAGTGCGTTACTGATTTTATTTCTTTCTTGTTAAGGTTGTAATAAAATTGTATATAAAAAAACACTGCTGGATAGTTCGTGAGTTTGCCCCCACTTAACCAGCGATTTGAACCAAACTTCGGTAAAACACAGTTCAACACCCACAACCTGTTGAATTTGGTAGAGATTTAAAAGAGAGCAGAAGATAAAAGCAATCCCAACATAAGTGATTTTCAAAATAGAAATGTCCTAACTTTCACTGCATTTACTACAAAAATGGCTGATTGAAGTCTAAAACATTTTAGAGGTGTGTACTGGTAGCTGCCATTCAGTGCTTTTTCTAATCTGGTGCATTTTCAGTCAACGGTTTCTGAAATATAGGCAAAAATACAAAGTGGCCATTGCACATAGTCTAGTTTGGCATACCTTAATTAATAATTGCAAACTCTACCATCTTTTAACAAACAATGCATGTTTTGCAACGTCTTTTGGTCAAAATGTTCAGAAGCCTCACAGAATGTGACTGGCTGGAATCCTTAGGGATTCCAGTGGAGCACATTGTGTGCTATATACTTAGAATGCAGCTTCAGGACAGTCAATTCTGCAATATGAATAATGTTTAGGCCCGCCCTATTAGTGATGCATTATGTAAAGATGGGTGGGCATGCAGATTTCTCGAAGATCAACAACAAAATAGACTTTCACCTCACCAGGGTAGTGATGCGAGAAGATTACTGATCACTGTTCCAGAGCACCCACACGTGGCCACCACACCCAGCACAGAACCATCTTACCACACCTTCCACCAAACGGTCGGAATGCTCTGCCAAGTCTGTGAGTCAGCATAGTAAATGAACAAGAAAGACAATTACACTGTGAACAACATGAACCGTGCAGCTGTGCTGGGCCCTGCCTATCTTCCCCTGCTGCTCCTCCCCCCACACACTTGATCCTTGCTGACTATATGCTTGGACCATGGATGCAAAATCCCATGGCTTTATTTGCTTCCCATAGTAAATAAAGTTGCAGGATTTTGCAGGCATTTAAGCTGCAGCAGCATGATTAGCAATTAAGGGCATGTGCCCCATTCTCCGCATAAAGTTGGACCTTGATGCTGGAGGTTCTACACAATGCTATCCATGGCAGCCTGCATCTCTGACTGTCACATTTGTTGCTGTTGTGTGACAACGGATTTATTACAGTTCTTACACTTATTAGCTAGGATTACATCGTCCGTCTGTTAATATACCATGGAAGAGCTTCAACATTGACACCTTCTGGACAAAATTCTTGTCAAGCAGACCCCTAAATCCATGTCCATAAATAATTCCACCACAATCTCCCTGAGATTCTCAACAAATCAGTCCTTCCAACCTTTCACAGCAGCATTAACAATTGTAGAAGGCTGGGTATCTCGACCTGGAGATAAAACGAAAGCAAAACAAAATCCAAAACTTTGAAGGACATAAAAAACAAATAACCAGAAAAAGATGCAATGTAAATACAGAATCTCCAAATTAACTATAAAAAGCCAGTACATTTTACTATTACTACTGCTTTTAATGTGCTGTCCACTTGACCACATTTCCTCAGAATTTGTTTTAATCTAATCTGCACCAGAGACTACACCAGTCACTCTTAAGAATTCTTCAATGCAATTGCAAAACACCTTAATAAAAAAGGAAACATTTCAAGAAGCACTTTGCCACAAAGGTTTTAGCAACCACAAACCAGTGCTAGTTTGAATGAATTAAATCAACAGAATTACACAACCACAATTATTTGTTTCAAATTTACTTTAAATTGGGGACTCCAGGTAATGAATCCGACCTGTAATGACATTAGAGTTATTAAGACCCACTAAAGCATGTCAAGCAAGGTCCAGTATGACAGAGACCAAAGCTTTAAGATTATCTAAAGAGTGTCAAAGTCTATCACAGACAAGCCAGGAAGAAAAGTTATCTGTCAGGAGAGGGACTCCAGTAAGCCCTGATCTGATGGACACGGTTAGAACAAGAGGCTCAAAGTCATCAACAGCTGCTCCCATTGAGCCTCTAAGAGTCTCAAAAAAATGCCAAACAAAACCTTAAAAGTCAAACGCAGGGCCCCCAGCTCTTCGTGCTACTGAGAATTGGACTGAACCAAGGAATGCCAATCTAAGAATATCCCCTTCCCTGTGTGCAGATGACTGGTCAGAGGATGGTGTGCCAGAGGGGATTGGGAAAGAGTTCTCAGTAACTTAATTTGGAGGTTGGAGACCCCACCGCAGTGAAATAAATTGGTTACAGAATTTACTGGAGGGTAGAACTCGCCCTAACGTCTCAAAGTGATATTAGCTGTCCATGGAATAATGCGCCAGAGGACATAACACTAATTCTCCACCCAGAATGTGTCTCCCGTGGACGAAAAGACATTCCTAATTGTGGGAATATTTTAAAACTATTCTCTGCACTTCCTGAAATGGAAAGGATCTAATAGAAAAATATTGAGTATATAGCCTTTGTTCCCTGAACCAACGATAACCCAAGAGAGGCCACTAAAGTTTAGTTTTGTCATCCAGAGACTCTAAGAAAAATTGAGGCTCACGCCAATATATTGTCATAATGGGGCGTTTCACTTAGTAAGCCATAAATCCTCTTGGATTCTGTTAAAAACGTGCTCTAACCCCAGCCCCACAAGACGTTTGTCCTTCACAATTTAAAAGATGGAGAAGTCAGAAAGCTGCAGCTAAGGGTTATAAAGAATATCTCCAAAAATAAGAGGGATTGTTAGATGGTAAGTAATCTGTTCGCAATATCCTCTGACTCCCAATGAGCTGGGGGCTCCCAGAATGAGCCAACCACTCATTTACTAACATTGCAGTTCTGCTCAAAGAACATTTGGGGTTTAAGGACGTTTTCGGCCAATGATGATGCACTTCAGGCTACCAATTAGAAGGAAACAATCTTCTTTCAGGAAACCTGGCAGTTAGGTCGGATCATCAGAATTTATTGCTCCTGCTGAGCCATCTTCCTAGGGTGGCCACCCTTCTGGTAGGGTCTCCATTTTGATTCGTACATCGCCAGCAACAAGCGTTGCAATTTGGCCAGTGGCCCTGGAGCCTTCATCATTATAAAAATAGTATCCCCTCTCAACCATAATTCCAGGGGTTTGTCTCAGATCATCGTAGGGTCCATTTACATCCATTTATATCAACCCAAAGCAACAGAAGAAGAAAAATGTCTGTAGCTGAAGTGGCAAATACTATAAGATCCTTAAGAGGGTCATATTTGGAGGCCATGTGGCTTCCTGCTGGTGATTTTAACATGCTTCTTCTCAACTCTGCCCAGCCATCAATTTGGGTTCAAGAGGAAGATGTAGGCAAGTCCATGCCAGTAATCACATCAGGCACAATTAAGGAAGACGTGGCAGGAAAGAGATATGCCACGCTTCTTAATCAACTTGGTCTGAGGGCATTAAGTGGTAGAAGTGTTCTGGATACTCCTCCCACTCCTACATTTATCTTACAAAACTACTCTTCTTTAATAGACTACCTTTGGGTATGAGTCCCGCATTTTAACCAAGAGAGGGGCTTTGAGGTGATTCTGAGCCTGTTCATTGATAATGCCCTGTTAGTTTGTTCCATCTCAATGAGTATGCTCAGATGGCCCTTGGTGACGATAATTGATGCCCCAGGCGGCATGTGTGCATTGCACAGAATCAAGTGGAGCTCCAAAGTTCCATCTGCAAATGTTGAAACAGTGAAGAAGTTCCTTACAACTGTCCAGGTGGACCATGTTGCATCTGATTATTGCTAAATCAATTTTCCTCACACACTACAACACCAGGCCTGTGTAAGGCACCTCTGCATAGCCATTCATGTGCTGAACTAATAATGCTTAAGCGGCAGTTGAATAATCGCCTGAGAAAGAGTCAAACTATTAACAACTCAAGCCCTCTTACTAAGGACATGCAACAAATAAGAAAGTGATACAAAGTAAAAGCACAGACTCTGACAAAGCAGAAAGAAGAAAAACAATGGGCGGTGCTGCATGAGGCGTGAAAGCGAAATAACTTTGTACATTTTGGAGACTACTTCAGCAGAGCGCGGCCTGTTTGAATATTCAGCCTTCTATTTCAACTGAAATTTTTGTGCAATATGTCTCAAACATTTATGATTCTCACATGGGTAGCCAGTGGGAAGAGACTTGGTCTGTGTGTATGGGGCCACATCCAGATATGTAGGATATTGGGGAGAACGGGTGGATTAAAGAGAACACCTTGCGATCAGCAATAGCCTCCCCATGAGCCGCAGGCACCCCTAGTCCAAATTAATTTCCCGCCAGGCTATTTGAAGAGACACAAGCTACTTAGTCACATCTCTTAGGGCCAAGATGTTCCAGATAGCTGGAAGGGTTCAGTATTATCCACTACACATAAAAAAGACTTTCCTGAGCAGCTGGCTAATTTTTGATTAATAGCCCTTCTTGATGTAGACGGGAAATGTGTATGCAAAGGTCCTCAGCTCTGAGCTTGAAAAATGGATATCAACTAATGCACTAATCCCGATACACAGTCTAGGTTCGGACAGGTTAGCAGCATGAAGGACAACTTGATGAGCCTCTCTTCATTGATTGAGGCAGCAAACAAAAAGCAAGCACCACTGCTGTACGCCACCTTTATCGATTATATTACTGCTTTTGATAAAGTGGACAGAGCAAGGCTTTGGTGAAAGCTTCATAATTGGGGCACTACACCCAGACTGTTGTGAGCCATTATGAGCTTGTATGTGAAAACTTGGGTTAGAGTTAAGGTCTCGGGTAATAGTGACTCACAAAAATCCAGACCAACCAAGGGCTGAAACAAGGGTGTATATTGGCTCCCCTACTATTTAATCTTTATTTGGCTGACCTTAATATTGCTTTGTTTGGAGTGAACGCCTTTCCCCCTAAGCTTGCTGGTGTACACTTGCATTGTCTGCAGAATGCAGATGATACTATTCTTTTTTACCACAAAGCAGTTGGCTTGCAGAGGCTGCTATCTGCCTTGTCCCATTATTGTAATGACAATAACATCTCCATTACAATCTCATAGACTAAAATGATAGTTTTCAAGAGAAGGAAAGTTGGAAAAAGTAACTTTGTATTAGACCAGGCCAATATTGAGCAGGTAGGCAGCTTCAAATATATAGGTGTTCATTTCAACGTGTGTGGCTCACACCACAAGCATCTTGAGGCTACCAAGGGAGTGGCAGTAGCAATGATTACCAGCTTCCAGAAACTGCTGAAATAAATGTCAGGGCCAGACATGACACAATTTGCTGAGTAATTGACTGTAAGTTTACTCCAACATTGACACATGGCTCGTTAATCTTTAAAGGCAGTCTGGGTCCCTTTCTAGACAAGGCCCAGTGCTGATCTTCTAGAAGATTAATGCAGCACCTGGAGGCATCCCAGTCTTCACAACTTAGTTTAGAATTTAACTTAAGCAAGCAAGTAATCATGGCGGAAACTAGGTTTTAAAATTATTATATAAAGCTCAAGGCTGCTCCCACTGGTTCGCTAAGGGGTTTGATCTGGTCGAGTATGCAGAATAATAAGTTGTCATGGATGGAATATGCCAATAAATCCATTTAGGCAGAGGGTGTTGATAAAATTATTCATCTGAGCCTTTCACCATGGCCATGTGCTAAACTGCTTATGAAAAATGCAAGGCTGAGATCTGCAGATGAAGATTGCCATGATCTGGCCTCAAAGGTTCATGCTGATTTATGTACTTCCTTTTATCAATGTCATGTGAGGGCTTCTTATTTATCTTGCCTCCTGATGCTGAGCTGGAAAAAAGACTTATTTAGGTTGAGGTGCGGAATCATACCCATAAAAGCCTACAAATAAGAAGTTTGAGTGGCTCTGAAGATATACACTGCAGGCTATGCACTTATAAATGAGAAACTCTGCTGCACATAGTGTGTGTTTGTAAATAATTGAGGGGGCTGAGACGTTGTTGACTGGTTCCCATCTTGCACATGCTAGGGATTAGGAAATGTCAGAATGCAATTGTAGCATGTCTAAGTGGGTTGCATCCTCAGTTAACCATACGATTATTTACATTTTTAAAGGATGTTGGCATATTCTTGAATAGGATCTCTTTGTCACTCTTAACAATTTCATTCTCAGAGATTTTCTTTTTTTCTTTTTCTGGCACTTTGCACTTTTCGGATCCCTGCACTTCAATAATACTTTTTTGGATGTCGCAATACAGTGGGAGTGACCAGTGTTATGCATTAAGGCCCCCTAAATAATGAGGAGTATTAAGCTTACATTCAATGTAACAAAGAGATAATATTTATTATGTTTTATTCAAAGTGTGTAGCTTGGGTTAATTTGAAAGATTAGGTAATTTGTTTGAAAAAAATGATTTTTTACATTAAAGTGTTAGGTTAACATGATGTAACTATGTTCTTAAGAAATTAATAGTCATGTAACCTGTGTGTTTTTTAAATTTTCAAGGACTCAAACCAAATGTAGTTTTTCTTGCACATTTTCATATTATGCTAGCAGGAGCTTTCTTGAAGTGTTGATTAGTTCATGTATTTGACTGATATTTGTTCTTTTATATTGTTATGGTTTTAAGTAACTAAACAATAAAATGATCTTCTGCTTTCTCTACTCTACTTCAAATAAAGGAAACCAGCAAATTAATTTAAATTATCAGTTTTGCTGGATTCTTTTCTGACCTGGGAACTCCATAATATTTTCAATACCATTTTTGAGCTTTCACTGGAGCAATTTCAGCCGGAGTAATCATGAATAAATCACACTCAAAAACTCTAGGCCTCTTTAGATCATCAGATTTCAAGATATAAACATAGCTAAACACAGAATGAGGAAACCCCTTATGCATATATAAGTTCATATATCATAAGAACCCAGCAAATTACAGGTGTATTTCCAACAGACCATTTCTTGGTGAAGTGATTGAAAAAGGTATATATGTTTACACCGCATATTTCTTTTTAACAAAACAATCTCCTTTCCAACAAACAGACAGATTTTCAACTTGGAAGTGGGTCTGAACAAGCATTAATTGCAATCTGGGATGACCGCAAAAACACAGTAGACTGCTATTTTTTGGCACAATCCTCTTACTCAAACTCTTAACAGCCTTTGACACAGTGGACCACCAACAGCTACTCCAAAGACTTAAGGACAGCGGGAATACAGGACACAAACTGTCAAAAGGATGACATTTTACCTTATAAACAGAATACAAATTCTGCCTCTGCCTCCTTTCCACTCAACGGTTATGTGTTTCACACGTTGCAACTACCATCATTCTTTTTTTTATCATACGAGTTTAGCAACATTTGTAATATATATAGATACAGAGATTAAACCGAGATTATTCGAAGATTGATATAAAAATCAGATTTTGTACCAGTTTGGGGTCCAAATCTGTGAACACAAAGATATCTGTTTGAAGGTGTCTCGAGGCACCGACAGTATAGAAATAACACAAATATGCTACTGCACCACTTTACATCAGGTGAGCATTTTTAGTCTCAAGAACTTCTTCACTGATAGTAACAAAAACTTGCCAACCATTCAAGAATGGCAACAAATGGAGGTATTTGGAAAAGTGCACCATTGAAGACAACTTGTCAAGCAAAGAATACACGCAATGGTGCTGCCTATACAGGGCCACTACACCCCTGTAAATTAAAGACCGCCACTGCAGTGGATATGTTCATTTATGGTTGCTGGACAAAAAACTCAAACTTCAGAGTTTCCGCTTTATACAGAGAGTCAAGTTCTGCAGCCCTGCAATGGATAATAGCATATTTTCATGTATTTTTTCTCCAAAAAGGGCATTCATTCAGGGCACCATCATGATTCACTTTTTTGCCTTCAGTCTGGAGGAGGTGAGATGGGTGGGATGCATAAACCAGATCCATCACAAAACATGTGTTTTCTGAAGTAACCTTCCTGGCACCTGAAGGGAGGTTGTGGCCTGGACCCAAGGCATGGCTTTTGTCAGGAGCACAGGAGATGTTTAGGTTGAGTTAAGTGTTTCCAAATATGGATTTTTGTCACATTTGTGCAAGAAAATATTAACTTGTGAGAGTGTTCATTTAAAACAATGACTTTCTGTTTTTTTATGGATATTGGGTTTTAACTTTTTGATGACATGGTGCTCATACCTGGTTGACTGGCAGGTAGTCAGCTGGATAAGTGACAGTCTCGCTAGCTGTATATTGTATGGTGTCCAAGCTGCAGCCATTTTTCCTGGATGCGTGTTTTGGATCATTCACACTGTACTTGGCCAAACTGTGTAATCCCAGACAAGTACATTTGTCTTCATTAACCTCAGTTCCTATATCTTATTATGAGTGCCTTTGAGCAATTCAGTTGTGCTCTTTGAAACAACATGCCTTAGGACTGAAGATATTGCTGCCAAGAAGTATGCATGTGTAATGACACATGAGCATGTTTACAAAAAGCTGTCAAAACACATTTCCTTGGTTGTTTTCAGGATATTAGACATTGCACTTTTGTTGCTTAAAGTTTCTATTACCGGATAACATACCACTATAGAGTTTATAGCGGTTCATAGATATGAAAAAAATGGTTATGGCTATTGTGATGTTCTGTAAGGTTTGTTGTAGATTTAATAACCATGAATGTTTCTCTTATGTGTTAATTTGTAAAGAAGCATTTGTATTATTAGCTTGCTCTGAGGATATAGCTACAAATATATTTTGGACATTTGAGGATTCTGCTGCACAATTGTGTCTGAACATTTGTTTGCTGAAAAGGTAAAGTAATAACTTCTTAGTTAACATAGGTATTACTTCCCATTATCCCTTCTCATAGATCTATCAATCCTTTCCTATTGATTTTGATCTCTCCGCCGTCTCACAGGTATCCTCTCCATACCCATCTCTCGAATGTGTCATTTGCCCAGGGCAAACTTTGTTTTTCCTGTGAATGTAAACAGATCGTGTATTAGATTTTGTCATATGTAACCTCATTCTGACACTTCAGCCGATATGACATTGGTATTAGGACTAATAATTTCACTTTTCTTGCTATTTGTATGGATCTAAAAGATCTATAACACAAGTGCAAAAAAACAATAATAGCAGGCAATTTATTCACATAAAGATATTGCTAAAATGTGGCTGCCTGTTTAGATCAATGTTTCTACACTGCTGAAATGCTTTGTGGATCTGGCAGCACTGAACACAGTATTTTGTGTTAAATATTTAGCCACTTGGGGCCATATGTATAATACATTTTTACGGGCGCAACCGGCCAGATCAGACTGTTTGCAACTGCAAAAATGCATTTTGGTTTGTATGAATTCCAAATTGCGATTTGGTAACATTAACACACCACAATTTGGAATTGCGTATACATACTGATTCGGTATTAGGAATAGGAGTGTCAAGGGTGTCCCTTCCTAATACCAAATCGCAGCAGTATGTAGGAATGTTTTGTGACCAAAATGCGGTCGTAAAACATTTGCATTTTACTGCCTACTTCAAGTTGGTGGTAACCCATTCGCAAACAGGAAGGGGTCCCAAGGGACTCCTTCCCCTTTGTGAATGCATGCAAAGACATTTTTTAAGAGCAGGCAGTGGTTCCTACTCTTAAAAAATGAAAAGAAAACTTTTAATTATTCTTTTTTAAACCCATCCTGTTTTCCTTGAAGGAAAAAATTTTGATTTTAGCGTGTCCCAATGGGCCGCAAATTGTGACCTACCTCATGAATATTAATAAGATAGGTCGATTTGCTAGCCATTAGTAAGTGCTAGATGGCACTCCTACAGGAAATCTCAACGAGGCAATCGCTATTCAAAATAATGATACATCTGGCCCCTAATTCCTAAAAACCATGCTCGCAGGGATCTCTTCCTCTATTCATGTTTTATTTTGGCAATTTTATCCCTAAAAATCATAAGATGCATACTTTGTTCCATCAAAATAGGTGGCAAAATTTAGCAACGTTGTATTTTTCTAGATTCTGGGTGCATGTTATTAAGGCTTTCACTCTCCATTGGTATTTCCTCTACTATTATTTCAGTGCTAAACTGCGACAACTTGAAATAGTATTTGCAGAACTGTGTATAAGACGTTCTTCTGCAGGTGATGTTCGTAGTTGCAAAGTCAGCTCATTGCATGTGTAACACCTGCAGAACTCTTCACTTTTAAGCCAAGAGCACTTTGTATGTTTTGATTTTTGAGCCTATTCTTGCCTTGTTACAAGTAAAATAACATGCCCTAGAATGCAATATTGTTCCGTGTGAACCACCAGGACAGGGTGGAGGTATCACAGAGTACATGGTTCTACTTGGCAGCTATGGGGGTTCTTGACAAACTTAAATGAGCAGACCGGTATGATAATGGGAGATACATTTTTATACAGCCAGGTAATGAGGATCATATATGCAGGTTCTCTTCTGCCCTCCTAGGGGGACAGTCAAAAGCTAAAACCGTTCTTTCTTTAACTCAGCATGAGTCAGATTGTTCACGCAGAATCATAGGGTCTTCAGAGCAGTTTATAGGGGCTTACATGGGCTGCAAATGGAAAGCTTTACACTTCCCGTGATTCAAGCAGTCATTTACTGCTATTTCACGAATACATCCTTTAAACTTTTGCTTTCTTTTAATTATAGCTTCAGTGGTTAGTGTTTTTGCACATTGGTGTTTAACTTTGCTGGGCAGAGGAGCATAGGAGGGGCAGCCTGCAGTACATTGGGAGATGAAACAACCTGGTGTGCCTCTGGCAAAAGGAAGATGTCTATGAGCCTCATTTCATACAATGATTATCATCATTGGGCTTTGTAACAGTTGTATGTGTTACCCTCTTTAGTGTGAGTACCTAAAAAGTATAGAGATATCCGAACAGGGCTTATCTAGCTCCTGTGGATCTTTCTATTCTCCACCTATGAACTCTGGTTTTGCCACCTCTTTACTACTTCATATCCTCATTACTACAGAGGATGGCCATTTTACCTGGATTGATAATATTTATACTAAAATTACATGAGGCGGATGCACACTCTCTACTAGTTCTGTATTGACTTAAGAAAAATCTACTTTAGAGAGGGCGCATATTTTTCCCTTACATGATGTCTACAGTCGGGCTTCTCAGACAATGAAAAGGAGCACTCTACTGGAATCTATTGGCTTATTTAGAGTTTGGCAGCGGGGATAATCAGTCACAAAAGTGGCAGATCTCCTAACTACCATTGTACAGCTGCATTATAGCCAGTGGCACTTATAATTTGGTGAATCCAATATCCTCCACATTTTGATGAAGTATTCCCTCCTCCAAGCTTCAAATAAGGTCCTATGTTTGTTGTGTTTGCAATAATGACCAGGCATAAAATAGCATTTTCCTCCAACTCTCTCTACTTGATAGCTGATACAAATAGGTAAACCGAAATCAGGACGAGATAAAGGTAATCAGAATAGGGACGTAAACTAGGTTTCAATGCTTTTCTTCAGAAAATTGACAAAGCCCTATTCTGCTTTGGTACTGAGAATAAACTTCAGAAACATGACAATGTCCAATTTCAAAAATTTTCTTCAGACAAATGACAACATCCAATTCTGCTTTAGGACTTAGAAGACATTTCAAGTTTTTTTCTTCATAAAAGTGACAAAGTGAAAAATTAAAGTGGAGGGCAAAAGTAGTTGAAAGAGAGAAGGCGAAGTGAGAGAAGGGTGTGATCGATTAGGGCTAAAAAAAGCAAACTCCGAAAATAAGGCAGAAGAAATGACATGCACATAAAAAATGATCCTAGGCATTTTCCATTAGCAACAATTTTACAAACTATGGGCTTTTTGGCGGTCCTAGGACCCAAAAACTTGTGGTGACAGGCAAGCCCCTGCAATCCTGGCGGTCTGATTGCCAGATTACAATCCTGACAGTCAGACCACCAGGAGACCTCCACCAGGATCAGGAATCCCAATGGGTTGGCAGCTGTGAAAGTTGTGGTCAACCATGGCAGGGTTGAGTTCAGTACTGCCATGCTGATCATGACTTTACTTTCTGCCAGCCTTTTCATGGCGGAGTGCAGTTAAGGGCCAAATGGTGACCCCTGCACTGCCCATTACCATGTTGTGGGAAGTGCAGGGACCCACCTGTCTGCCCCCCTGGAATGAGCACTGTCTGCTATGGCTGAGGGAGCCGAAGTCAGTGCCCCCATACTGTTTCTGCCAGTCAGCCCGGTGGGAATGTCGTAATTCGATGTTTACACCAGTCAGCCTGGTGGAAACATTGTAATAAGATGGTGGGGAGACCGTTGGCTTGATGGCCACCTTCCCACTGGTGTATTGGAGTTCGGGCAGTTCTACTGCCGAATACGTAATAAGGCCCATAGTAATTTAAAGGACAAAAAAATGTTCAATGCAACAACCACAGTGAAATCTAAATATAGAGCATCTGAATACAGCCCCTCTTCAGAAATAGCCTGGGAACTATCCACAATGCATAAGTAAAAGTCTTTAAAGCCACATATTAGCACCAACCCATGGCCTGTAAGCTTTAGGAGTAAGTACTTGAAAGTAAAAGTATACTTCAAAGGTTTCTTGCCAATAATGCTTAACATGTGTTTATCATAGCAATTATGGAACAAAATGTGATTCAAGCTTGTTTTGCCACTTGCCAGTGAAACAAGGAGTACTGTACTGTTTTAAATGTGTTATCTGTACTGGAACTGAAATTAAATGGGTGTGGTTTTTTAATCTTATGGTTGTTAGGTAAGATGTACACATTGCTGCCAAGTCATTTATGTAATAGGCACATGTTGAAAAACTGGAAAGATTAATTTTCAACCTCTGACACGTGCATACCTTAATAATAATAACATGTTTTCATTTAGAACTTATTTCTAAAAATTGCTCCCTTTATTGAAGAAGTATATTATTATTGCTCAACTGAAATGTAGTCATGAGTTGAGATCAGGAGGATGAAAGGCTGAACCAGCTACATTTTTATTGTGTCTCCCATGGCCTTTGAGTTATCCAGATCGGTTAGACTCATCTTAAGTACAGAGTTAGATAGAAGTGACCATATATATGGTGCTGAATCTAATTGTCCACTTTCAGATCTAATGTCTAGCTTCTGATCTGCCCCTTTGGACTAGAGGTAGGTTTCCTGTTGCAGTCAAGATCTATGATTAGGAAAACGAAAGATGTACATAATTGGTAATTAAAAGAAGGTCTTCTGTCCACTCAGCCTCAATGGCCACTTAGTAACACATTTTTAGGTTGCAGTCTACAAGTCTGCAGTCTACAAGACAGTGCAGCCATCTTGGGGACATTCTTAAAGCTGACCTAGAAATGCATTCTGCTTGTTGCTTGCCATTGGCTTTGTAGTTTGTAACCCACATTTTCTTGCTTTTTATTTGCTGGATTATTTGTTCTAGGCTGTCTAGCTTGAGTTCATACCTTCCCTTGCTCAAACTTTATTTACAGTATTCTTCAGAGTGCTCCCTTTCTGTAAATAGGCCTGTAAATCTTGTTCTCAACTCATCACATTTGCTAGGCATTGAAAGACAGAGGGCAAATATCAGGCTCCATCTTCTGAGGGCACTTATTTACTTTTTCTTTCTCTGGCTTCAAAGTGGGAAGATTTATGTGACAATCTTGCTGGATGCTGGAGATAGGTTTTTTTTTCTAGCACACAACCACATTTAAATTAACTGTGTATTTTAGAATATATAAGAAGTAGAAACACAAATGAAGCATATTTTTTGTTGTTTCTGAAGTGTTTTGGAATCCACCCTCAAGCTGCGCTGTATCACTCACAAGAAGCCTCCTCTCATCATTGGCACCCTGCCTCAAAACACCACCATACAATAAAAAGACAATAGGTACATCTTTCTATGTTCAAGCAGCTAGAATATGGAATTCATTACCTCCAAAAATAAGATCCACAGATAACTATCTTATCTTCAGAAGATGAGTCAAGAGTTGGCTCTTTCCTACATTGCCATCATACTCAAACAGCAATGGACTGTATATCCCCGTGTACGTAAACATGTTAAAATTTGATTATGTGTATATATCTAGATATGTATATTTATTTGTATAAATATGTATAATAACTGTTTTATCTTAAAATATATACAGACTCTTTAGGCCTGTTCAATTACATGTATATATGTATTTGTAGGTGTATCTATGTGTATATAAATATATATTCTGGATGTGTGTATATATATATATATATATATATATATATATATATATATATATATACATACATAGATACATATATACACATGCATACATATGTGTATATTATTCTATGCTTGACATGTTACTAGGTCCTTGCAACGTTTCTACATAAGTTGCTTGATTAGATGCTTATAAATCTGTTTTTATTTTATCTATCACAATAGGTAAATATCTTTATCTACAAGAATTTCACTATTGAAATATTGTTAAAAGATAAAGGGGGTTATTCTAACTTTGGAGGAGGTGTTAATCCGTCCCAAAAGTGACGGAAAAGTGACGGATTTACCACCAGCCGTATTACGAGTCCATTATATCCTGTGGAACTCGTAATATGGCTGGTGGTATATCCGTCACTTTACCGTCACTTTTGGGACGGATCAACACTCCTCCAAAGTTAGAATAACCCCCAAAATGTTGTTATAAAAGCACACAAATAAATTAACTTCAAATACCATAACTCTTGAAAGCCTGTGTTTATATGGTACAAGCTTTAAATCTAAATATATTATATTCCTTACAAATTTTTCCCTTGATTATGTAATCCTGTATCTATGTATTTACTACTCTAATCCTAATGTAGAAGAGAAAAAAAAATACTTCCTTGAAAGCTTTACTCTGTGTGACCATCACCCTACACCTCTATCAGTCTATCATCTGTCTCCACTTTGACTCATCCCAAACCCGTTTTTCTACCATCACCTCCAAAATAACCCTTCCCAGACTCTTCCCTCCTCTACCCTTCCTGGCTCACCCCAAACCCCAGTTTACGACTATGAACTCCCAAACAACTCTAGTAAATTCTCCTTCATTTATCTCTACTTTGACTCATCCCAAACCCATTTAACTATTATGAACTCCCTAGACCCTTTCTACAGACTCTTACATCCTCCAGCTCTCCTTTACTCATCCCAAACCTCATCTTACTTCTATGATCTCCCACTTAACACTTCTGGATTCTTCCCTCCTCTATCCCTCCATTATTCTATTTAAATCAACTAATGGACTCACATGTACTTTGCTCAAATTAACTCATACCTCCCTATACTAGTAATGTACTTATATTTCCCTATACTAATCTATCACTAATCCTTTTGGGTTCCAGAGTAGCGTGCCAATACACTCTATGCCAATGCACTTTACTCTGTAACACTCAACTCTATGCCACTGCATTCTATGCCAATCCACTGAAAGCCACTCTAATCTACTCTGCACTACTTCACTCCATGCTACTGCACTCACTATCACCTTACTCTACATCATTACTCTCTATGCCACTGTGTAACATCTCTCTACCCTGCACCACTTAACTCTACACCACATCACTCTATTCTGAAACAATCTACTCTACGCTATTGCGCTCTATGCCACTCTACACCACTATGCGCCACTCGACCACTGCATGCTACTGAACTCTATGCCACTCTACTCTTAACCACTCTTAGCTATTGCACTCTACGCCAATGCAATCTACACAACAGCACTCTGTGTCACTGCACTCTACACCTCTGTACTGTACTCTGCATCACTGTACTCTGTGCCACTGCTCTCTATGACACCCTACTCCACTCTACACCACTGCACTCTGACACTCTACTCTGTTAAATTGCAATCTCTGCCAATGAACACTATGCCACACTTCTCTGCACTACTCCACTCTAGCCTACACCACTCATTGCCACTGCACTCTGTGGCACTAAACTCTGCACTACTCTATGCCACTCTAGTTTGCACCACTCTATGCCACTGCATTCTATGCCACTCGGCTTTATTCTACGCTCTACACCACTGCACTCGTGCCACTTGAATCTACTTTGCACCACTACCCTCAGCATCACTCAACTCAATGTCACTCCACTTTGCACCACTCATGGCACTCTACTCTATGCCACTGCACTCTACACCATTGCACTCTACACCACTCTACTCTACTCTACGACACTCCACTCTGTGCCAGTCCACTCTTCGCCACTCCACTCTGCACTAGTGCACTCTGCACCACTACATTCCACTATGCACCACTCTAATATACTCTACTGCATTCTATGATGTTGCATTGCACGCTACTGAATTCAATGTCACTACACTCAATGCACTGCACTCTACATCACTATACTCTGCAGCACTCTTCACCAATGCACTCTACACCCATCCACGCTCTCTGCCACTCCAATGTCTGCCTCTCTAGGTGGCTCCGTACTGAAGTCACTCCAATACACTACACTCCAATACACTCTACTCCACTTTTCACCATTCCACTTGGCTAAAACACATTGACAAAGCCAATAGCTCTTGCATAGAGAGGAGGGGGGGGAAGAGAGAGAGAGAGAGAGAGAGAGAGAGAGAGAGAGAGAGAGAGAGAGAGAGAGAGAGAGAGAGAGAGAGAGAGAGAGAGAGAGAGAGAGAGAGAGAGAGAAAAGCAGTTGCTCACTCTAGTACATGTTGCATGTTGATTTCAATACAGGCAAATAAAAGGCTGAGTCAATCCTCATTGAGCCTTTTCACCAAGGCGAGCGTATGTTTACCACTTAATTTACTAATGTTTTGACTGGGGATCCACAAAGGGATTTCTTGTAGTCATAAGCCCACTTATGTGTGTGGAGCTTTCCTCTATGAGAACAGAGCTCGCCGCACTTGTAAATCCCAATCGAAGAATGGGAAAATGGACATTTTAAAGTGTTATTAGTGAAGTTCAGGAAAGCTCACAAAGATGTACTCTGTGCTCATTGAAAAACTAATTGCCTTCCCTTTTCTTCACTGGAAATAGTAGATTTTTTACTCCAGCCAAGGTCTGGCAAAAAATCTATTTCAAGAGTGGAAAGCAGAATGGATGAACCCTATATTTTCTGGGGGTGTTGGGGAAGGGCTTTAAACAAAAGTATATTATTTTCCCCACAGAGAAAAAAGTGTGCATTTGCATTGGAGATCATGTTGCCCCTGTGCAAAGTACTCCACTGTGAATTTAAAATGCTGATCCACACCAACAAGGCCTTTCACAATCAAGGACCAGCATACATCACCCACCACTTGAACGTCCAACAAACCTCCAGACACCTGTGTGCACTTTCTCTCTCTCTCGAAGCAACAGAGGAGGATCCTCCTTCTCCTACCATGCAGCAAAATCCTGGGTCAACCTCCCCCTTCACATCTGGACCTCATAATCTCTTCTAGAATTCAGGAAAGAACTCAAGACCTGGATGTTCAACTGAAACCCTTACCAGCTATATTCCCAGTGCCTGGATATCCTTGCGGATGTTTAACCACACTCTATAAATCCTGGTTGATTGATTGATTGATTGGCTACCTCTGTACAGGAAGAATAAGACCCTGATGAAAAAGGCTGCCTGGAAATATGTTCTTGGTGAGGTTTTCCAGGCATACTCTTGGGAAGGTTTGTGAATAAGCAAAAGTTGGAAAAGAATGTTCAGGCAGAGGTGGAGATCTCCGACCCTACTTTTCTAACTTTGTTTGTAACTAGAGCCCACTGTATCTGATTTATCAAACAGGTATGTGTATATTTTTTTCTGTTAGTGCCATTTATAAAGCCTAAAATATACTGAATTATTGTAGAACGTAATTGGTGTAAGTTATCCCCCAACTCAAAGGTACTCGTGTTTATTGACCAACAAAGAACGATTGTTTCAGTTAGCACTCCGAAGATTCACACATAAGTATTGAGTAAGAGACAGTGGCCCTCATTACAACATTGCCGCCCGCCAAGTTGTAACTGCTGTGCGGCCGCACCAGCGACTCCCCGTACCGCCAGCCTTTTCCTGGCTGTTCAAACCGCCAGAAAAAAGGCTGGCAGTAGGGGGACTCGTAATCCCCTGGGCAGCGCTGCCCTGGCGGATTACTACCGTCGGGGCCATTGTGGCGGGAAACCGCTGGGCCCCAGCGGTGCGACCGCGGCGCTTCCGCCGCAGTCGTAATGACCAGGGGAGCACCGCCAGCCTGTTGGCGGTGCTTCCGTCATTTCAGCCCTGGCAGTCCTGTACAGCCAGGGTTGAAATGACCCCCAGAGTTTTAAAGCACAAATCTCCCAGGAGGGGAACACAAGTACTCTGAAAGAGAGCACCACTGTGACTCACTGAGCCATCCTATTACCATCCTAACATAGGATCTTCAGGCAACACGCAGTAAACGTTAACAGTCATATTATCCCGACTAGATACTTTATGATGAACCTACCCTATAAAACACGTATCACACATAGGCTTCTATAAAAAGCACACAGTGTAACTGAGGTACCTTATATCATGAGAGGTGCTAGGCACAAATAGAGCTTAGAGACCAATGATTTCCCCACTTTGCCTTCTTAACTTTAGATATTTGATGGAGGCAGATATAGGCAATATACTCCCTCAGGGGTTAGTGTTCCCACTGCAGGCAACAGACAGCGTGGCTCACAAGGTACTACTTATTGGTGATGCCTCACCTCTTTTGCCATATTACTCCTTAGGTATGAAGGTGTGCAGCCTACATATTACAGCACAGCTACGGACATTTGGAAAAATACACAACCTGTACATGTGTAATAGGCCAGAAGTCCAGGATTGCCCCCAGAGCTGCACAGTGTTGCCAAAACATATCAAATACAGCTTACCCGATGCTATATTTATATTTTTTCGAGATAATGTATGCTGACTTCTAGAGGTTTAATCAGCCAACATATTATAGACTAAGTGATTCATTAAACATTAAATGAAAACAGTTAAATGTATCACAAAGGTGACTGAGATGCTATTGGAAATGCATAAGCTACAGTGTTGTTTTGGCTCTAACCTTCTATGGGTTTCAGCCTTCATCGGGGCATGAAATTCCTTTTCTTCTATTATGATACTGTCCTAAATTATTAGTGGACCTGACTGGTTCGGTATACATAACCATGCAGTCACAGTTCATGAAAAACTTCTTATCGTGTTACTTTCACAGATTATGACTAGGGCCACTAGATTTAGGCAGTTCTGAGACGGCAGTGTTTTCAGCATTATTATGGATTTGCCAAACGTGTTGCATAATCCATCAAGCTCGGCATAATACATTTTTATTAAGAAATAAAATGTGTTTCAAATTCAAACGGATCAAAAGTTACTAAAATGCTACAACTGTTTAGCCACGCAGTGGCAGGCTTTTTATCACATGCAAGCAAGCCACTTTGCTGATTACTGTATTTTGAAGTTGAACTGATACTAATGAGACAAAAACCTTGCCCATATAGTGTTAACGTGTGAAAATGAAAAAGTACTTAAGCAATACTGCTTTAAAAAATTTGGAATGTTTTGCTTCAATTGTCTTTTCTTGCAGCATAATTTAGTCAACCTTCCTGCATATTTTGACTCCCCTGCCCCATAAGTCCAGTGGCCTTGATTTTGAACGGACATTTGAACTAGCAGACAAAATTATTTGAAGTGCAGTAGATGCAGGACAAGAGGTCCAACTCATGTTAAGTGATAAATATTTTCAAGCATTTTCACAGTAATTCTTAAATCGTCTTGGAGAGCCCAAAGGGTGAAGCCTGGCATCAACCAATAGAGTTTCGAGTGTAACCAAAACTTAAAGGGCTCACTCACAATCTCTGGAGGTCTCTTTTAAAAAAAAAAATAATTTCAGATTCCGTGTCTTTCGTACAGCAGTTGTTACACATCTCTATTGTTTGCTTGCCGTAACTGAATGTGGCATTTACGGAGCTGAATTTCCTATATGTTTCGTATTTGATGGTGCCATAGCTTCACCTTATTAGGGTGCACAGTGTGTTATACAACACTCGACTGAAAAGCCATGGTGGTTTTCGAGGCTTACAGCTCTCCAGGAGAGTGCTACACATATGAGCTCAGAAACCAGTGGAAGACCCTGAGTCTCACTAGACTGGAAAGGCTTTCAGTCTGGCCCCGCACTGTCAATCACGCAGTAAGTCTGACGCAGGTATTGCTATGCAGCAGGAATTGTTACAGAACTAAAAACAGAGAAAAGTGGGGAGCTGGGCAGCGCATTCAGACAGAAAACAGCTAGAGCATGGGGTGTATAGGACGCAAAAGCTTTGCATGCTGCAGCTGTGTGTTGGAGTGTATGAGTCTGTGGCCCTCATTATGACATTGGTGGTAAATCCCACTTACAGCCATGCTGACTGACGCCAACATACCGCTCACCATATTATGACACACACACACCAATCCGTCACTATTCAGCCAGAGACACGAGTCTGCCACACCAAAGGTCAGCGATAAACTGGCAGTATCAAAACCCACACCCTTACGCCAACAGACCAACGCCCACCACATTATGACCCACGAATCACCGCGGCGAATATACAATAGTGGCAAACTATTGGCAGTATATAATTCTGTGCTCAAAATACACACACACACACAAAACATCACCACATTGGTCAATTCTAACTACACACACCTGACACCCATACACACACCACACCAACACACCCACACCACTATAAAACACACACCCACACTACCCGCAAACCTCTACAAATACCAACAATTGCCACCAGAGAGAGACAGCAAGACCACTCACACAACCGGAGCCACATAACACCATCACCTATACACCACCCACGCACCTCACAACACACACCCCAACACATCATCCTACACACCCTCACCCACAATACTCACACAACACCCATGGCACCACAACAACACCCCAGATTCTCTGAGGAGAAGCTAAGGATCATGGTGGAGGAAATCATCCGGTTAGAGCCACAGCTATTTGAAGTACAGGTGCAGCAGATATCCATTGCTAGGAAGATGGAGCTATGGCGGAGGATCGTGGACAGGGTCAACGCTGTGGGACAGTACCCCAGAACAAGGGATGACAGGAAGAGGTGGAACGACCTATGGGGAAATGTACGTTCCATTGCAGCAAGACACCAACTCGCTGTACAGAGGACTGGTGGTGGACCCCCACCTACTCCCCCACAACTAACAACACTGGAAGAGCAAGTCTTGGCAATCATGCATTCTGAGGCCCTGTCAGAAGTAGCAGGAGGACTGGACTTTGGTAAGTCAACTCTATACTACTATCGCCCCCCTACCTGCATGCCATCACACACCCCTACCCTCACCCTCACTCCCATCACTCCTCCACTTCCCACACACCCCTCCATCACATTTCACTCATCCAAATGCCAAGCCCTGCATGCCATACCAATGCATGGACACCACTCACAGACCTGCATGGACACCTATCACTAAAGCATTCACACTAGAGAGAACTAATCATCCCACCATACACCAATGTACACAAGAGAAAGGTGCCAGGGCAAAAACAACCATAGAGGGCAACCCACCCATGCACAATATGTCACACACAGAAACAATAACACTGCATTCACATCCCCACAGGTATCCCAGCCAATGTCGCTGGAGAATAGGTGCCAGCAACATCCAGTCCCCCCACAGAAGAGGCCCACAGTGATGACAGTGACTATGCTTGCCTGGATCTGGATGTCCAACCTGTCCAATCAGGGACCTCCGGACAGTTGGTTACCCAGCCACAGTCACACGCCACCACATAGCCTCACCCCTCAGGAAACACCACCACAGAACCCATACAGCGTGCCCATATCTCTGTCCCCAGGACACGTCAATCACCAGTGTGTCCATCACTATAGGGACCCCAGGGCACACCACAAACCCAAGACAGTCAGGGACCTGGGATCAGTGGCAGTGGGCACACAGTTCAGAGGACAGAGGCACAGGACAACAGGGAAGTTGGGAGGACAGCTGTGCACCGGGGGGGGGCAAGGCCCAGGGAACTGACTCTCCAGGAGGCACTCACCGAGATCCTGGGAGCATACCAACATTCCCAGAATATGCTGGACAGGGTCCTGGACAACGTGCAGAAGAACATGCGGCTGCAGGGGGGCCAGTACCAGAGGATCAGGGAGGACTTGAAGGCCATTAACACCACCCTGGTTATCATTGCAGGGGTGCTGGTAGACATGGCCAATATTATGAGGGAGGCAGTGTCACACCTGGGTGCCCCTGCCACTAGCTAGACTAATGAACAGGAGGCCCCACCACAGCGCCAACAGGCCACCCGCACCCCTCCCCCTGCAGAAGGAGAACCACACCACAAATGTTCCCTGCGATCAAGGCAGAAGCCAGAGACTATTGCCAAGACCCCCGCCAGGAAATGAGACTCTCTCGATTGCCACCCTTGGGACCCACTCTGTCACCCTGTCCACCTCAAACTTCCATTGCTCCCCTTCCTATGCCCCCTTGGACAACGCACCTGTGCTACAAATAGACTGGAACTATACCCTGGACTTTCCTCCATCATCACCCCAACCCATTGCACTTCTCCCTTTTCTTCATAGCACTGCAATGAACACACTTTGAAAAAAAAAGTATGGAGTGTGTCAAATGATTGAAGTATGTATTAGTTTAACAAGGTTTAAACATTGCAATTCAACTGTACAGTAATGTTAACATAGGAAAGATCTATAGTTGGCTGCAGTGACAACACCAGGAGTGATAGTGGGGCACCAACATCTGCAAAAAGAGTTGCCAACGGGTACAGTGAGTGGCCATAGAAGTGGGAAATCACAGCCTGCCAGTGACAATGTGAAACAAAAAACTGACAATGAAATGTGAAGTAACACTGTCTTACCTGTGTGTCATTGGAAGTATTGTCTAATCACTGCAGATCTGTTGTCCTCATCCTCTGCCTCCTCATCATCACTGTCCACAGGGTCCACTGATGCCACATTGGCATCTCCCGCCTCCTCCGCCTGCAGAAAAGGCACATGGCATCTCAAGGCAAGGTTATGCAAAATGCAGCATGCCACGATTATCTGGCAGACCTTCTTGGATGAATAGCACAGGGATCCACCAGTCAAATTGAGGCACCTAAACCTGGCCTTCAGGGGGCCAAATGTACGTTCAATGATCCTTCTTGTTAGCCCATGTGTCTCATTGTAACGTTCCTCAGCCCTTGCCCTGGGATTCCTCACAGGGGTCAGTAGCCATGATAGGTTGGGGTAACCTAAGTCAGCTGCAAACATGGTTGGACAACTGTTAGCCACACACTATCCCTTATGGCCCACACCATACCCATATACCAACATCCACTAGGTGGGAACCAGTGCTCACCTATTAGCCGCACACGGTGCCTCTGTAGTTGGGCCATCACATTTGGGATGCTGCTAATCCTCAGGATAAAGGCATCATGCTCTGACCCAGGATACTTAGCATTGACATGGGAGATGTACTGGTCCGCCAAACAGAACCTTCTGCACATTCATCGAGTGCAAACCTTTTTGATTTTTGAAGACCTGTTCATTTTGCCGGGGGTGGACAAATGCAATATGTGTGCCATCAATCGCCCCAATTATGTTGGGGATATGTCCCATTGCAAAGCAGTCAGCCTTCACCGTGGGCAAATCCTCCACCTGGGGGAAAACAATGTAGCTGCACATGTGTTTAATCAGGGCACCCAACACTCTTGTCAGCACAATTGAGAACATTGGCTGTGACATTGCTGCTGCCAAGCCCACTGTCACTTGGAAAGAACCAGTTGCCAAGAAATGGAGCACAGTGAGCACTTGCACAAGAGGGGGGATCCCAGTGGAGTGACGGATAGCAGATATCAGGTCAGGCTCCAATTGGGCACACAGCTCCATGATTGTGGCCTTGTCAAGTCTGTAGATGAGGATAATGTGCCTGTCCTCCATTGTTGCCAAGTCCACCAGGGGTCTCTACGCGGGGGGATGTCTCCATCTCCTATTCACCCAAAGCAGTTGCAATCTGTGGGGCAAAAGAGTGATGAGCCGGTCATAAAATGTACATTGTAGCCACTACAGATCAATTGCGGGAGGTGGTCGGGATCCGCAGTGCAATGCCTCATTTGATAAAATTGGGCCCTATAGGGTACAGTGGCCAATGGTGATGTATGGCGACGGTGACGGTATGCACCGCCATGGATGTCACCACCATTTTCTATCTGTTGACTCACTTGCTACCTGACCTTCAACAGGAGAGGTCCTACACTGCATGTGCTGCTGTGACCTGTGTCTGGAACCTACCATGTCCTGTGTGACTGGGGAAAGGGCCCCTGCCTTCACCTCGGTGGAGTTGGAGAGACTAGTGGATGGAGTCCTACCCCAGTACGGACTGCTGTATGGGCCTCCAGACCAACAGGTGAGAAAACTGTGAGCACGATGCACGGGGCATGAATGCATGAAGTGCTGTGTGTGAAGGCCTTGTGTAGAGGGGGTTAATGGATGGGCCCTGGGCAGTGTGCAGCAGTTATGCTGGGCCATATCTGTGCGAAAGGGGATGGGAAGGGCTATGGTGGGCCATGAGTGTAACAGGCAGGACGGTCTAACTAAGACCTTTCCCTGTGTATATTTCCTCTGCAGGTCAGTGCCCATCACAAAAAGGGTATATGGCATGCAATCGCCAAGGACGTGGGGACTCTGGGGGTCTACAGCAGACGGGGCACCCACACTCGTGCAATGGTGGGAGAACCTGAGATGCTGGGAACGGAAGATGGCTGAGGCCCGGCTGTGGATGGCCTCCCAATGAGGAAGGGGTGCCTGTCGAACCCTGACCCCCCTGATGGCCCGAAGTCTGGCGGTGGCCTATCCGGAGCTGGATGGGCGCTTGAGGGCATCACCACAGTCACAAGGGGGGGAGTACAGTGCCCATCAAAACAACTTGTGCCTGGTGGTGTGGTATCCGGGTGGGGGATGTGAGTCTGTGGGTGCCCCTAGACCAGGCCTGACATTGCAGAGTAGGTCCCATGTTGGGCATGGATCTGATGTGAAATTCCTCCAACCTAGCTAGGGTGGGTCCCAGGTATGCTGCAGTTGGCGGTATGTGTCCCTCCCCATGCCCTGGTGACTAGCATTGTTACTGGTAGTGCATTTCATAGTGCATAGTGTGTGAGGGTGGTATGTACGCCAACAGTGGTGTTGGTGCAGCCATTGACCCAGTGTATCCTTTGTCTCTCCCCCCCCTTTTTGTTTTGTTACCCTGTCCTTATGTACATTAGCATCATCTGGCAGAGGCACCGGTGATGGAGGGAGCTGCATCCCACAGGACCCAGGAGGCAGAGTTCACCGATGCTGAGGGCACCAGTGGGACAGAGGGCAAGGGGAGCACCATGTCGGAGACTGGAGGGGACATGGATACTTCCTTCGATGGAAGCTCCCTGGTGGTGGTGAATATCTCTGTGACCACCCCAGCTACAGGTACAGGCACCACCCCCGTAGCAGCACCACCCTCCCAGCAGCCCCTCAGCAAGTTGCCCATGCCCGCTCACCCAGTAGGGTGGACATCTCCTTCGCCCCAGGCACCTCAGGCCCTGCCCCAGTGAGCCCTGCTGCACTGAGTGAGGAGGTTATTCACTTACTGAGATCCATCTTTGTTGGGCAGTCAACCATTTTGAATGCCATCCAGGGGCTGGCAGTCCAAATGCAACAGACAAATGTATTTCTGGAGGGCATTCACACTGGCTTGGCAGCCCAACAGAGATCAATCCAGTCCCTGGCCTCCTCTCTGATGGCAGCCATTGTCCCTGTTTTCCCCCTCCCCCCTCCAACTTCCTCTACCCAATCCCCTTCCCCTCAACACCAGCCTATCCCAAGCACACAGGCAGACGTGCATGCACACTGGGCAACACACAAGAGTGGACACGGCAAACATAACCACCATATTTATATTGATGATATTACGCATTTAATTTCAATGTCAGACAATAATTCTGTATACGCCGTTCTGGCTTCCAACTGTGTGTGTGCATGTGTGCAGCATAATTGTAGCAATTATTGGCATATTATGACAACCCATGGCATCAATCAATGAATCGATCAATCAGTTTTTATAAAGTGCAACTACTCAACTGTGAGGATCTCAAAGCACTAGTGGTGGGTCTGGACCTCATCCGAAGAGCCATGTTTTGAGGTTCTTCATGAAGATGGTGAGAGATGGCCTTTGTCTGCGGTGCGTGAGCAGGTTGTTACAGCTCTTTACTGCAAGGTATGAGAAAGATCCCCCTCCAGCGGTGTTTTCCCAGATGCATGGGTCGGTAGCTAGCACCTACTGGGTGGAGTGGAGGGGACTGGTGGGGTTTTGGAAAGAGATGCGATTTCGGAGGTAGGCAGTTCCGATGTTGTGAAGGGCCTTGTAGGTGTAAGTAGGTTGAAGTTGATTCACTTCTCTTCTGAGAGCTGATGGAGAATCCTCAGGTTTTGGGACATGTGTTCTTGGCGGGGGAGGTTCAGGACGAGTCTGGCAGTGGCTTTTTGGATGAGTTGTAGAGTCCTGATGTTCTTTGTTGTGGTGCCGGCGTGGAGTGCTTTGCCGTAGTTGAGCTTGCTTGTGACTAGGACGTGGGTGATTATTTTGCAGCAGTCAACCAGGATCCATTTGAAAATTTTGCGGAGTTGATGGAGGGTGTGCCAGCAGGAAGAGGTGACTGCGTTTACCTGTCAGGTCATTGATAGGGAAAAGTTGAGGATGATTCCTAGGCTGCGGGCATGGTCAGTCAGAGTAGGTGATGCGCTGAGCGATGTGGGCCACCAGGAATCTTCCCAGGCTGAGTTGGAGTTTCCGAGGATGATGAGCTCAGTCTTGTCCGAGTTGAGCTTGAGACAGCTCTCTCTCATCCAGGCGGTGACAGCTTTCAACCCGGTGTGAAAGTTCCTCTTAGCTTTGTCTGGGTCTTCAGTGAGGGACATGGTGAGTTATGTGTTATTGAGTTATGACACGATGATCACTTTGTGGTCTCAAACGTTAGCTGCAAGCTGGGCCATGTATATGTTGAAGATTGTTGGGCTCATGGAGGATCCCTGAGGGACTCCGCAACTGACTTCTGTTGATTTGGATATGAAGGGTGGGAGCCTGACTCTCTGTTTTCTTCCAGTGAGGAAAGAGTGGATCCATTGCAAGGCTTTTCTGCGGATTGCTGTGCTGTGGAGTCTGGTACATAGGGAGCTGTGGGAGACTATGTTGAAGGCTGCTGAGAGGTCAATGAGTATGAGTCCTGCGGTCGAAGAGCATGCAGATGTTATTAGTGACAGCAAGAAGAGCTGTCTCTGTGCTGTGTTTGCTGCGGAATCCAGACTGAGCGATATCCAGAGAGTTGTTGTCCTTGAGGAATTGTCGCAGCTGCAAGTTTATGACTTTTTCCAGGACTTTGGACGGGTAGGGTAGCAGAGCTCTGATGGGTTGGCTGTGGGTTATTTCAGGAGGGGGCCGAGTTCAGCATGTTTCCAGTCTTCAAGGAAGGTGGCTGTTGTGATGGAGCAGTTCATCGTCTTGCAATAGATGCACTGGCTCTGTTGAGACGAGGACAGGGGTCTGTTGGAGCTCCGAAGTGAATGCTGTTCATTATGATTTTGGTCTTTTCTGTGGTGAAAGTGGTACAGCTGTGGATGGTTTGGGTGGGTTCTGGGTCAGTCGTAGGTTTGACGCTGGGAGGGTTCTGTAGAAGAAAGCTGCCATAGATGTCCTTAATCTTGCGGTAGAAGAAGGTGGCCAGTACATCACAGAGATCTTGCGATGGAGGATGTTGGTGGCTTAAGGGGGAAGTTTGGTGAATTTGTTGATAACAGTGAAGAGTTCTCTCGTGTTGTGCAGGGAGGTGTTGATGCGTTCACAGAATATGTTTTTTTTTGCATTCTTGATGCGTTGGTGATGGGTTACGATGGCGGCCTTCAAGGGGGCTAGGTCTTCACTGGTTTTGCTGTTTCTCCCTTTCTTCTCAAGGCACCTTCAGGTGCGTTTGGATTCTTGGAGTTCAGCGGTGAACAAGCTGGCTTTTTTGGGACACACTTGACCGAAGTTGATCGGAGGGGGGCTAAGGAGTTGGCGCATTCGGTGATCCAGGAGTTGAGGTTGCGTGCTGCAGCATTTGTGTTGTTGATGGGAAAAGGGGGGTGATTTGGAGAGGGTCGTGGTGAGTTGCTCATCAGTGATTCCGTTCCATTTCCTGTGGGGGGCCATAGGGGCGCAGAGGCTGCTGTTGGGTGCAGTGATGGTCGTCCAGTCCAGGGTGGAGGTATTCTTGATGGTGATCCGGTTGCTTGAGGTGAAAATGGGGTCTAGTGTGTGTCCTGCGGCATGCATAGGCACGGTGATCAGCTGCCTGAGGCCGAGGGTGGTGAGATTGTCAAGTAGGGAAGTGGTGTTTCGGTCGTTGCAGCCCTTGAGTTGGAAATTTCAAGTCACCCAGGATGAGGTCATCGGTGGACGCCAGGGCACGGGGGCTGGCAATATCTACAATGGCGTTGATGAAGGCTGGACGGGGTCAGGTGGTCTGTAAACCCGGGTGCCGCAGAGGGAGGAGTTGTGAGTGGCGTGGATCAGGAAGCGTAGGTGTTCCTGGTGCTGGGGTGGTCCAGCCGCGGACAGGCTTGCCTTTGGTGCCCCAGAGGTGCAGTCACGCTGCAGCTACCATTAAGAAGAGGAGGGAGGTAGGAGGTCCTGTCAGCCGGGAGGTGGGAGGGTGGGAAGAGTGCTTCACAAGGGAAAGGGGGCCGGAGGGGCAGCAGAGGCATGGAAGGGAGAGGGGAAAACCAAGGGCGAAAACAAAAGGGAAAAAGAGACAGAAAAGGAAAAAGAAAGTGAAAAAAGAGGTAAAGGCAGAAGTATAAAGGCAGGAGTAAGGAAAGACAGAAAGACAGAAGATACTTACTTGTAGGTGGCCACTAGGCCACCAGGGATGAGGCGCAGGCAGGACCCTGCGGGTGGAGGAGGGCCCAGAACCGAGAGTCAGGCAGACTCTCAGTACGTTCCCTAAGGCAGAGGCAGCAGCAGGGGGAGCAGGGGAGGGCAACAGACGCTGGCCAGGAGGTCAGTGGAGTCACCCCCTCACAGTGCTGCAGCTGCCATTAAGAAGGGGAGGGAGGTTGGGGGTCCAGTCAGCTAGAAGGGAGAGGGCGGAAAAGTGCTTCACAGGGAGCAGGGGGCCACAGGGGCAGACGCAGTGGGGATGGGAGAGGGGAAAACCTAGGGCAGAAACAAAAGGGAAAAAGAGACAGAAAAGGAAAAATAAAGTGAAAACAGAGGTAAAGGTAGAAGTATAAAGGCAGGAGAAGGAGAGGCAGAGAGACAGAAGATACTTGTAGGTGGCCACTAGGCCACAAGGGATGAGGCAGAGGCAGGAGCCTGCGGGTAGAGGAGGGTCAGGCAGACTGCTGTGTCGGGCTATCCGTGGAATAATGCTTATAATTGCATAGTGTGAGTTTCCATTGGATAAGGGACGCAAACTTGGCATGGTCCTGTTCCTGGTGCACAGGTGGGAAACCTGTCATATTGGGGTCAACCTTGGCCTGAAGTTACTCACAGACTGAAAGTACAACCCTGGTGCACAGAAGTACCATCTTTCTTGGCATGTTACCCCCAATTTCTGCCTATTTTTCAGTGTGTTTTGACTGTATCACTGGGATCCTGATAGTCAGGACCCCAATGCTTATGGTTTGTGGCCTGCATGTCAGTATGTTTTACTGTTTTGACAGTATGCTTGACTGAGTCATTGGAGTCCTGCTAATCAGAACTCCTACATATAGGTCAATACATATGTAGCTTCACAATGGTAACTCTGAATATGGCCATGAGAGGTGTCTGGGAACTTGAAATTGTCCCCCAGTCCGATTCTGGTACTTGGGGGGCAATTCCCTGCACCCTGGAGCTTCAACATGGACCCCCAGTAATGCCAAACCAGCTCTCTGAGGTTTCCACTACAGTCCCAGCTGCTGCCACCTCACAGACAGGCTTCTGCCCTCCTGGGGCATGGCCAGCCCAATCCCAGGAAGGAAGAACAAAGCATTTCCTTTGGCACAGGGGTGTTACACTCTCTCCCTTTGGAAATAGGTGTTAAAGGCATTTGAGGGGTATCCTCCCAGAGACTCTGGAAGTTGCTTTGAAGGGCACAGATGGTGCCCTTCTTGCATAATCCAGTCTACACTGGTTTAGGGACCCCCAGTCCCTTCTTTGGCACAAATCTGGACAAAGGAAAGGGGAGTGACCACTCCCTTGTCCATCACCGCCCCAGGGGTGGTGCCCAAAGCTCCTCCAGAGTGTCCCTTGGTTCTGCCATCTTGTTTCCAGGATGGTCAGGGAACTCTGGTAGCATCTGAGTGGCCAGTGCCAGCAGGTGGCGTCAAAGACCCCTCCTGATAGGTGTTTACCTGGTTAGGTGACCAATCCCCCTCTCAGGGCTATTTAGGGTCTCTCCTCTGGGCGGTTTCCTCAGATTCAGATTGCAAGACTTCAGCAGGAATCCTCTGCAATGTCTGCTTCACATTCTACCATCGGATCAACTGCAGAATTGCTCCAGGAACTCTACAACTTGCAACAAAGTATCCAAGAAGGCTACTGCAACTCTGTAACTTAAGCTCCTGCCAGCAACTGCAAAAGTTTCCAGGTCATACACGCACCAAGGATTGCCTGTCTTCATCCTCTACCAGAAGGACCGAAGGAATCTCCTGTGGAGAGATTGAGTCAATTCCCTGCTTCTGCAGGCACCTCTCTACAGTGACGACCAGTACTATGGGGCCTCTCCCCTGACAAAGAGCATGGATCCTGGAACACAGATGGTGGACAGAAATGACCCTGACTGTCCAAAGGTCCAACTGCCCAAATTTGGTGGAGGTAAGAGCTTGCCTTCCTGTGCCAGACAGTACCCCTGTGCACTGCGTGTTTTGCAGCTCCAAGGGCTTCTGTGTGCTTCTCCACAGAATCCTTCATGCACAGTGTAACCTAGGTCCCCAGCACTCTGTCCTGTGACGCTCAGTTCCCCGAGTTATTCTCTGGCAGCGTGGAATCCCTTTATGTAGTGCTGCGATGACCGTGATTTGCAACTCCTTTGTCCCCGTGTCCCAGGATCCTGTGGGTGCTGTCTGGTCTTGTGAGGGCTCTCTGAAGTGCTGAGTACCGCCTCTGTCTCCTCAGTCCAAGTTGAGACCTCCAGGCCCCTCCTGGGCCCAGGTAGTGTCTTTTCCTGGAAACGCGAATCCAGCAATGAAAGCCAGCCTGCATTCTTCTCTTTGACATGGGACATCTCTTGCACCATGCAGGAACCCGCAGCTGCCTCCTTTAGTGCACCTCTGACTTCTTCTCCAAACCAGAGGTTCCACTTTTGCACCTTCATCCAGGTGAGCAGGGGCGCCTGTGACTCCTGGACTCTTCAGCTGTTCTTGGACTTGGTCTCCTCTCTCCACAGGTCTTCAAGTCCAGGAATCCATTGTTAGTGTCTTGCAGTCCTGCTTGGTTTTTGCATAATTCTTTCTCACAACTTCTAGTGTGTTCTGAAGAAACTTGCTGTACTTTACTCCTGCCTTCCTGTGCTCTGGGGTGGGGTATTTTACTTACCTTTGGTGTTTTCCTACACTCCCAGCACCCCTCTACACACTACTCTTGCCTAGGTGGGAAACCGACATTCACAGTCCACTATTTTAGTATATGGTTTGTGTTCCCCAGTCCCATTGTAACCTTTGGTGATTTTCACTAATTGCACTATTTTACGACTGTTTACTTACTTTAGTTTTGTTATTAGTGTATATTTTATGTGTAATACTTACTTCCTAAGGGAGTATAGGTTCTAAGATATTTTTGGCCTTGTGTGACTAAAATAAAGTACCTTTATTTTTGGTAACAGTGAGTATTGTCTTCCTTGTGAGTAAGTACTGTGTGACTACAGTGGTATTGCAAGAGCTTTGCATGTCTCCTAGTTCAGCCATGACTGCTCTGCCTACAGCTACCTCTAGACAGCCTGGCTTCCAGATACTGACTACATTTCACTAATAAGGGATAACTGGACCTGGTATAAGGTGTAAATACCTGTGGTACCCACTGCAAACCAGGCCAGCCTCCTACATTGGTATAATGTTGGTAATTCCTTGCATACTAAGGGCATTCATGGCATGTTACTATCCCCCTGTTGCACAGTATTTCCTGTGACTTCTAGTATTATGGTGGTATTGCCACCTATCGCAACAGGTGGTGTTACATGAACTTTCAAGGCAGACTCTATACGTGGCTAGTAGTAGTCAGTAGAAGTGAATATTTGATGACATTGGCAAATTGCTGACTGGATATGTCATACAATCACTATAGATACAAACCTGGCATTTCAAGGCAAAATAACGTTCAGTCATTAAATGGTGATCTTTTGTTTTTAGGAGCTGTGTTCATTTTTACGAAATAAAAATGTTGTATTTGATTCATGAACTGAAAAGCTGATGTTTGGGAAAACAGTGATTGCATTTGCAATTATGAATGTACTCAAACGTAACATTTGAGTGCTAATCGCTCTTGCCGTCTAAGACCATTGCCTATATTATTTGTGTGATCGATCTTTTATCAACACTTGTGAACGTCCATACTCTATGCGTTGGCGCTGTTCAATGAGCATTTGAACGCTATAGCGCTGCTCCCTGTAGTGTGAGATTTGTGTGTTTTTAAGACCCTGCTCCTTTCTAGCAAAGTCTACTTTGGAGGTGTAGGATGAAATAAATTAAAGGGAAAAATGTTGAAAAGAAGAAAGATGCTACGAAAAATTATAGGCCCTATTAATGTATTTCTGAACTTTCTGCATCCCCAGTGACCTTTAACACATTTTTAGGGAAACTGTATTGAAAATGCACAATTCCGCTTTAATGTCCTCAAACTTTGCTTAGAAAGGGTGAAACATACCACTGAGGAGGGTATACCTTATTTCGCATATCCTTGCATATGGGACTAAAATATGTTCTGAATGCCGTTCTTTATAACACCTTTATTTGAAAATACTACAGTAGAAAACAAGTGTCACTTTTATATGACCTAATGGTGGGCAAAGTAATTAGAGTGATCTCCACTTGTGATATAATACAAATTAAATCAATATGTAACCCAAGTGATCGCTTTCCTTTATGTTTTGTGTCTTAAAGTGAGAGCCACTTTGTGTTATGGGAAGTGTGAAAATAGTACTGTTAAAAGATATAGCAAACACTATTTGGCTCTATTTTAAAACCTGTTCTTTCTGGATGATCCACAAATCCTTGTATTTACACCCCACCACTTTCGAAGATTACCAACAACCAATGGCATACTGGCAAACTGAAAGTCACAGGCCCTTATCTTGTTGAGGCTAAATTGAGTAAAGTTATCACGTTGAGTAATGTTATCTCCATTTATTATTTCTACTAAACCACAAGACTGTGGCTTGTAAAAAAAAACAAATGAAAGTGTGACTATGCCGTGTAAAAAAGAAGCTCCAAATGGGTTTGGCATTGTGACCTGGACGGGGCTTTAACTCTGGATTTTGCTATAAGCAGAGGTGGCACAACTAAGATCAAAGCAGAGGTTGGATGAAATCACATATTAATATGTTTAACCTCCACTCATAAAGATCTAAAAAACAAGATTTTTAACCATGCTTTTTGAACGACAGAGTACGAGCATCATAAAGTTGTTTGAAAAATGTAGAATCCTCTCCTTTACTAAACAGCAGACTGGCTTTGCCAGTGAACATGTGCTGTGTATGTGCTGCTCCAATTTTTATTTTATTTAACTTTTCCATTTACTGGTATGTACGATTTGCAAATTACAAACCTGATGGTAAGCAAAGTGAACAATTGTCAAATTGTGAAAAATTGATTTCTAATGTCATCGGACCATATAAATCCCGGAGCAAGCATATATTTGGAAGCCCATTATTTATGTAAACATGACTACTTGTATAAAACAATGTATAGTGTGGTACATTTACTCCTAATCAACATACATGTGAATATACATATTATTCAAATAACCAACACACCAGATTCAGAAGGGTGACTCCCAATTGTTTA
This sequence comes from Pleurodeles waltl, assembly GCF_031143425.1. NCBI lineage: Eukaryota > Metazoa > Chordata > Amphibia > Caudata > Salamandridae > Pleurodeles > Pleurodeles waltl. The sequence goes on along the minus strand of NC_090444.1, from coordinate 1,030,770,744 downwards.
CCCTGAAAATGATTTTCCTTTAGCTTTCTCGTATAAAAAAGGCCTCAACTTTAATGATTGTTACTGGGGAAAATATATTCCCCGCATTATTTCCAAATGTTCCTCTTTCCTATCTCCAAAAGTTGGCATGTAGGTATATGCATCATAAGAGAGGGAGGAATGGAGAATTCCTTCATTAGGCCACCTCCCCCACCCCCGTGACTCAACCATCTAATATAAAGAGGACACCTACCAATCCTCAGGGGATCACTTATTCATATTTCCGGACTTACAAAAGGAAACAAAATCAATTTTCAAAAGGACTCCCACCCATACGAATCCATGTGGAATACTTAATCATCGAGTCCTCACCTGGTGCAACCAATAACACCTGGTGGGCTCAACCCCGCTTTTGGAGAGAGCATTTTGGTTGTGCTAAGAACCAGTTTACTGCGGGTTCCTAGGATAGGCACCACTCCTCTCAGGGCAGGACATGGCTTCTACTGGTGAACCCCTAATGGACACTGAGGGCTCCCTTGCAGGCTGATCGTCTATACTCATTTGAGTGAATAGAGGAGCCACTGCCGTGGATTTACCTGCAGATATTATACTTTTATTAGACGTTCTCTTCTTGAGAGATAGGACAGATGCCATGATGAAGTGGGAACCTTTATCCCTATATATGTTATGTTGATTGATGTATGTCATCTAGGAGGTCATTTTTTTCTAAAGGATCATTGCAGGACTTGCGAGTTGTAGTACTGTGGAGAGCAGTGGTTAAGCAGTAATACAGCACAAATGCCAGCTATGACTCTGGAATTAAATTACTGCAGTTTCCTCACTTCCTTCTACAGCACTTGTTGATCTAGAAAGCCTCACCCCAGGCAGCCCATCGTGTGACCGTCATTTGTGTGGCACCTTTCAATCCTACCTCCATCAGATGTGGTCTCTGCCTTGTGAGGTTGGGTGACCTACAGACCCTGACCCTTATGAAGAATACTAGCGCTTACTTTTCACACACTATAATGCTCTGACCTACAGTGCTTCCCTCTCTCCATATTTTCACTACCTTAAGATGCAACAAGGCATGTGAGGTCTATATTGCTGTTGTTCATTTTTCAGTTAGTGGTGCTGCTCACCACTTGGGCTGGTGGGAGGTGTTGCTACTTTACTCCTGGGCGCTCCTCCACAACAAATCGATGCAGGCTCGGGCGAGGGACCCTATGAGGTATTAAAACTGCACCCATACCATCCTGATTTCTCTTCTCAGCTCCTTCCTTTCAGAGTCGGGTTGGGACCGAAAATAAGTCCGGGCACCAAAATAAAAGTAACTTCTATTAGTGGATTAAAAAGCTAGAATAATGTCCCATGTTTGCAAATTGGAGCAGTTTTGCACTTAAAAAGATCTGTTGTATAAAACATTTTATTGCAGGGTATGGGAGATTGCATGGATTTGTGATTGCTGCATTGTAACGATTGTTTAAGAGCAGGGAAATGAACAGTAAAAATAGGTCCAGCAGATTATAAACCAAGCTCACAAACAGTAAAACAAAATGGCCTATATATTGACCCATCAGACCAGCCCGTCGGACACTACCTGGTTGCCCTGTAGATCAGTGTGACCCTTCTTCCATTCTATTTGCAGTATAGCTCAGTTAGCTGAAAGTTGGCCAGGTCTAGTGCTCCTGAATTTGAATCCCAGCAAGGCAGATGCAGATGCAGATGTCCATTCTAAGGAGGTGGGTGCATGTTATTTACAGTATTTAGGCTCTGACTACAATGGTGCTCGCAAATGGCAAGGGATGAACTGCTCTCTGTAAAAACCAGTACTGATTTTCGATGTTTACTGGGTGAAGTAAATACCTCATATTCGATGTTATGTTAAAAAAAATGGAGAATGTCATGAGAAATTTATAGTTTCTTCATGCAATCCCGCATGTATGCGAATTTAACACAAATCATCTGAAAATGCCAACAGGTGTTGACTTTTGACATTCTCTTGGGGAAAATGCGGGGTGGAGTAAGTACAGTCATTTCCACATTACTCTAAATTTCAATCCCTGTGCAAGTATTAGGACGTACCCCTACCTCATATGAGCCTTAGAAATGGAACATCTGGAATATCTACTGATACATAATTCCAAGTTATGGTTAATTAATATTATTTGTATTAGTAGTAGTAGTAGTATTAAATATTATTATTTCCGAACAAATGAAAATGAAAGCATAAAGTCTCTCTGTTAGCTTATTGTCCTAACCTCTTTACTTATCCCAGACGGCGAGTGCTCTCCTTTTCTCATTCTCCATCTTCCACACACTTTCTCTTTCTATCTCTCTTGCTCTCCGTTGCTCAATATTTCTATCCATCTACCTTGGCTTTGACTCCACAGAGGTAAGAATTAAGGGCCAGATGTATCAAAATCTAATTTTGCATTCCGTAAATAGCGAATTTTAGGAAATCGCTATTTAGGGAATGCAAAATGCTATGTAACAAAATAACAATTCTCCAACAGCGATTCCTACAGAATCGTAATCTCTATTAGGGAATCACTATTAAGAATTGCGACTCCATTTGTTCCTATGGGCCTGAAGGCCCCTAGGTGTGAAAGGTTTTGCATTTCCTAATTTACAATTTCCTATTGGGAATTTCAAATTAGGAAATGCAAAACCAAGGGTGCCGAGGGCCTTAGGCCTCCTTTGATGCACCCCCTCAAAGAAATTGTGCACATGTAAAACACACACATGCCCTAGGGGCATTTGTGCGCCACATGGCTCTGTAAAAAATGCATTTTGGATGCATTTTTTTAAATTGCACATGGTTACAATCAACTTAGAACTGATGGTAATAGCATTTCCTAAATGCCCAGTTTGTCTTTATGAAATGCTTGTTACATGTGCATAGGGAATCGCAAATAGGAATTCCCTATTTGCGTTTTCCTATTTAGGAAATACATTGTGAAAAGCTATTTCTCATTCACAAACGGTATACTGATTTGCACCATTTCCGAATGAAAAATCTTTTGATACATCTGGCCCCAAGTCATCTATAATTAAACAAGAGGCATGGGTCAAATGGCTTCACACTGGTATGAGATTATTCCACTCAGTAGACAATTATACAATCACTTGTGATTTCGCGTTTAATACCTTTATGAATCAGCTCATTTGTGGGTGATGGATTCTTACATGTTGAAGTCTATGTTTCAGTGATGGATATCTTTGGTTTAGATGCACATATAAAAACAAGTCCTAAACACCTCACACTTAGTGAAAATGAAGAATTGAAATATAACTTACATTAATTTCCATTTTTGCACAGGGGCAACAATAAAGCACATTATTTTCCCCAGTAGGCAAGGACACCACCATCTGAGCTCCACAGTAGCTGGAAAATTACAGCCTTGTGCTCTCCATGAGAGACACACCTGCTACTTTCCATGACTTCTCTTTTGTTTATTCTGGGCACTTTACCAGTGCTGACCAGTGATAAACTGCAGGTGCCCTTGCCCTAAAACATGGTAACATTGGACTATCCACAACGGTCATATTTAGTTTGCTTGTAAGTTCCCCGTTAAATACACTACATGTGCCCAGGGTCTGCAAATTAAATGCTACTAGTGGGTCTGCAGCACTGATTGTGCCACTCACTCCAATAGCCCTTTACACAGGACTCATGCCTGCCATTGCCTGTGTGTGCAGTTGCAAACTGCCATATTGACCAGGCAAGGTAACACACTTGCCAGGCCTAAGCATTCCTTTTCAATACATGTAAGTCACCCTAAGATAGGTTCTGGATAGCCCCAAGGGCAGAGTGCAGCATATTTAAAAAAGTGGACATCTACTTTTATGTTTTACCTGCCCAGGTAATGAAAACGATTACATTCATTTTTCACTTCAGCAAAGCCTACTGTCCCATAGATTCACACTTGGATTACCTTATTTTTTTATTTATTTTTTGTCCTCATCTCACTGACCCGTGCCAATAACAAGAGGATCCATTTCTGTTTACCCCAGGTATCTAGCCCCCTAATATCAACGGGCCATTCCAGCTGGCGCTCTTTTCTATGGATCCCCTTATAACCTTGGCAAATCCTTCCCACCTCCGCCCAAAATCCTGAATGGACAGTAGGGCTAGATGTACCGAGGGGGGGATCAGATATAATCATCGGACTTCGTGACCTAACTAACAAGTCAAGTAAGATTTTGACAAACATTTTCCCATCCCAACCACAAAACATCTCTTTTACTAATCGGCCCGGCTCTGTCCAGTTTATATAATCTATCTATCGAGTTCAGCCAATCCTGCACTGTAGGAGGTTGTGAACATTTCCAGTTATGGCAAATTTGCCGCCGGGCAATAAGCATCAAAACAAACAAAAGTTGTTGCTGTGATTGGTCTCTCATCTCACAAACCCCAAATAACACTAAAGCAGAATTCAATTTAATTTCTTCCCCAAATTTCCTATTTAAGACATTCTGCACATCTACCCAATAATTAGCTAAGCCAGGACAATCCCAGAACATATGAATATCGTCCGCATCAGTACCTTCACATCGTGGGCATTTCTTCTGGATTCTACTTATACGGGATAACCTTGCTGGAGTCCAATACACTCTGTGCAATGTAACCAAATGGTTCCTCCTCATTGCCACTGATTTAACCGTATTTCAAAGAATAGAGCATGATTTTTACCACATCGATGTTATATCCATATTTGGGAACACCTCTCCCCATTTCTGGAGCGGGAGGGGGGGATCCTCCTCAACTGCCTCCATCAAGGCTTGATACCAGACCGCAATTTCCTTAGGTAGAGGTCTCTGAATTAATTTCTCTTCCCAACAAGATCTACCAATTTCTCCTTCTTGTAAGGATTTAATCCAGCTGGCCAGCTGATAGTACTTAAATTTAGAGATGGACCCTCCCACTCTCTCCAGAAATGTGGCCCATGGTATCAAGTTCGCGCCCTCTATAATCTGTCTCCATCGTAGTACCCCACTCGCTTTCAGTGGATTTGATAGTTTATCATGAAGACATACCGGGGTACCAGGTGAGTCCCATATTGGAGCTGAACCAGAATAATAAGCTATCCACAATAGGTTGCAAATCTGTAGCCAGATTTTACAGGCCTGCCGTAAAATCTTAAGTCTAACTTTTTTGAAAAACCTTGGGTGGCCAAATTTATACAAAAAAAAACTCAGCCCCTTCCTCCGCATATGCAGTCAACGCTGCCCACATTGGGGTATATTCTGACTTTTTATTTAAAAGAATTCTACTATTCTTAAATTGAAAAGCCAAATAATACTTATAAAAATCTGGTGTTGCTAGCCCCCCGTTCCTTTCTCTTGCATAACTTTTTCCAAGATATCCTTATTCCCTTTTGTGCCCAGACAAATGAGGACATGTCTCCCTGCAATTTTGTAAACCACTTGCTCTTAAATTCCAGCGGATTTGGATTACCTTATTGCATTTTATTAGTGTAATGTCCAATTGGGGGCAAGCTAGATATTTCGAGTTTGGTGTCATTGGACTCAGAATTTAAAACCACAACTTATGGGCAAGTTGGATTTTAAATTGGAAGCCTGAAAATGCCACTTTTAGAAAGTTTTCATTTTCTTACTTTACCTATTCTGTGCCTTCTCCTTGTCTTTGAATACACACCTGGGGTAGCTGTCAGATGGGCTTTGTGAATTCCTTCCCAACAGTCACACACAAAGGGAGCTGAGATGTGCCATTCACATCCTATTGCCCATCACCAGGTTGATGGGTCTTCCTGAGCTGGATGAGAGAGATAAGCTGAAACTTGCTCCTGAATTGGGCTATGCCTTTCACCACACAAAGAGCTGCATAGCTCCCAGTAGTGTGTCAGAGCCATGGAAGGAAATCAAGTACTTTGTGCACTTCAGAGGCCTCTCATTGAAGTCTCCCCCACTTCAAAGGCACAACTGGGTATAAGATCTGGACCCCAAACCCCACCAAACCTCTACACTTCTGGACCTGAGGGCATTCTGCCTGGAAGGACAGCTATGCTGCTGAAAGGACTGCTACTCTGCTGGTCTCCACTGGACTTGCTGAACTCCTACTTTGCTCTGCCTGCCCGGATGCCTGCTGCCCTCCTTGCCTGATGGTGAGAAGGACTGGACCTCAATCTCTACATCCCCAGAACCAAGTGACTCCCAAAGCTTGCTGGCTTGCCTCCTGTTCTTCTGAATTCTCAGGGACATCACAGACTGCCTGCAACTCTCTAAAAGCACCTGGACGCTGCCCTCTGTTAGTCCTGCCCTAGCAGGTGGTGCCAATCCAGTTCTAGGACCTTGGAAGTGTGTTCTGCAGCTGTGTTTTGAGAATATTCATGCATCAATGTCACAGCGCCAATCATAACTGCTGCATCTCTCCTCGAAGCTGATGCATCGCCGCTGCCACTGAGGGCAAAGGGATCGACACATCTCCATCAGCCCCAACGCATCACAATTGCATTGTCTGCTGCATGGCTTGATGATTACGCATCACCTTCATAGTAAAGAGTTCGACACCGCACCTCAAGGACATCACATCGACAACTACGCTGCTTGCTGACAACGCATCCCCTGAATGCATGGATCAGAACAGGCGCATTGCCTTCCCACCTGCCCTTTGACTCCCGGCATCAGATCTTCAACGCAACCCTCCATACAAGGTACTCTTTCAGTGGGACAAAGTTGGTGCCTTTAGCCGGTTCGAACGCATCAATAGGCAGCCTCAATGTTTGGATTTACCCTGCTCTAGAGCAACCAGACAGCCCCGGTTGCTGCTTTAAGCATTTAAGCACTACAATTGCAGATCTTCTTGAAAAATCCATATCTCGACTGCTACTTATTGGATTTTTGTTGTTTTTATCTTGTTTTGCACATTAAATTAAGATCTATTAATCTAACATGGTGTGTTTTTACTGTTTTATCATATTACGTGTTGCACAAATACATTGCACATTGTCTTTTGAGTTAAGCCTGCCTACTCTGTGCCAAGCTACCAGAGGTGAACACAGGTTAATTTAGGGAGTGTAACTGATGTACCCTGACTAGGGTGGTGGTCTCTTCTTGAACAGGGTGCATACCTTTGCCAACTAGAGACCCCATTCCTAACAACTGCACACTGTAGATGGAGCTATGATGGATGATAGGAATAGCAGCATTTACATTATGCAAACAATGTATCAGTGACATAGGATGGACAAGCACAATAATAGAGACAATTGCTGGGGAAGAAAGAGGTAGCTGCTTGTGGCAGACCTGCATGATATCACACACACGTTTGGGGCTACACCCATGATGCTGAGCCCTTCAAACGGTATTCTTTGGATATTTCACTCACATTGGTGCTTCTTTCACTTTCTGTTCCTTGATGTTATATTGTCATGTGCCTTTAACTGTGTCTGTGGGATTGTATTAAGTCACTTGGTTCACCAGTCCTGAGACACATGGTCACGTGACACAATACATAGACATTAGAAATCTGAATAGAAATATTTTGGTGGATAAGTTCCCTCTTCTCAAAATCAATGAGGACCCAATTTACAAAGGGCCTCTGGACTGATGGCTGACCCCCCCGCAGTCATGACAGGGGTCCCGCACTCCTGGCGGGACCTCCATATTGCATTTTCTCATTGCAGAAGTCCCGCCCCAAGTATGAGCCTCATGTGATTACTGCGGGCGTCTTCCATGAGTACAGAGGCCCTTCGTGAATCAGGCTCTATGTAGTTAGCCAAATCCATTTGAGTCAAGTGGTTCTCACTCATGAATTTGGCCTCTGCATACCACCAGTTTGCGCTCCATAAAGACAGAAACAACGTAACAGTAATTATTATGCTGCTTGGCTATTATGCCTTTCAGGCTTACTTCAGCTGTCGTCAACTTTAACTGGTTGACATATCATCTTTTTAATGCACTTGATGGAGCTGTCTTCTTCTAAGATGAACTAATGATCAGTGATAAGGATAAAGAGGAAAACAATTGCCATCTGAGTGAAGTCCTAAGTGCTGTGAAAAATATGGGATTGATTGCAGAGAATGTGAAATGTAGATTTGGTTGAGACTAGTAACTTACAGAGGCCAAGAGTTGAGCAAGAATGGTATCTTATCCAAAGGAGAAAATACTAATTCCTTTAGAAAAATGTAGGATCCTCCCCAGAGCTATCTGAACATTTGTAAAATACTTTGCACCTAACCCTACAGTGGCAGACAGTTACTGAAACGTAATCAGTATTTTGTATGGGACAATGAACTATAAAGGTGCTGTGAGTCTGTCAAGGAGGACGTTTGTGATGCGTTGTTTTGATCATAACTCTCCTGGCATCATTTCTAGGGATGTCAGTGGAAGAAATTAGACACTGCCTACTCTAAGTTGATGTCAAGTGTCATCAATGTGTGATTTTGTTTGCCTCTCATGCTCTATCATCTGTGCACGAAAAATATTTGGTGATAGAAAAGGAGATGCTGGCTTATTGTTGGGGCCACGGATAAGCTTGGGCAAAATGTCTGGGGTTCACACGTTAGCCTGTGTACCACTCATAAGCTATTTTAAAAAGTTTTTACTCCAAGTGCAGTCTGCTGGGCTATCTCACCGATAGCAAGGATGTCTTCCAGACTCTTGAATTAAAATTACGAGGTGCAACATGCGCCGGGATTCAGGAGACTGTTTCAGACTTCTTAAGCAGGCTCCCTTTGCCTATAAACAAATGCACTTCCAGCATTTGGAATGATTGATTTGTTGCCATGATTAAGGCTAAAGGCAGTGGCACAATTTTTGATGTCTGGATGTGTGGATATGAGATGATATTCTTTGTGAAGTGTTTAAGTTTGTTATTTTCTGCTGGCCCATTAGGAAGTCTGTGAGTGATGATCTGAGAGGCTTGTGGGAAATTAAGGCCAGACTGGCTTGGGTTCTTGCTAAGAGGTGAAAGGAGCATGCTGCCAGTTGTGTAAGGAAGGGAATTTGGATTATCATGCATGAGGGCTATTTGAATATTCTGAAATCCAAGAAAAGAAAAAAAAACATAGTTTTGGTGACTGGAAGTTAATTCTGATGTTGAGAGATTCATACGTGATTGATTAGGGTGTATTGTGACTGACAAGTCTCAAAACACATTTAGACTGCCTTTACAGCTTGTGGAATATCCAGAGATCCCTTGGGAAGCCATGGCATTCTGGATTTCACGTGTACCACCAAATACGTGATTCTGTTTTTGGATCTTTTTTCCAAAAGGCCAGAGGTGGGTGTTGTGAACAAAGCTGGCTCGTTAGGTGTAGAGAAGTTCTTCTATGAAGTGTTGGTGCGTGAGGGGATTCTGGAGTTGTTACTTACAACAGTGCTCCATAGATTGTGTCAGACACATTGACAAACATCCTGAGACTCAATTTTTTCAGAGTCAAGCATTGGATATGGGGCCATTGGTTGCTTTAATAGCATCATTGTGGTAGTGTCCAGCTGACCAGTTCTAGTAGGAACTGCTGGGAGAAAGAACTAAAAGGACTAGTGTGGGCTTCCAGAGTTATCACCATTGGCACTAGATTCAGTCATTTTAGAGTTTGAGGGTGAGCGGTCTCTGAGCTAGTGACAATGGTGTTTGGAGCTGCTATCACCTCATGGTTGCAGAGACCACAGGAAACGATTGGTTGTTTTCTCTGCAGTGTTTACCCATAAGCAAATATTTCATTTGGAGTTTAGCTTATTTTCTCATGTGGAAGGGAGAAATGTAGCTGTATTCAGTAAATTGGGATCATAGTCGGAGAGCTGGTGTAGTAAAGGATTCGCTGCATCTTTTGACTCAGATTTTTGCAAAAACGAATATGCCTTTCTTTATTCAGCTCTAACGCTGAATATCAGAATGTCGACCGCAATTTAATGATACAAAATACTGTAGCAAGAATATTGACAACAAAGCTACTATGAAAGTAAGTATATATAAGTAATATAACCTTGCTGTTCTAACTTGCACATTTACATACCTTGAAGATATCTACATTGTCAAATAAACATATGTGGAGTTGAGGATAGCAAATCTGTGCTTTCTTATGTATAGTAACCTTTATGATATTTTTATTTTCAAAACTCTAGCTACAATATTTCTTTAGCACGATAATGAGAACTCAATATTCTGGTACGATACTTATCTGTGAAGATTGTACATTGAACAGAGGTGCAGAACAGTTTATTTTGCCTTGCTTTGGTTGCATAAGCCGTAACTTCTTAGAACACTAGCCTTTGGTCCAATGTATGTAGAGTTTTATTAGTAGAGAATTCAACTTGATCTGCATAAGGAGTTCTTGTTCACCTCTGTTATCAAAAGATGTTGGTTGGTTGGGATCTGTGCTAGCTGCAGGCAAAAAATTCCAGGGGGCGAATCTCACTGATGCAAAATTTTCTACTAGGGTTTCAAGTCTCTCCTAGGCACTTCATTACTGATTTTGAGAAAATGTAATTCAAAGAACACAACCAATCATACTCCGCTTCCAGGCAGGGAATTCAGGAGAAATCATCTGACGTGCAGGACGTTTCCTTTGAGAGGCATGGTGCAACTGGGAGACAAAATTATTGCTATCCTCTCTTTAACCATAATACAACTTGAGCTATACATCAGCAAAGATAAATAGGTCACACAATTCTCTGAACTTATGTGCCTTCAAATCACCAACTCATTGCACGAGAGCCTTGAACGTCTGAAATTCTTACTCCTACTGTACTAGAGTCCCCTATCTATATGTCTTCTGTTACTTACCTCCTATTGACCCAGTCTTTTAAGGTTTTTCACTTTAATGTCAGCCTTAGAATATTGTGCTACCAAAATATCCTGGATAAAATATTGCTGGTGAAAATATTGAGAAGGAAGTGGCTGTAGGTAAGCACGGATTTACTGTTGCTAACGGCAGAACTATGTCCCTTGAAGATATATTGCTCTTCTGTTGAAGCATTCGTTTGAGGACCCTTTACTTTGTGCCTTTAAGCTATTTTATTCCCATTTGACAGTCTGCAATTCACAGGGCTTTGTAGCACTCTCAGATGTCGGGGGTGCCCTGCATGCAATTTTTAGTCTTGAATTGCAAACCGGAGCGTGAGTCGTCCTCTGATGATGGGAGTGATTTCTATTTTATATTCCGGTTAATTTAGTGGACTGTGTAGCATAATCTGTCTGGTGGGCATTTGGGAGACACATTTGTATGCAAAATAATAATCTGTGGGCCTGTTCTGTGGCTGAGTAGCAACCTTATTTTCTTTGAGCAATTTATGTAGCATGTATGAGCTGCACTGCAAAGTGCTTAATTTATGCAGGTGGTGGACTTATTTTTCTTCAGACTTTGACCCAGAAAGAGAAAGGCAGCAGAGTGAGCAAGATGGAGGAAAGAAAAATCAGCGACAGCTGGGGGAAAGAAAAGCAGAGATAGCCAGGGTGAAAAAGAACCTGCAAGAGATAAAGAAATAAGAAGTGCAGGTTGGTGATAAAAAGAGGTGTAAGGTGGGATCAAGACCAGGGGCTGTATTATTCAAAGTGCCCTGGGGTCGCAACTGGTATTTGCACCCACTTTGCATTCCCCCTGGCACTTTGGTAATACACAAAGGGCCACAGACACTTGTGTGGGCCTTTCTGTAATACAGATAGCGCTAGTGCACAAATAGAGCCAGCACTATACCCAGAGGGTGTTCCCTCATTTGCATGGTGGCGAGGCCCCATGCAAATGAGGGAATCCCTTTGCCTCTGTGCCTCAGCTGTATTATAGACACAGGCTCAGAGGCAAAGAAGCTGTCAGTGCGCCCCCTGGTAGCAGCCTTCTGGAGGGGGAAATAGGGTCCTGTGGACCCCTCAAACATCCCCTTGCAGCTGGGCGCAGCCACTCACTACACCCGCCTGCAAGGGGATCTCTAATCCCCCTTAAAAGTGAAGGAGGGTTGCCACCTTCACAGTGAAACATGGAGTGACGGCTTTAAAGCCGCTCTGATTTTCACTTGAATGCAACACCCCCAGGGCAACGCAAGATCACGGCTGCCCTGAGGGACAGCGCATTCAATGTAATAGGGTGCACTTTCTCTGCTTATGCCCTGTGTGCCTATTTTAAGGTGCGTAGCGGCAAAACTAGAGAAAGTACACTCTATGTGTATTAGGGCCACAGGTAGTCCTAGTATATTGCAACAATAACATATGGCAGCAGCAGGCTCCTAAAAAACCTTTGGGCCCCTGCACTTTTTTGTACTATTTCTTTCAAATTAAGGACTGGTGTTGGAAGTGTATGTGGTCCTCTGACTTGTGTGCTCTTTTTGTATGTGAAATGGATGTCTTGATGCACATGGTTAATGCCACACACACTTTGATATTGCATTGTTGATAGCTGAATTCAGATTGTTGTTTCAAATTGTAGATTTTTACATTTTCACCACTAGCTGTTGTTGTGCATGTCTGATTCTGCCTGATACTTGAAGTCGATGTGTATAGGTTTAGGGACTGATTTTGACTTTGGCAGTCTTTACTTTGTCTACCAGCGGACATTACATCTGCCACCGTGATGGACAGAAGACTGCCATATTTTGAGTTCAACCCTGGCCCAGCAGTGATCTCTGTGCATTCACAGTTCCTATGAAGGCACTGGACTCCTTCAGGACACCAGAGTAAGTTTTCATATGCCAAATGCCAGTGGGGCACTGCTGTCAGAAAACCGATGGTCCACTGACTCAATATTTAGCTGACTGATCTACGGTTTGGTGGAGAGGTGGTCAGTCACGTTTTCGATGGACTACCCTGTGCCTCAAACTCTAAATCAAGCAATACTTGTTGTGTGTTCCTTGCACTGTGATATTGATAATTGGTACTCAGCTCTATAAAATGGTTATCAGATTGTCATTGATGGTTTCCGATAGCCAACTTAATTGGTTACAATTCATCGCACATATTGTGTTAAACATATCCTGCATATCTTACAGCTTGACCTCTGCACCCTTCCACCACCCTTTCAGGAACGTTTTTCTCACTCTCACATGATGCTCCCAAATGATGCTTGAAACACTGTCCCTAACATGGCTGATATTCATGTCCTTTTACTTTCAAAGTGATACATACAGCTGAGAGACTGCTGCAGAAGTCTTGAAAGCAATGTAGTGATATTGATTTAATGTGCCATTACTGCTTTGAAAATTGTGTACGCAGGTTCTTCTTCATTTGTAGAGCACAGAATGCACACGCTTGTGCTGAATATGGTTGGTACCAGGAACAATGGGTTTTTTTCAGCCATAGCTCACTAAACTGCTTCTGATCTATTGTATGTCACTCTAATGCACTAGTTATGTTGGCTACTTGTCTAGTTTTTTGGTTCTCAACTGTAAAGTGAATGCCACCACATGTGCAGGCCTGAACAATGATGAATGTTTTTACCAATGGCTTTAGAATGACAAGGATTTGTCTGAAATGGATCATTTTTGGTTGCGAGTCATGATTCAAAGAAAATGGTGACTGACTGACATGGTACTGTCAATTATTATTATTTTTTTTCTAAAACTATGCTTGGACATATTCTGACATGATGGTTTACCACTTTACATACATCATAGGTATTGGTGCATTTACAAATTTGCTATTTTCAATGGTTTGAAGGAAGTCAAAGAGTACAATCGTTGACATTTGCAGAGGCTTTTGACTCCCAGTAAAGTAGTGCAGTGGGTTAATATGCCTGCTGCAAAGAATAGATCTGTATTTTATGTGGATAGCTGAGTGGATTAGAAAAGCCAGTTTACGGGCGCTTTAAAACAAATAAAATGTATGTGACAGAGAGTCTAAGGAGAGATAAGGGGACATTTAGATGGGTGGTACTGAGGGAATCCGAGGAGAAGGTCATGGAGGGGTGCCAAAAAAGATTGTCGCACAGGTGCCACCAGCGCTAAAGCCGGCCCTGCCTATGGACAGAGGTGTAACCATTATGTCATCGGCCGTAGGACAAGGAATGGAATGGTCCCTCTGGCCGCTGTTTGAACTGTGCGATGCAATAAGGACCAGGTTCAGTGGGTCCCTCAGGCCTCTGGGCCCCATGTAGCAATGCAACTGCTGCATTAATTTAATCTATTGTCTTGCCTATGAAGTATGAAGTGCTTGTCTTGCAATGAATGTGGGACTATTTTGTATATGAAAAGCACAGTGAATCATCAAGCAATGAAAAAAATAATTAAAAAAATTGATTCAGAAATGCAATTATGTACAGAAAACAATAAATTTTGGTTTTTTCGACAGCCATATGGTTTTTTTCAATGCTATAGTAAGGATTTATGTGCCAGTCATACAGACATGTAACATGCACACATACATAAGGGTATGCCAACCAGCTTCTTTAAACGAAGCGGACATTGGCAAAACCAACAGACCTGACTTTGATGTGGTAATGCAAGGGAACATTGGTATTCACAAATATCATTTCAAGAAATTACCACATTAAATTCAGACCTACTGGCTATGCCAGTGTTTTTTTATTTGAAAAGGTCCTTGTACCGAGCCAGAGGATGGGATCAGGAGGAGCAGAATATTACATGTAGTCATGGTGGGCGATGGTGGTTTTTTCGTCCTGAGAGAACTCAAAAGGGTCGATCAGAAGTTGGCCAGAAGTTTTAACAGTGGGTGATTTTTAGGTGCTTTATTGAAAGCTTTGAAGAATGTTTAATTTCTGATAATTTGCTTTGAATGATGGATATAACTGTGGAAAAAACTATGTATTGGTTTGCCACAATTGCATTGAAAGATAAAGTCATTAAACTGCTGCAAGTCTAACTGAAAAATTTAAAGGACATACGCTTCTTGTTGAACTAGCCTAAAAAGCAAAACAGCAGCACACATACAGCAGGCACATGTTCCTCTTTTGGGAAAAGTACAACAAATCCTGCCCTCTTTTTTTATAGAAAGGTGCCTGTTACACGTAGAGAATGAACAAGTACATTATTTGTCCATTGGCGGGAATGGTTTCTGTATTTGCCAAGAATCAGCAGAAGCCAGTGACACTGGAATTCTTTGCCCCGCTCCAGTCCATAGCAAGCATTTTTCTGTTTTCGATATTTGCAGTGGAAAGTTTCGGGGGGAACACTCCCCCCCTAGGCGGGTGCTATTTTCTAGGTTCCCACGTGGAAACTTACGAGAGCCTGAAATATTTCGCCTGAGGCCGCGGAGAACACGATGTCCCCTCCTTTATCTTGGTCTGCAAAGGCGGCACCCCCTTGAGCAAATAACGGCCTAGTCACTCGAACTGCAAACACGAGGCATTTTACACAACCGAGTACTCGTTCACCTGCAGTCGCAATGAAGTGGTCAAACGTGCCAGTGGGAGGGGGAAATAAATGAATAAGCGCGTGTAATGCTCCGTGTAGACTCCGTGTTGCAGTCACTGAACAGTCAGTCCTTGGACCGAATGTATCGTGGGAATCTGGCTAGCATTCAAGTTTCCATGGCAGCCAGCGCCGAGAAACCACTGTGAGGAATAGCGTAGTGAGTAACTCATTTGTGACTATGTAAGCTGCACAATAGGCGCAGGCATCTGCTTGCTCTGGCTACAAAATATTAAAAAATGTTTCTCTTGCTGCAAAAAGTGCGCGTGGTAAAAATATTGCATACAGTATTTACTTCACAGCAACGCCCTTTCGCAGAGAACTGCCAAGGACGCGTCATCACGTTTAGTGACCAGGGGTCGATCACAAAAACTGTGCACTGGCAATGCTAATTTAAGGCTTGGCCTCTGCATCACTTATGGGCTGACTGCTGTTTTACGTACCTGAAGAGCTGGAGAAGAGGTCTGTTACCATCTTAGGCCCATATTTATACTTTTTTTAGCGCCGCATTTGCGTCATTATTTGACGCAAAAGTGGCGCAAACTTACAAAATACAATTGGGGCATATTTATACTCTGTTTGCACTGAATTAGCGTTATTTTTTTACTCTAATTCGGTGCAAAACTAACTCATATTTATACTTTGGTGCTAGCCCGTCTAGCACCAAGGCCCTGATTTATACTTTTTTTGCGCCACATTAATGTCATTTTTGAGGCAAAAGTGTCTCAAACGTATAAAATATTGGCCCTTATTTATACTTTTTGCTGCAAAACTGCACTAACTCAGTTTTGCACCAAAAAGTTTAGCACCGGCTTGCACCATTTCTGTGCACCAGCCGGGCACCATATTTACAGAATGGTGCAAGCCAGTGCAAAGGGTAAGCTAGGGTAAAAAAAAAAGAGACTTTGGTCCGGTGGGGCTGGCAGTATAGAAGAAGAGGGTTTAGCACCAAAAAATGACTTTAGGCAGGTTAGTGTACAAAAAAATGACTCTAACCAGATTAGCGTCATTTTATGGTGCTAAACCTACCATGCCACATGACTCCTGCCTTAGAAAAGGCAGGAGTCATGCCCACCACCCCAATGGCCAGCACAGAGGACAAGGGTCCCCTGGGCATGGCCATTGAACCCTGTGCCATGTATGGGGGCCCATTTCAGGGCCCCCTATGGCACTTTCAAAAATAAAATGCAATCTTACCTGTACTTACCTGGGATGGGGTCCCCCATCCTCCGCAGTCCCTCTGGTGTGGGTGCCCCTGGGGCCTGGGGAGGGCACCTGTGGGCTTATACCATGGTGTTCCACCATGGAAATAGGCCCACAGGTCCCCTAACGCCTGCCCTGACCCAGACTTTAAAAAATGGGGAAAAGCAAGCTTTGCCCCATTTTTTGACCTCTCCTCCCTCCCTTGCACCATTTTTGCATGGAAGTATAAATATGGCGTTAACGCCATAGAGTCATTTTTTGCACGGGAACGCCTACCTTGCATCTCATTAAGGCAAGGTAGATTTCCAGTTCCAAAAAATGACTTTAACTCCATAAATTTGGCGCTAGACAGGTCTAGCACCAAAGTATAAATATGGAGTCAGTTTTGCGCCGAATTAGAGTAAAAAAATTGACGCTAATTCAGTGCAAACAGAGTATAAATATGTCCCTTAGCGTCAAAAAATGACGCTAATCTGGTTAGACTCATTTATTTTGACTCTAACCTGCCTAACATCATTTTTTTTTACTCTAGCCTACCCTTTGCACCGGCTTGCACCATTCCATAAATATGGTGCCCAGCTGGTGGTAAAAAATTGTGCAAGCCGGTGCAAAACGTTTTGGTGCAAAACTGCGTTAGTGCAGTTTTGCACCAAAAAGTATAAATAAGGCCCAATTGTATTTTGTAAGTAATTAAAATAGACCATACCACAACATTGACAGAACAGCACAACACGGTACAATAATGAAAAACAAAAGTATAACAGTACCAAAAGCACCACAACACAATGCTGCAATAAGGAAGTGCAATGCACTAACATCAAATAAATACACACCAAACCAATACAGTAACACAACTTCAAAACAAAGCAACACTGCAACGCAACACAGACACAACAAAAAAAATTATTACAACCAAGGACACAAAAATGATAAAAAATACAGTGACCCAACAAATACATCAACATAATACATAACGGTATGCAATAACACACACTTAGATCAAAATAACAACATGCTACAAAGCAACACAATCCAAAATAGAACAAAAGCACAAACACAGCATGGTAGCTCCACAACATCAAAGCAACAAACACAGCATAACACAACATAATTGTAAACATGCAAATACGTGCTTTTGTGTTGAAATATTATTGTTATTGTTATTGTAATTGTCTGTTGTGTTGGTGTCCTGTGTTGTACTTATGGCCTGTCATATTGATGAGTTGTCTGTGTTGCTTTTATGTTGTTTTTATGTTGCTTTTTGCTGATATATTGTGATTATGTTGAATATGAGTTGTAATGTTATTAATGCTTAATGCATTGTGTTGATATGTTGTGTTTTGTCTTGCCATATTGTGTTGTTACGGCGTGTAATTCTAGTATGATGTTTTTGTTATGGTGTTGCTCTATGACAACTGCAGGCTGTCTGCTTAAATATCCACAAGTATTTTGCACTCTGTGCCATTGGAACAAAGTTACTGACGAGGCCCTCATAGACAGAAACCGATCTGAGTAAGCCTCTGTCTGGTTTAGAGGGGAAGTGGCTTATCTATTTGTATATGACTGGTCCCCGTCTGAGGTGGCATGGTAGTCAAGAAACACAGTAGACTGGAATTCGGCTCAAGTTATTATCATTGGGTGATATTAATTCAATCAGTGCACCCATCACTTTGCTGTATTCCTCACTGTGATGTTCTAAGTAGGACGGATATGTGGGTCTTCTGCTTACTGTGCCATTGGAACCAAGTTGCACTCTGCTAACAAGGTCCAGCCAGGCCGAAACCGGTTGGAATTTCTTGTGTTCAGGCTGTGGAGCAGGACTAAAGCTCTTTTGCATGGGGCTGGTTCATACCTTGGATAGCATGGCGCTCAAAAGAATGATCACCTGGGATTAGCCTCAGTAATTGGCAGTGGTTGAGATTCATTCAAGCATTCCACTTAGCACTTTTTAGTATGTCACACACTGAATTCATGTGCCCAACTGAATCCCTTAGCAGCAGGTTTCTGAATAAAAGTTATATATTGAATAGCATTTAGTAGTGGCTGCAAATGAAAATGAAGCTGAAAGACAGGCCAGAAAAGGGAAGCTGGCAATGCTGAAAAAAACATATGTAAATATATCATTTTCAAGCAAATTATTCTGAAAATCTCCAACACATTTTTTAAAACTATTTTTTGGTTCTTATATGAATTAATTAGAAGAAAGGAAATAACGTCAAATAAAGGCATTACTTTGTAAGATTTGAAAGTTCGTTAAAAAAACAATGTTGCTCTTTTGTCTGGAATCTGTGAATTGTCACCTACACTTGTCTGTGAAAAATCCTGTAACCAACTATGTCTGTTCCATTCTCCCTTGTAGCTCACTTTCCCAGAAAGGCTTTGCTGATTTCCCATGCTCTCTTCTGGAACTGGTTTTAGACAAAACCCTCACTTCTCCTCTCTAGGAGAGACACGCCCCCTTGTCCTCATTACATGGTTCAGAGGCAGGAGGCTGATGAAGGGAGTCTACAATGACAGCATGAATTCCTCTAGCACAAAGAAGAGTGAAGCCCTCACATGTGAAAGTTATCGGTCTTTTGAGAGCTGCATCTACTGTCCTGCAAAAGAAACATTGGTGGTCATTCTGACCCTGGCGGTCTTTGACCGCCAGGGCGGAGGACCGCGGGAGCACCGCCGACAGGCCGGCGGTGCTCCAATGGGGATTCCGACCGCGGCGGTAAAGCCGCGGTCGGACCGGCACCACTGGCGGGGTCCCGCCAGTGTACCGCGGCCCCATTGAATCCTCCGCGGCGGCGCAGCTTGCTGCACCGCCGCGGGGATTCCGACCCCCCCTACCGCCATCCAGATGCCGGCGGTCGGACCGCCGAGATCCGGATGGCGGTAGGGGGGGTCGCGGGGCCCCTGGGGGCCCCTGCAGTGCACATGCCACTGGCATGGGCATTGCAGGGGCCCCCGTAAGAGGGCCCCTAAATGTATTTCACTGTCTGCTGCGCAGACAGTGAAATACGCGACGGGTGCAACTGCACCCGTCGCACAGCTTCCACTCCGCCGGCTCGATTCCGAGCCGGCTTCATCGTGGAAGCCTCTTTCCCGCTGGGCTGGCTGGCGGTCTGAAGGCGACCGCCCGCCAGCCCAGCGGGAAAGTCAGAATTACCGCCGCGGTCTTTCGACCGCGGAACGGTAACCTGACGGCGGGACTTTGGCGGTCGGCCTCCGCCGCCCGCCAAGGTCAGAATGAGGGCCATTGTCTCCTTCCCACACAGTCCATGTAGACTAGCTTAAGTTTGCAGGGACAAAAGACAGGACCAGGGGCGGCTCCTCCACAGAGGCAGAGGCTTGTCGCCCCACTGGATGAGCCAGCAGATGAAAAATAAAATTATAGCTTGCTATTGTTTTATTTTTCACATGTTTTCATTTGCTGGCTCAGCCAGGAGCGTGCACAGGAAGGGGTGGGGCTGGGCCACAGGAGGTGGGAGGAGGGGAGAGTGCATTAAGTGCGTAAGTGTTTTTGGCCGGCCATCTTTGGCCGGCCAAACACACATGTACACTTAGATTTCTCCAACCTAGCTGTTTACAGAGCTGGGCTGGAGAAACATCACAGACCCCAGGCTTGTGTCTAAGTGGCAGTCCGAGCTGCTCAAACCAATCCTGACCCAGCTTTCCTACTATGTGCAGTCCGAGCTGCTCAGACCAATCCTGACCCTGCTTTCCTACTATGTTTAGCATGTAAGCAGCTCCAAGACTGCTGGGGAGCCTGTGCTGGTGTCCTGCTGGGACACCACAAGAGGAGCGAGGAGGATGGAGGAGGCGGGAGACGGGCGATGCAAGTAAACGGTAAGTGGTTTCTTTTTTTTTCCCCTGTCGTCCCCCGTCCCTCCCCCGTCACCCCCCTTGACATATGGGGTGGCTGCTGCTGGCCAGGACCCCACCAAATAGTCACTTCTATGCTTCTATAGGGAGCCCTGTCTATATATTCTCACTTATTAGAGCATGATGCACCACAAAAGCTTCCAGAATGCGCTCAATACACTGCACTAGTCTAGGAGGCTACTTCCAACAGCATTCAGTAAGTGGAAATCTAACATGACTTCTGCTGGTAGTTACTCAAACCGTTCACATACTTCAATGGCTCGCATTACTCTCCACATACTATCTTACACATATACTTGTCATGCACACAGAATTGCACAAAAAGATGCTGCTACGTAACTTGGGTTGAACTTTAGGGCCATGGCAGTTATGATACCTGCCAATACAGGAATCAGGGAAAAGGCCGTCCCTACATCTATAAATATACTGGCAACTTCGCCAAGGTTCTGTCATTTGGCATGAGGACTCTAGTCCTGTGCCCCCAAAAATGATTGTTGTATGCATGCGCCACAAACATGCCAGATGCCATAGAGACTTGCAGTTGGTAACTCACAGCAAAGGTTCGCACCAGCAAAACAAAGAAGGGACATTCGTTCCCCAACAGAGAGAATATTTATGATGTTAACAAATTATAGGTGGCTCGAGGACTACAAATGTGTTCTTGGACTACTATTAGGTATACAAGTGTAAGCAAAAATGCTATTAATGCCCGGTTTTGATTATCTGAAATTAAAAGATAGAAGCTGACTGATGACTGAGCTTGTGCAGAAAAGTTTGGAAACCGGAGTTTGGTTACTGAAAAAGAGTGGAAATTCCCAAACACATCATCGGTATCAAATCACCTGTGTAGTTCTGATGTGCTAACCACAGATTGCTACCAAACACTGACATAATGAAGCACATGTGAAATATATTGATTTTCAATGATTATAAAGAAATGTGTGAATTATAGGAAAAATAAAGAACACATAAATAAGAAATTTTCAAAATAATTTGCTTGAAAATTAAGCTTTATTATTTTTTGTATCATCTTGTTCTTATGTTTCATGCTGTCTTCTATTTCTATGTTAGGATGTTCACCACTCATTTTTTAACCTTCTTTTATGTTCACTACATCATATGTGAGGGATTTGAAAAGATAGATAACTTCCAGATCCTGGGGCTCAGAATGACAATTACCTGCCATGTCTTTAAGCCTGCACCAGTGACTAATGACTACTCATCACTTAAGATAAGTGAGTTGATTGAAACTTAACAGAGATCCAACAAAAGTCCTCCTTTGAAACACTACTCCACAACAATGACTTTCTAATAAGCAACCTTCTACATTGGGTCCAGTACCCAATCCCTGACAGATCTTTGTGACTATGGGTGGATGTTTGCATTGTTCAGCATTCCGTCCATCACCTGTTGTTTTTGCTTTTGTCCCCCTAAGTGTGCAGGCTATGCCCCGACGTGGGTCCCATGCTCAATGTGCCACTGGATTCAAACTTGCTTGGATCATGAGGGGTGATACCCCGAAAATGGTCCCATGATGCTTCTGTCCGGTACAGGGAGGACCTGGCTTGGCAATTCAGGCTAGACTGTTCCCATGGGGAGCAGGTGTCAAGACTGATTTGCATATGGCTGGATCCAAACTGGGTGGCGTGGTGGGCAAAACACAATGGATTAAATTCCAAATCTGTTTGACCGGGGGTGAATGTTTACATTGTTCAGCATTGCTTCCAACATCTGTTGTTTTTTACGTTCTAAAAGTGGCATTTCTAAAATAGAAAGGTAAAATCCAACTACACCAGTGAGCAGGATTTCTCAGTACCATTCCAAACACACCACACATGCTCGCGCTACTCCTCACAGATCAGAAATTACCACTTAGACATATACAAGGGAATTCCCAATGCTGATCCATGATAGGAGCATTCCACACACAGAAGTGAAAAATGAAATAGGCTGTTTGTCACTACTAGGCCATGCAAAAACATAGAAGTACATGTCCTACCTTTTCCACCCATAGCTCCTTGCCCATAAAGCTATCTAGCGCCTGCCTTAGAGGTGACTTAGGTGTATTAAAAGGGGTGTTTAGGCCTTGGCAACTAGTTTGAAATGCCAAGTCAATGTGGCAGTAAATTCTGAATGCAGGCCCTGGAATGGCAGGCCTGAAACAAGTTTGAAATGCTGCTTCTGTGGGTGGCGCAATCAGGACTGCAGGCCCGCTAGTAGCATTTAATTTACAAACACTGTGTAAATTGTATACCACTTTACAAAGGACGTACAGGTAAATTAAATATGCCAAACAAGTGTAAGCCAATAATACCAAGTTTTAGGGCAGAGAGCACATGCAAGTGAGCACAGTTTAGCAGCGGTAAAGTGCCCAGAGTCCTAAAGCCAACAAAAAGAGGGCCAGAAAAATAGGCAGAGAAAGACAAAAAGTCTGGGGATAACCATGCAGAAAGGGTAATTTCCAATACATGTGTATCATTATTTTTTAATTTCTCTCCATTCATATCGCATATCAACTGTACTTGTTTTCAAAACAATTGTAATATAGCTGCACTGCTCTTCTGTTGTTTTTGCTACTAAAGCCCCTCTCAATACTTGCTGCAACCCTGTTGCCAAGGCTTTGCTTGAAAGCTCCTAAATACAACGGGCATGAAATAGGAAAACCTTCAGTTTTTATTCAATCCACATTAATTTTTTTTCACAAAGTATATTTGTCCAGTGCATGTTGATTGCTCTGCTTTTCCAACCAGGTACCTGACGTTAAATTGCATGTCTATTAATTCTGCCCTTGATACAGTGTGTTTTTGGTATCCAAAAGTGGATGATACAATTCAGACCTAGTGGTTTAGGAGGTTGGCTTAAATTGTCCTCAGAAGAGGTCTTCATGGTTAGTCCAGATAAGGCAATGGGTCCTGAAATGGAGGCACAGTGTCCAGAAATGGAGATAAAATGAATGCTAGTAGGTCCCCTTTTGTACCTCATGCTGTTCCTCTGCTTGGCGTGACTATCGTGCCATTGTTGTAAGCCCCTCCATCCACCTCTTGATCCCTATCCTGATGGATCATGGAGTGTGAGTCAAGAATGTTCTGTCTCGGTGTCCCACTCTAATTAGACCTGAGACCAGAAGGCCCCTTCCTGACTTGTTCCCATTTAGAGCCTCCTCTCACCTATCTCCTTCTATGGCAACCTGTCATGTTAACTATCGGCATCATTAATCCTCAGGAGAGGACTCCTGGGATTATTTATAGCTCATGGTGAAATGAGTTGGCTCCCTTCCCTACCATTCAATGTTGCCACGTGGTCAGTAGGAGCTAATCAAGGGAACACTTCACTTTACAGAGTGACACACAGATCAACTTGCGCCTTCTTTATGACTGCTGCATTACAGCGTGTTCTCACCAGAGTGAGGTCTCATCATTGAGGGACAGTGTAAGGGTTGCATCAGTGTTCTGGCAGACTAGCTGAGCGAATTGGCTTTTTTTTTATCGGTACTCTCTTTTGCCCAGTACAATCTGGGTACCGTTTTCCTTCCAGGTACTGAACCAGTCAAAAAGAGCCATGACTCAGTACTACCAAACCCAGAGCTGGAATAAGGCATTAACGCCATAGAATGATTCACAGACCATTGTAGAACGAAAACTTATTTTTGACTTATCTACTGCTGATGCGTGAAACTGAACTGCAGGTGGTCTAAAAATGTCAACAAAAGTGGTCCCATCCAAAGTATATCAGACAGTTTTAAACATGCTCTGACATGTTCTGCTATGTTAACCATTGCTTTCAGACCTGTTTTTGCTTCTCTAGGTCCGAGGGTGACTGTGAAATCCTGCAATTTTTGATGGTCGAAGCCATGTCATGCAGAAAGCATTACTTTATATTTTCATTCACCTCCTCCTCTAGTAGTCATCAATGCCCACTGTGACATAGGAGGGGATCGACAGGTACCCGGGTATGCTGGTGTCCAAAGCCCCTGACAGATTCTCCTGCCTTTTTTTTTTCTTTCGGATGTTAGAGTCCACCATTAAATCGGACCCAATGTTCAGACTCCTGAAAAATCCAGGTACTAGAACGACAGGAGAGTTGTGCAGTGCGTGATTATTTACCATGGGCTAGAGCTCCTCCTGACTCGTAATCGGGCAACAGTCTCCATCACGATTATGCACTTGAGTTAGCACATGTTGCCACACCCCCACTTTTATTGCCTGTTGTTTGTGATAGCTCATCACTTTGTGAAGTGGAATAGATTGTGTGTCTTGCAAGAATTTAGAATGTGTAATTCGGCGACTGTGTGTAAATTAAGGCCCATATTTATGAAAAATAGTGCACAACTGCGCAAACTCAGTTCTATGTCATTTTTTTAAATGCGAGCTCTCGCCAAATCTCGTAAAGCCATCCTTGCGCTATATTTACGAAATGACTCACAATGGCGCTAAAGAATGGCAAGCGTCTCAAAAAAGACGCTAGCTGGTGGGGGATGACATTAAGGAAAATGGCGCTAGTGGGTCAAAAATGATGGTAGGCTGATTAGCAGCAAAAAATCTGCTGCTAGTCAGCCTAGCGTCATTTTTTATGTACAAGCAGCCAAAAAATTACTCCTAAGTAAAGACAGGAGTCATTACCACCACCCCAATGCCCACCACAGGGGACCAGTGTCCCCAGGACAAGCCTAACATACCCAGTGCCAGCCAGGGGGCCCCATGACACACCACAGACATACACATACACTTACCTGCAACTTACCTGGGATGGGCTCCCTCCTCCTGCAGTGTCCCTGTGGTGTGGGTGGTGGTGATGCTGGCCTTTGGGGTAGGCATCTTTGTGCCCATTCCATGGTGTTTCCCCATGGAAATGGGCCTTCCGGCTTCCGGCTTAGCGCCATTATTTAGGACCGCCTCCTATTTGCGCGTCGTTTCAGTGTTGAGAGTTAAATATGGCGCTGGGGAGAGCGTCTTTTTTTAGGAAGGGAATGCCTACCTTGCATCTCATTGTTGCAAGGTGGGTTGGCGCTTCCTAGAAATGGCTTTAACTCCAATATTTTGACATAAGACGGGTCTAGTGTCAAAATATAAATATGGAGTTAAGTTAGCGCTGCTTTAGCATCAAAATTAATGACGTTAAGGCGACGTTAACATTCCATAAATGTGGGCCTAAGTATATGCGAGTGGACTGCATGAGTATGTGAACTACCTTTAAACGAAAGGCAGTGACAACATTGTGACTAAGTGGAGATGCCGATTGCATAGTCTAAATGTCATATTTACAAAAAAGTGGTGCATCACTATTGATTTACACTAAGGCGCACCATGACTCATGTTAGGGGCAATAGCGTTATTTTTTGACGCTATTGCAACACCATACTGGATTAGCGTAATAAAATGACACTAATCCAGTATAGTGTTAAGAGGCCATTTGAAATCAATGGGAGCCTCATTTTAACTCCTGCTTAAAGCAGGTGTTAAAAATAACACTAGAAATGGCATAGTGGAATCTTGTAGAATCCATTGCGCCATTTTTAGTGACCGTCTAACAAGGGAATGCCCCCTTTGCATCCATCATCCATGATGTGGTGCATAGGGTTTACAAGGTGGCGCAAACTTAGTTTGTGCCACATTGTAAGTATAGAGCTATGGTAATGGCCCTTTAGTGTCCCATTCTACTGCAATGTGGTGCTAAGGGGTGCAAAGGCCTTGTAAATCTGGCCCCTAGTTTGCGCCACCTTGTAATTATGGTGCTATGGTAGTGGCCCGTTAGCTTCACATTTGCAGCAAACCTTTTGCGGCAAATGTGTCGCGAAGGGGCGCAGGGGCCTTGTAAATCTGACCCTAAGTGTGTACAAGAGAAAGGAATGTATTACTGTTAGAGAGTAGGGTATGTGAGAAAGGTGTGAATGAATTGTGTGCTTTTGTGATTAAAATGCTTGCAACGCTTAGATGCAGTGCTTAATTTGTAAATAAAAAGGTGCCAGTGCTCAAAGCTCTCCTCTTAAACACGCGGCTGCTGCAATTAAAAGTGCCAGCACATAATATTGAGGCAGCGTAATCCTGAAGCCACCTCGGGCCTCTTCAGTCCATTTATAGCCACTCTCTGCCCCTTCAGCTCACTGTCAGCTTCCTGCTTTTCCCCTTTCTTACGCTTTTTCGTTTTTCTCTTTCTCCGTCTTTCCCACGTGTCTTTTGCTCGCAGCAAATGCTTAAGACAGAAAACCAAACGTCGGCCCTCAGAAATAAGTGCCGGTGCTCCGCACCGGAAACAACAAGTACAAATTAAGCACTGCTTAGATGTTTGTGGAATATGTGCTTCAGTGACTTTATTTAAGAGCAGTGTGTAGATTAGAGGAGTGTGTGCGTGTTTCAATGGAGTGGAAATGTAAGTGAAAAGATGTTATTGAGTTACCCTAACACGGCAGTGACTTTAAATCACATAGGTATGGAAAGTGTGTGTTGACTGTGTGGCATTAAACCTGTGCAAAAAGTGCTTCTTTGTGAAGTTGTGTCGGAGTGTGTCAGTTAATAATGTTTACAAATGAAATACCTTTGTATGTGTATACATTTGCGGGAAACCTGTTGTATTGCCTGATGTTCCTATTTATCTATCGTGATGCATTTCTATTGACGACCCTGACTTCTGTTCTGCACTTTTATTTCCAAACTCTTTTCGGAAATCTCTCTCTGAGTCATGTGTTTGGCAGCCATTTCAAACCATATCCAAAAGGAACAGTTTGTTCTAAGCAATGAAAAATGTGTAAACAGAAGAAAAGGTTTGCGCACCTCTGCTTTCACAAACGCAGCCTTGCTTGTTTTCTTTCTACACCTAATCAATAGTTTGCGCACATCTTGTCTGTGTTGATTAAAGCAGATGGGCGTATTTTTTTTTTTTCAGTTGGCGCTTATTATGTGAAGTTGTTCCTAATTCACAAAATGGCAAAAAAGTGTTGTCATAGTCTCAGTTTTACACCACCTTCATCAAAATGTAACGTGGGCAGCTGGGCTAATTAAAACAGAGCATGTGCCCAAACGGACGATTAGGCACAAATCACAGAAACGCTGGTATGCAAACATGTGCGCAAATTAGTACCTGCTGCTCTAGAGGTCTCGAGAAGTAAATATACACAGGGACCTGAGTCAACTGAAGTGCTGCAGCACATTAGTTGTAACTTATTTTACCGTGACTCTGTACGAAGAGAACGTCTTTCTGCAGTACCAGAGAAAGGTGCCTGGATGTTCACACGCAAGCCGTGCTGCTTTCTGGTGCAGAAACATTATTTGAAGTGCAGAGCAGAAACATAGGGGGGTCATTAAGAGTTTGGCGGGCGGTGGAGGCTGCCAGCCAAACTCTTCCCGCCATCAGACTGCCTGTGCGGCCTGAACCCGGACGGCCCTAACAGGACTTTACCGCAGGGCCTGACGGGCGGAAACAGTGCTTCCTAATGGATCTGGCACCATTGTAGCGATGCAACGGGTGCAGCAGTACCTGTTGCGCATTCCACTGCCCGTAAATCGGGCAGTGCAATGCGTCATGGGGCAGTGCATGAGGGCCCCTGCACTGCCCAAGCCAAATGCATGGGTTGTGCAAGGGCTCCCAGGAGCCCTTCGAGTCCCCCATTTCACCTACCTCTCCATGGCGGTGTGAACCGCCATTGAAAGGCTGGCAGATGGGTACTCCTAGTCCCCAGGGTGGCGCTGCAAGCAGCGCTGCCCTGGAGGATGTGAATCCACCTGGACCATCAGGTTGCTGGCTTGCAGGAGCTTGGCGGTGTTGGTGGTCTGTCACAGTCATAATGTGGATGTGACTCACCGCCAGCCTGTTGGTGGTTGGGCTGCCAGTCTGGTGGTCATGCAACTCCCAGACTCGTAATGACCCCTATAATCCTGTAACATTTGAGCTACTGTACATCCTAGAGCAGTGCAGATGGGGCCAATCAGTATGGTATTAAAACTAGACAAAAGTGAAAATCAGCAACAATTTTGATACTGTAGAAAGATGTTCTCATCTCTTTTTGCACAGATTCAGAGAACCGTAAGTCACATCTAATGTGCTTTAGCCCTTCAATTTACTCGGATCCCTGTATATAACTTTCTGATCCTAGGTATCTTGGTGCAGATGATCCTCCCAACTTGGTTGATTCAGAACTTGAGGTACCTCTCTAGCCTTCAAGGTGGCTACCTCAGCATTGTCAGTCATCTGTTGTAGGAGTTAGACTGAGGGAAATGCAGAAGGAGGTGCCACTGAATAACCTCAACTATAGATATTAGCTAAGCAGGGTCACCAGAATCAAAATTCTTATGATTTTCAGTACATTAGTCAGTCTCTAGGAGACCAAAGCACTCTTCAGCTCTTCTGACAATCGAAACAGACCAGTGCTTCCTAATTCACTTAGGCCCAGATTTACAAGAAAATGATGGAGTGCGACACTGTGCCAAATTTGGCAGAGCTGCGCTTTGTGATTTTGAAAATGCAGAGATGTGCCATAGTAAAAACAATTTCGGTGCACACCAGTATTTCCCCCTGTGCCTGTTGAGGCAGTGCCACTCACCTGAAAAGCAGGATGTCTGCAGGGCCGATGGTATGCCCCCGACCCACTGGAACACCTCTCGGCACTTCCTGGTGGACACAGAAACCCCGGCAGGTGTCCCAAAAGGAAAGGGGGACTGGAAGAGAAACAGACAAAACACTGCCACGTCTTGCCGGTCCAGCGTGGCATCCTGTATCTTCGGGGGCAGGTCATTGTTGACAGAGTGGTATTAGAGTTAGTGCACTCAACTTCCTTGAAACTGAATCTCTCTTTCTGATATGGGCACGGGAGCGGTAGAAGAACACCGGGATGCTTCAGCACTTTTCTTGGATAATAATAACTGTTGGCACAATTACTAACACTGCATTACCAAAAACCAAAACTGAGAACCATAACAATATGTACTGCAACACTAGGGCTGGCTTCACAGAGATTCACTGTTGCACACTGCAATTAGAACTGTGGTTGCACTTATCATGCACAAGAAAGACAAACAAGGGCATTAATTATATCACATATAACTTTCCTGCATGCATAGGGTTAAACTAAAATGAAGAAAAACAATCCAAGAAATACAAATGTCTACTCTGGGTTTAAACAGTTAGGGTGGCACAGTTTTGCTTGGTTTCATGTGTGTGTGAAAAACCCTTCAAAAACCAAATTCCTCAAACCTTAAACACAGGCATGAATGACACAATTTAAATCCAAGAGTTATGCTATTAGAGAAAGAAAAGTCAAGTAAATGCTCTTTTGAAATTGCATGGTCACTTTTTGTAGTACTTGAGCTCAAGCAGATTTCCTGAAGCACATTTAGGCAAGTTACTACAATAATAATGTAGAATGTTCAGAAATGCATTTGTCTCTTCAAGATAAGCACTCTGCCAAAATACGAGGTCTGAAAAACACCAGCTGTTCTAGGAAAGCGCAGCGCTCAAAGAACAAACTCCCTGGAGAATACTAGTCACTTAGCTGCAGTCTTTTCCGGAGTGCTGGAGGAATGCCTGGTGTCAGCTGGTACAGGAATGAAGAAAAGAATTGCCTCAAAAGTCTTGAATACGAGGATGACAGCAGGGGCTGGACTGCCAAGTCAGATGCTGAGATCAGGAAGCACAACAAAGCCAAGCAGGGAGGCATGCTTCACTCTTCGTTTTATAGCCCATCAGGAAAGCAGTGGAGTTCCCACATGTGGATGAGTCACCACGCCCAATTAGAAGCACATGTCTACACCACACCCAATTAGAACACATGTCTACACCTGCTCACATTAGCAAACAAGCATCGGTAAAACAAGCATTGATAAAACCAGTTGTGTAACACAGCACATTATGTTTACTTAGAAACATGAAGGTTTAACCAAGAACAGAGATATGATTTAACCCTAATCCCTGGGGATGCTCGCAGATATACAGGAGGCACCTTGGGGGTTCCTGACAGCGCTGGTGCTAAATTTGCTGCTGGGCACCAACGCAGCCACCCTTTCACCATGGTGCAAGGATAACTGCACTGCATGGTCCTTTGCTCTTGCTATGTGTGCTGCACAATGCAATTGATGTAGATGTCACCCACAGTCAGAGACCTCTGACATCTCAAATAGATGGGTTGCTGTTGCTGAAGCAGATGTCTTAATTAGAAATTATTAATGAGTGTTTATGTATTTTGAATAATGAATTTTGTAGAAAATGAATAACGTAGAGAAAAATAATGCACACGTTTGAAATTGTGACCTCGGAGAATGTCCACCAGTGCTCATGAAATGTACTAATTGATGATTAATACTTAAGAAATATTGAAAATGTATTAGATTGATGTAGTAATATGTCATATTGAGGGTTAGGAATTATGCTTTACTTTATAAATTGTAGGCCTTAACTTAGCGCGTGTCTTGGCCTAGGTTTGCCAGGCCTCATGCAGAAGTTGTATTTCTTAGTGTTTAATAGAAAATGCTGACAGAGTAAACTAACTGTGAATATTCACTGTTTTAATAAAATGCTTAGCAGAAGCTTTCCATGAGAACCAACTAACAGGAGACAGTGTCTTAAAATGTGGAACAAGCTGTGTGTAATGTGTGTGAGAAGTACTTTCCCAGGACGCGAACAATGAAGACGCTGACTGGAGAAGAAGATGCAACAAATTCAATACCTGATGATCCGGATGATGATAACATTGTGAAGCAGACCAATCAACATTGTGTGAAGGGAGAAATATTAGAATTCCTTGATTTGGTATAGAAATATTATTGGGTAGAGTAATAACGTACGAATAACTGACGAATAGGGAATTAGGGGATAGTTTAGGTGACTTTGATATAACAACGTGACAGAGTAGAAAGATTCAGACTATTAGACTCATGCAGATTTTGAGAGAAGAAGAGACTTTAGAAGAGATTCAAGATTCTGTCATTGGGCTCATAGTCTCTGACTGAGAGCCTGATGCTTTGCTGATCGATTGATGACCTGAGGACGAAGACTGATTCTGCTTGCTGATCCATACCGTGGATAGGTAGATATGACAATTTGACTGAGCTGCATTTTTATACCTTTTCTTTCTAGATACCACCTGTGCTGTCTTGATAGGTTCTCTAGCTAGATGTTTTCCTAAATTGTGTTCTAAAATTGTTTTGCATGAAGCCCCACATGCTGATGTTAATCTGGGTTAGTTGAGACTATCTACATGACGACTGACGAATTGTAGGGACAAATGGTTGACGACCTATCTTGCTGAATTCTATGTATCATATATTCTTATTACAGCTGACTCTATTATTGATTTGCACTGTTGCCTTAGGATGTGTTGTGATTCAAGCTTTGAGTAGATTGCATTTCTTCCGTCGCTTTGGTCAACGAGTGTTGTTCTTATATGAGTTTCATTTGATTTTGAGGTTAATCTACAGACCTTAGCATTGTTAATATAAGGGAAATAAACTTACTAAAACCTTTACTAAAGGTGTGGTTATTCATGGCTGAACAGTCATGGTGTGTGTGACAATTACTGACTGCATTGATTATTGATTTGACTAGTAATTATTGATTATTGTGTATGGATTATTGTTTTTGATCTGGAGCTATGGTAAGAACATCTCAAACGAGTCAAAATGTTCATCGACCTATACACGTCCCCCTGTAAATTTCCTTATTAAGGACTGACGCGCTAACACTGTTTAGTATAACGCCACACACACATTCTTGTTATTTCTTTATTGAAGACAATCCGTTTAGTAAAGGCAAACACAACTGTAAGTCTTCTTTCAACTGACAAGAGCAATCTCCTGCTCAACATTCTTTAATATGTACAAATGTTTTGAATTTGGATGACCTATAAAACATTTAATTACAACATAACTACATTTACTTACAAGGCAACTCAACAGTTGCACAGAAAACGGTACTGCTAGCATAGCCTCCCCCCCTTGCTGTTAAAAGGTATTAATTGCTGTACACAAAAGAGTGCAGGCTAGAGTGCAGCCACTTACTAGTCATAACATAATTAGTTTATCACAAAATATCACTAACCAAAACTTCTGTTAAGGCAAGCTGGAACTAGATACCAAACAAAAATCCTGAAAGTCTCTCTATTTGGGGCTGTCTTCTGGGTCCTGGGACCAGAGGTGTCTTAGTCTAGCCCGTCACTGAGTTAACCATTCAAGTATAGACGTTTTTATATTAGCTGGGTTAGGCTAACCCTGTCATCATAACGAGGCTGACCTCACATTGTGAGGACTCAGACAAGGAAGACAAACAAGGTAGTAAAAACTTTAATATCACCCTCAAATGCATTCAGGCTCCAACTGATAAAAGGTGAAATGGATTAATGAGGGAGACAAGAACTGAATTCAGTGCACTACCAGTGTGGTGAGCGACGAGAACTAGAAACCATGCTGAATTTGCAGGGATTATAATCTGACCTAACTGTCATGATGTGATGCCATGGCAAATTTTGGAACATTCCATCAGGGGCCCTAGAAAGACAATATTGCCATGGCGACTCTTAATAAGTAGCCACTACCGCTACATGGGCTCTCAGATCTAGAGGGGTAAATGGAGAACTCTTGCTTCCAGTCGAACTGAGAACCACCACTGACCTGCGCAAAGTGAGAATCACCATAGACTCATCCAGAGTGGGAATATTAGTCACACTGGATGGAAGGGTTTGGCCTAGTTCCCTTCAAAACCTATACGTTTAGTCGAATAGTAACAATTTGTTTCTAGAATAGTGCATTAGATACATATGCATGCATGTAATATTTATGTAGTGCAAACCTAGCTGAGAGGCTGCGAAGCACTGTACTAAGTCAAAGCCAAAGACACACTCAACATGCAATAGAAGGAACAGATGATTTGTGCCTTCATCATGATGTAGTTTAAAAAAAAAAGTTGAGCATTCAGCTGTTTTCTAAATCGGACCTGGGTTCAGGCTGTTGTGTCCGGATGGATATAGGGATATCACTCCAGTTCTCTGTACATAGATGTGAAAGTCCTTTTGCTTGTTTTTTCTCTTTTTAGTACATCACCTTCTTCCGTATGAAGGTGTCCTTGCTGCAAGTGCGTGGAGAGTCACTGGAAATGGTGAGCATGCCATCCAAGAGGGCAGGGTTGTCAGTTGTATATTGCAAACCTAGCCAAAAAGGCAGCGGAGCACTGTACAGGGTCAATGACAAGCATAAAGTCAAGGCATGATAGGAAAGGTAACTGGTTTGTTGACTGTTAAAACATTGTGATGGCTTTGCATATGATGCAGCTGGGTTTGAAGGTTGTGTGGGCTGGCAAGGGGAAACTGTGGAGTTCCATCACAGTGGAATGCTGTAGTCATATTTCTTCATGCACTAGTGAAGTGTGCTGCAGCATGTAGAATGCCCATAAGGTGGGGTCGGTGTCGATTAAAATTCCAAAATGGTTTCCCAGATACCCAGTGCAGAATAAGGTATGTGCAAGAAAGATATGAAGGCAAGTAACAGTCAAAACAGCTTGATTTATATTAAATGCATCTCCCAAGTCACTGTAAAATACTAGAATGTACCAGAATACAATTCTAGTTGGGCTAAAAGGGTTTAATGTCAATTGTTGTGAACCATGGCTACAACACTTCTAGCAAAGTACTCTGAATCCTTTAAATATTCTGATAATCATATTTAATGAGCACTTACATGGCTCCAGAGTGCATCTCATTTTGTAAATTAGCACAATGCAGGTTCAATTAACAGATTCAAGATACATTTCCATTCATTTGATTTCTCTCAATTTTGAACAACACCTGGAAAGCACACATTCAATTACAATTAAATAATACTGCGAGCCTGGCCCAATAACCGTGTAATTTTCTTGAGCCCAACAGTGCTGGACTATGGCTGCAAGGCCCAGGACAGGGAGACCAGGCCTCTAAGGTTATGTCTGTTTAGTATTTTACCGTCATGGGCAGTAATTTTGTGTCTAAACCAAATCAAAAGAGCAAAATATCAACATAATTTCTTCGGACATAATAAAAAAAGGTCAGCAAATCCTTGCCTCATCTACTAAGTAATAAAACTCTCAAAGTGGAAGGGCACATGATATAAAGACAAATGGTGTAAGCAGAGGTCTTCAAATTAGGGAGAGCCCCCTTGGGGCACAGCCTCAGCAGTGGCTGAGATTATTTCAAGTATTCCACTCATCATTATTTTGAATACTTCAGTGTGTCGCCCTAAGTCCCTTGAATGCTGTCACTGGAACCAAGCTGACCCTGACCGATGATCCCTAACTAAGTTGAAAACGGTTGTGGATTGCCTGTGTTCCAGTTCAGGGAGGTCCTGGCCTGGCATTTTGGTCTGGACTGTCCCTTTTGGAGAAGGGTCAAGGCTAACATGCATATGGCTGAGTCCAAACTGAGGTGGCATGGTTTGCAAAATAATGTGAACTGGAATGCAGTCTGAGTAATTAACAGTTGCCTAGATTAATTCAAGCATGTCAGCCATCACTTTTAGCATACTTTTTGTGGACAGTAAAATACAGCCATAATTTGGGTTTATTAGACCCATGACCACACGTGACCTCTGTCCCACTGTACGTGCTGCCATATTAATAGCTGCACCCTTCGGAGGGACTTCTTATTCTGGGCATTGCAGCCTTGGACCAATGCTGAAAGGCCCAAGACACCAGGCTTTCTCCCTTGTGCCTCCCAGCACTAGACCACAGTTGTAGCATTGGGTACTGATGCAAGACAATTATATCATTTAAATACAGCCATTTTCTGGGTGCATTGGATCCCTAACATCCATGAGCCTGGTTCCACTGCACCTGTTGCACTACTGATAGCTACACCCCTGAGAGAGACTCACCATGAGTCTCACAGCCATACTTCGGTAAGATCATGGGCTAGTGCCACCTCCCCTGAGTGTCCAACCACAGCTGGCTGTGAGGCCCAGGGCAGAGACCTCCTCTCTTCCATGGGCCTCACAGCTCTGGAACATGGACGTGAGGCTCATGGAAGAGAGACAAGTAGCACAGCAGTGGTGCCATGGGCCCTGATGCAAAGTAAAAGTGTCGACCTTGTCCAGTGGCAGCACAGTAAAATAAAGCCATCATTTTGGAGAACTGGACACTTAATATCCCTGGGCCCAGTGGAACTGCACCTGCTGCACTACTGATGGCTTTGCCCCTGACATGAACTCATGTACAGAGGTGGTACAGAGCTCATTCTGCAGCACACATAGAAGTGCCAAATCACCATTGTAGATTGTTTACCTTCCTGCACATAAACAATCATTCACTTCAATGTCTGCGTTGGCACTGACAGCTATATTTAGCACCAGCGCAGGGGGAAACACAGGGGTGCGCTGTATTTGAGTACATACAGTGCATCCCTGCGTTTCTAAAGTGATGCAGTGCTGCAAATTTATGCGGAGCACCGTGCTGTGCCACTTTGTAGTAAATATGGCCTCAAGTCTCTTGCAGCGTAGATGACACTTGCAGCGGAGTTAAAAGTGCATTAT
Organism: Pleurodeles waltl; assembly: GCF_031143425.1. Classification (NCBI taxonomy): domain Eukaryota; kingdom Metazoa; phylum Chordata; class Amphibia; order Caudata; family Salamandridae; genus Pleurodeles; species Pleurodeles waltl. The sequence continues at coordinate 1,030,734,901 of NC_090444.1, read as the reverse complement.
GCACACCTTTTAAGAAAAAAAGCTCAACATTCATATAGAAGTAATGACTGGGTGGATAACCATTATCCATCCTTCTAAAGCCAAGTCACTGTGCAAATGACATCATTAAACAGGATAAAAAGAAACCAAATCTCTTGCACCGTAAGTGGCACACAACTAAGTAAAAAGTGCATAATGCACATGTTTCCTCTACAGAGGGCTTGAAGTGTTTTAAGCGGGCATTATTTTACGAAGCTTCACATCCCTGAATTAGGTAGCCTAAATGGATGAGATTGGGAACTTTTAATTATCACGCCCTGCCCCTAGCAGCTCGACCAGAAATCTAATCTAATGTAAAATTATTGGCTTTGCCAAACTACACAGAGGTTTGATTTGACACCCCTGGAAGAGAGAGGGGGGCTGTAATCCTTTAATGGCAATCCCTGGCACGATGTTAAGGACCCTTCAGTCTCCCACTCCCATGACCCAACTCTGCCCCAATGTTAATTTCACTCTTTTATTAAAAAGTGCTAGAAACTGCACCAATCATACGTTCAGCATAAGGTTTTGTGCGTTGAGGGCCTCAATCACCGCCGCTCCAAAAAAAACCTATCCCAGGGCAATGAATTCTCTGCCCGATAGGGCCCTATAATCTGATAATATTTTTGGGCACAGACATTTAATATGTGTAAATGTTTTGTTTGTCTGGTGACACAGGCAGCATAAATTGTCTTCCGGTTCCCCCTTGATCTGCCATTAAGGTGTGAACTCGCACATTGGCACGAGGGCCGAAGAGCAATTTCATTAATTTCTTCTTGATGATGAATGAAAGAGCAGAGTGAAAATAGGTTGCTCCTTGAGAATTTTATACTGTCAGACTGATAATCGCCACCGCCCACGGCCAGACTGAGAATCACTAAAACGTCTGCCAACCGAGAATCTCCACAGACCCCTTCTGGAGTGAGAATACCCACATTGGCTAGCCGGAGTGAGAATCAAGGTGGGACGGGCCTTTTATTCCACTGGGATGTTTCCCAGTGGCCAAAGCCCCTGGAGACCACTTCTGGTGTCATGATAACATGGCTGACATCTCATTTTAAGGACTGTGACAAGAAAAACAGACAAGCCTTTAATGCCATTGAAATCACACTCAAATTCATTCTGGCTCAGGTTCATAACAGGTGCAATGGGTTAAAAAGGGTGATTAGAATTGGATTCAGTGTGCATCCAGAGCCAGTATGGTGAGAGTCGAGCACCAGAATGTTTGCCAAATGTGGAGAGATTAAAAACGAACCTAACTGCCATGTTGTGATCCTGTTTGAACCTTTGGAACATTATGGCAAGGGGCCCAGAAAGGCAATAATACTCTTGAATAGTAGCCACTCAGTTTAAAGGGGCCCAAAGATGTTGAGGGAATAATAGAATTACCACTGACTCACCCAGAGTGAGAATCACTACAGACCCTGGCCAGAGTGAGGACCACCACGGACTCAGCCATAGTGGGAATCAATTCAGAACCCTGACAGAATGAAAATCACTACAGACCCCAGGCCACACTGAGAATCGCCAGGAACTGGACTGAGAATTATCACAGACACTGGCCTAACTGAGAATCACTGCAGACTCCAGCTGGACTGAGCATTGCTGCAAGCTTCAGCTAGGCTGACATCATTACAGACTACGGCTGACCTGAGAAACACTACAGACCCCAGCCAGACTGAGAATCGCCACAGAACCCTGCCAGACTTAGGAGCATATTTATAGCCTGTTTGCACCGAATTTGCGTCATTTATTTTCACACAAATTACTCGCAAACCTAACTCCATATTTATATTTTGATGTTAGACACATCTAGTGTTAAAATATAGAAGTTTGCACCATTTTTTGGATGTGTGACCCTACTTTGTGTCAATGAGATGCAAAGTAGGTGTTCCCATCTAAAAAATGGTGCTATCCCCATAGCCCCATATTTATCTCCCCGTGCTAAAATGACACACGGGTGGGCGGAGGGGCTAAATAATGGTGCAAAGCTTTCTTTGCACCATTATTTAACACCCGGGTCAGACCAGGCATTAGGGGCCCTGTGGGCCAATTTCCATGGTTAAACACCATGGAATGGGTCCACAGGTGCCCTACCCAAGCCCCAGGAATACCTCCACCCACACCAGAGGGACACCACATGATGGGGTTCCTCATCCCATGTAAGTAGGATAAGCATTGGTAAGTGCCATCACGGGCCCTAACTTGGGGCCCCCTGCATGGCACAGGGTGAAATGGCCATGCCCAGGGGACACTTGTCCCCTGTGCTGGCCATTGGGGTGGTGGGCATGACTCCTGTCTTTCCTAAGATAGGAGTCATGTTTTAGGTGGCTGTGAGCCAGGAAATGGCACTAGTCTGGTTAGAGGCATTTCTTTTGGCCTCTAACCAGGCTAGCATCATTTTCTGATGCACAACCCTCTCTTTCCCTACCGCCACCCCCACCCGGCTAGCATCCTTCTTGAAGATGCTAGCCCTAATTTAGCACCGACTTGCACCATTCAATAAATAAGGAGCCCGGCTGGAGTTGGTAAATGATGCAAGCTCGGGCTAAACATTTTGCCGCAAAATTGGGTTAGTGCAGTTTTGCGGCAAAAAGCATAAATATGAGCCTTAGAATCCCCACCGATCTTCACTGGAGTGAGAATCACTATATAGACCCAGGTCAGAGTGAGAATGACCACCGACTCAGCTTCAGTGAAAATTAATACAGACCACTGTTGGACTGATAATTGCCACAGATCCCTGCACCACTGATCCCTGCCAGAGTGTAAATCACTACAGATCTTGGCCACACTGAGAATCACCATAGATGCAGGTCTGTGAACCACCACAGAATCCAGCCAGAATGAGAATCACCGCCGTCCCATCCAGAGTGAGAATCATCACAGACCTCAGCCAAACCGAGAATAGTTACAGACCCCAGCCAAACTGAGAATAGTTACAGACCCTGTCCGGAATGAGAATGGCCACAACCTTTTCTAGACTAAGAATCGCTACAGAGTCCAGCTGGACTGAAAATCACTACAGACTCCAGCTGTACAGAGAAACTGGCACATTCTGGCAGGATTGAGGGTAGCCACAGACCCTAACCGGATTTAGAAACCCTGCTGAGACTGAGAATGATCAGAGACCCCTGCGGACTGAGTAGCCCCACATCCCCCTGACAGAGTGAGAATCAGTTTTGGACAGGCCTTTCATTCCACCGGGCATTTCCCCAGTGGGCTGGAGGTCGATTTTTAGAGCTTCCAAATGCTTTAGCTCATGATGCCTCTGTAATTTTGCCCAGCTCACGGAAGTTAATTGCAGAAGGACTGGGGAGGATTAAAGAGAACGGCATAAAAATGGAGGGAGGGAGGGGGTAACCTACAGAAAACAATCGAGGGAGAAGTGGAGAGAAAGGAGAGAAGAGGAGAACGGATAGATGGAAACAGATTGCAAAAGACGATGAAGGGAGAGGGGCTGGTTTGAGGATTTTGGCTAGGGCTGCTTTAGCTCTCCAACCCAGCCCTGCTCTTACTCAAGGGTTACATTTGTTGAAAGCAAAAAAAAACATCACGTATATCATCCCCAATGGTCCGCTGATTGGCAAAACAAAAGCCACGTTTTTTACCTCATTTTAACACAGTAAGGTGGTCATTCTGACCCTGGCGGTCTTTGACCGCCAGGGCGGAGGACCGCGGAAGCACCGCCGACAGGCCGGCGGTGCTCCAATGGGGATTCCGACCGCGGCGGTAAAGCCGCGGTCGGACCGGCACCACTGGCGGGGTCCCGCCAGTGTACCGCCGCCCCATTGAATCCTCCGCGGCGGCGCAGCTTGCTGCACCGCCGCGGGGATTCCGACCCCCCCTACCGCCATCCAGATCCCGGCGGTCGGACCGCCGGGATCCGGATGGCGGTAGGGGGGGTCGCGGGGCCCCTGGGGGCCCCTGCAGTGCCCATGCCACTGGCATGGGCATTGCAGGGGCCCCCGTAAGAGGGCCCCTACAAGTATTTCACTGTCTGCTGCGCAGACAGTGAAATACGCGACGGGTGCAACTGCACCCGTCGCACAGCTTCCACTCCGCCGGCTCGATTCCGAGCCGGCTTCATCGTGGAAGCCTCTTTCCCGCTGGGCTGGCGGGCGGTCTGAAGGCGACCGCCCGCCAGCCCAGCGGGAAAGTCAGAATTACCGCCGCGGTCTTTCGACCGCGGAACGGTAATCTGACGGCGGGACTTTGGCGGGCGGCCTCCGCCGCCCGCCAAGGTCAGAATGAGGGCCTAAGTATCTTACCTTTGATTTTCATGCATATTTTTTTCTTGGGGCACAAGGTGCTAATAAAAATTAGATTTATATTCCAGCAATTAGATTCATGTGACCCCCACCCCTCCGCCCAGGATATATTTTATGCCGCTTGAATCATAGTGCAATATTCTATGATGTTTATTCTCACTCTACACTGCTATTTTTCCCTTGTAACAAACCCTTACATGAAATCGGGTGATTTGTTTTCCATTGCGTTGTGCTTGACATTGAAATGATTCGCCTTGTTAGATAATAGTTGAGGTGTTTCATCATCACAGGTGACTACCCTTTATGATTCTAACTTTGTAGGTTCAGTCATAAAATATCAAATATTGTGTCCGACTCTACTTTAAGATTTTCTTGCTTTATGGCTTTTGTGACAGACATCATCCCTGGCCTAGTTTGCAATACCCTCACACATCAAAGAAAGACAATCTAATTGGCACCGTGTACAGTATTTGGGTGTCTTGCAGCAGGTTGTGTAGATCCCAATATTGCAGTCAAAAAATCGATCTGAAAATATAATGTTATAACAATCTCGACATCCAAATTATCAGCAATATAAGTGTTCGGATTTACTGCTATGATATGTCTGTAGGTCAAAATTTCAATAGCGATATTTTGGCATAACACCCTTTTGGCATGGAAATATTGACTCTTCTTTCTTTTTTTGTTGGATGATTTTTATTAAGAATATAAACAGCAAAAACAAAATAAAGAACATTTGCTATTAGAGTAATACATTTAAAAGTAGTGCATGTATGAGAAAAACAAAGAAAAAACATAGGCAATAAAATCATTTTTTGCTATTTTAGACAAAAAATGAAAAGAGAAAAGGTAAGAAAAAGAAAATAGGTATGGGGAACATTGAAAAAGGAGAAATAAATTATGATATTGATGAAAGATAGGTAAGGAGAAAATTGGGAAAGGAGAAATAAACGAAGTAATTAGTAAAAGGATAGTAAAGGGTAACGAATATGAATAAGACTTAGGGCCTCTTTACGACTTTCGCAGTCTGTGCACCGCTATGGCAGCGGTGGCGGTCTGATCGCCATCAGCTTGGCGGTCAGACCACTGTATTACGATTCATGCAGGCCTATGAAGCAGAGACTGCCACGGTCCCATCGGTACCCCTAGGCAGCGCAGACTACTGTGGTGATAAGGCAGCACAAACAGACCGGCAGTGACAGTGTTTCCGCTGGACACATTATGAGGTTCCACACCGCCAATATGACCATGGGAGTCTAACCTCCATGTCTCAGCAGGCAGAAATGGAGAGTATAAAGGGAACAACCCACCTGAAGGCAGCGTTACATGTCCTGTGCCACCATGGAGCCCATCACACATGTCCTGCTGCCGGTGCTGCTCATTGAAGGTGCACAAAATCCACGCCGCTGAGGACACAACCAAATGTAAGTACACACACCTACCTGTGTCATTAAGTTGAACAACATATCGTTGTGCTGTCATCCACATGATATGGGGTCACGATGCGGGCATCAAGTACACTTGTCATTGTGTACAGAGTCGGAGTCATTTACAAAGAAGGACACATTCACAGCCATTAAGCACCCCCTTGGGGCAGGTACTCACACTGCAACGCAAAACTACACAAAAAGATGTCTCCACATCTTAGGCACAGGAACAGGTAAGTGTAGACAACATTGTGTCACACAACACCAGCAACACAGCAAGATCATATCTACAAATACAAATGACCCCCTCACATTGCACACATGCCATGGGCTGTCGTCAGATTCAACACACATAAGTATGGATGTGTCATGGAACGCAAACACCACTCCCATTAAACATTCCTGGTATGGGCCCACACATCAGCCACATTGCAACCCAATGGAAGGGCACTGGGATGGACAATAGTCAGAGTGACAAGTATCCAAAGCTCACTATGCAAACAATACCTACCAATAGTGATCGGGCATCAGAGCACTCAAGTAAGGATGCTGCACTGGGACACACCACACTTTGTACATTACCCCAAAACAACACTTGCACAGGAAATGGCCCTACATATATTTAAGGGCCAAACAATAGTAGAGCCAAGTGACATGCCTATCTCTAGAATGTGGAAGTGCAAGTCAAGAAAGCAAATACAACAGCAACTGCATGGGACACACATCTACATGCAGTAGCTGCGAAGTACACGCAGCAAAACGGACACATGCACAGTAAAATGCAAACAAAGGCAGCACAATTGAACACCCTCCATGTCTGCACAAGGAACACTCAAGCTGCCACACATGAGATGAATGTACAATCCATATCATGGAGACAAGTCTAACATCATACATGCTGACATTGAACCACACAGGATGAAATACTTAGCATGCCAAACAGAACAGAATGCAGTGACACCACATTTTCACTAACAAACACATATCCATACCGTCAACATATACCCTTGTCCTGGGTGACACCAGTACTGCCCACAAAGTCTGAATTTGCAAAAAACAGCAAATAGATCAGCAATCAGGCTGAAACACACACAGCTGTAGGCAGACAGCACAATTACTCTGAAACAACATAAAGGTGGAAAATGAATTTCAGGGCAAATGTGTACCCAAAAATCAATTATTTGGGTTTATTTGAACCAAAACGCAAAGGCCATTGGCCAGTCCATCCTAAAGTCATTGCACAGTACTGTGCCCACACCTGACTCCTATTACTGCCATGGAACGTCCACAAGAAGGGGCGTTACGTGGGCAGGGAGGCATAGCAGGGATTATCCTTGTGGGGGGTCGGATTTGGGATGTGTGTGTTTGGGTTTGGGAGTGGAGGACTCTTCCTTAGGAGGGGTGAGCTTCTTCTTGGGGGTGTGGTATGGGTGCTTGCATGGGGGCAGGTGTGACAGGGGAGGACTTGGATGTGGAAGGGATGGGATGTGGGTCAGGCCTTTTGGGATTGGGACGGGGTAGAGGGAACAGGGGAAAGGGCAAGCTCAAGAAGGAAACTCTCCTTTGGAACACAGGGACGGTCATCAGAAGTGGTTGGGGAGTGGTTGCCTGGTGTGCGGATGTAGATGTCTTGAGGATGTGCATGTATGTGGTATACTTTTCTCTGGGTGGTGTCTGTTGCCTGTGTGAGTGTGGGCGTTCGTGTGTCTTGAGGGGTTGGAAGGTGGAGGTGCTGAGTGATGGAGTGGTGGTTGTGTGTGTGTGTGTCTGTTAGGGTGGTGTCTGCAGGTATGCTGGTAGTATTGGATGTTTGTGTGTTTGTTGGGGTGGTGTTTGCAGGTTGGATGGATGTGGTGGATGTCTGTGTGACAGTAGGGGTGGTAGCTGCAGGTTTGATGAATGTGGTCGGTGTCTGTGTGCCAGCTGGGGTGGTGTCGGCAAGTATGATGGATGTGGTGGATGTCTATGTGTCTGTTGGGGCGGTGTCTGCGGGTATGGTGGGTCTGGTGGATGTGTCACTGCCTTTTATGGTGGTGCCTGTGGGTATGCTTGATGTGGTATATGGGCCAGTGTGAGTGGTGGGGGTGTCTGCTGAAGTGTGTCTTGTGGTGTTTGCGTTTATGTGTACTGCTTGTGTGTGTTGAGGTAGGTTTGTGCAGATGTGCCTGCATGCTTGGTATAGGTAGGGAAATGGGGTATTTGGATTGGGAAGAGGGAGGTGGAGGGGGACAAAATGTGGGGGGTGACTGGCTGCCATCAGTGAGGAGGCCAGACCCTGAAAAGGTCCCAATAGGCCAGACGTGTACTATGAATGCCTTCCAGGAAAGCATTGGTCTGCTGTAGTTGGCTGGCCAACCCCTGGATGGCATTCACAATGGCAGTCTGACCCACAGAGATACTCCTCAGGAGATCAATAGCCTCCTCACTCAGGGCAGCAGGGGTTACAGGGGCTGGGGCAGAGGTGCCAGTGGCTAAGGAGATGCCCACCCTCTTGGGCTAGTGAACATGGCCAAATGGGAGGCAAGCAACAGGGAGGGTGGCGATAAAACTGGGTGTGGCAGACAAAGATGGTACAGGAGTACATCCCGATGGGTCCGCCACCACTGGGGAGGGGCCACTGGAGGTAGAATCCAATGATGAGGATGTAGATCCAGTCTCCTTTGTGGCACTCCCCTCACACTCTGAGCCACTGGGTCCCTCTGTGTGGGTCATGTCTTGAACGGAGGTACCGTGACCAGATGCTTCTCCACTTGGCTGTGCCCTGTCTACTTCACTTGTCTGGGCTGATACTGAAAATGCAAAGAGAAAAAGGGTCACCACATGTTCCTGGTCACACTTGAACAACAGCTGTGATTAGCAAACATTAGAATGATGTAGAGTCAGCCCAAGCAACAAACTCCACCAAAGTGGCCCCTACATGTACATACCTTATGCATGCATGCTATCTGAACTTTCAACAGTTTCCACAGGAAAATCAGGATCTCAGACAACTACAATTGTGTGGCTGAAGTTGTGCAATCACAGTAACCATTGAACAAGTAGAAGGCAACATCACCTTCAATGATTTGCCTCATGGAGAATACCTCAGTTACCTGTTGTCATACAATAGTCTGGCAATACCAGCTTCATTCCCAGAGATCTCACACAAGGACATGCAGGCTATTGTTTGTCACATAAACAAATAACATAACAATGTGAAATGATGCTCCCAGAAAATGCCATGTTTCTGACAACAGTACAGTAGTCTGGAATTACTCATGTCACACTGGAAACATATCAGCAATACACACTTCACCAACTGAAATTTGCCACAATGGAGTCATGAAGGTAGTACCAATGTTGCTCTGATATCTGGCATGGAAATGTACGCTGTAGACATCATGTGCAAATTGACAGAGACGTGTCCCTAAAATCCACAACACAAAGAATCAGCAAGCCCCAGGGAAATCACCACTCATGGCTGGCATCCCTTACGATTACATGCTCTGATTGTGTCAGTAGATGCCAGTAGTCATTTGTATGTTGAAGAGGCCCAGAAGTTTGCAAATACCTGTAGAAGGCCCTCATTATGTTGTCCAATGGGAAGCTACATCACTGTCTCCATTGTGGTCCTGCAACCCCAGATATCTATGGATGAATGGTTGTACCCAACCATATGTGATTTCAACTTAACTCCAAGTCACTCCATGATGCATGTCAACAGTCAGGTTACAAACCTTCCCCATTACTAATGTGCAGTGCACTTTGCTACATTATGCCTCATCAATGGCCTGGAAAAGCACATTGTAGATAAACAATCTAGGGGCAGATTTATGCTTTTTGGTGCAAAATTGCGCTAAGCACTGGGCTGTATTGCCAAGGTGAATTTAAGCCACTTTTTGTGGCTTAATGTCACCTTGTAAATATGGCCCCTTTCTGACCATAACTGTATGTGGAAGGTGGGGCAATGGGGGTTGCTGTGGGTATGCCACAGCAACACCCATTGCATGTTGATGCTGCCTCAGATGAAAAAAAATTTGTCAACTTGAGGCACTGCCAAAACTCTTACGCCAGCCCTAGGGGTTGCTTTAGCAGGGAGCAACGAGGAGGAATACATTTATGCCTCCTTGTTTTTTGCTTTTCCAATGTGTGCTGCATTCTGCAGCATGCATAGGAAGAGCAAAATGCCAGAAATTATTGTTTATATGTGTGAAGAAGTCCCTTCCTGCACATAAACAATCATTTGTAAATAATGCTTTGGCTCTTCTGTGTGTGCTGCATTCTACAGCTCACACAGGAGTGCCAAAGCGCCATTAGTGATTGTTAATGTGCAGAAAGGGACACCTTCACGCACATAAACAATCACACCCCTCAACACATACACCCTTCCACAATGGTGCAAGGATGCCTGCGTTGGTGCTGGTAGCTGAATTTTCCACCAGCGCGGGGGACAACTCAGTGATGCACCATATTCACATGGCACATCCTTGTGTTACCAAAGTGACGCAGCACGGCACTGCCAATTTTTGCACAACACCGCGCTGCACTACTTTTACATAAACATGGCCCTAATATGACAATGAGCCTCAAATATCAAGTCAGTTACGTGACATGTCAACTGCCACATCACCAATAGACTGATTTTACACCATCTCATTGCAGAGGATGATGGCTGTCCTGGGGATCTGCCTGTCCGGGAGTACCCTGATGACCTGGATGACCAGCTGGCAACTATCAGCCAAGACACCCTCCAAGAAGTCTTTGTAAACCTCCAGACACCACCTCCAGTCACAAGGAGGAGTATTGATGTAGCAGACATCCAACAGGTCCCACTTAGCACCTCAATAGTACAACCTGCCAGCACTGACACAGCAGAGGACCCAGGCACCAGCTTTGAGAGGACAGTGGTAGGAGTCCAGCTGGAGCTGGCAAAGGAGGTGCGGTGGGGATGCAAACTATGGCAGCCATCCATGAGGGGATGTAGACGTGCATGGTTACAGCTATAGAACAGACTGCAGCCAACCGACGCACACACTCCTGAATGCATGGAGTCTGGAGTGTCTGAGGCGACATAGCTGCTGCCATGAGGGAGAGGCCACAACAACTGCCCTCCCAAACTGGCACCAGCATGCTTGAGGACAAGATGGACTCCATGCACCGGGAAATGGTCTCCCATCCGGGCAGACATGGCTGCCTCCCACAGGGATGTTGCTGCTATACTTAAAAATCAGCAGTGCCTCCTTGCTGCAGTGATGCCATATGTAGTTGCCACAGATGGCAGCTGACAGGAATTGGGAGTCTACATCTCCAACCACTGAAGTGTGTGTGGCTCCCTCTCCCTCCCCACTACCACCATCAAGGATAGAGGAGGCACCACACACATCGGAGGATAAAGATGTGGAACAGATCATCTTCAGCCATAGGAGTTCCCGGTAGCACCAGCCCATGCCACATTGGGCAGTGTTTTCCTTTGTCCTATGCTTGACATCATGCCAGTGTTAGCACTGTTGCAGATATGCACTCTTCTTCAACACACTGTTGACCTTTCTGCTATTGACTGCAATTGTCTCTAACTTTTCAATTGGCAATGTATGTTCTCCTGCACTGAGAGACACTTTACCCAAGCATGTCCCAAGACATGTCCCTCAATCCTGGACTTGTGTTGTGTCACAATTGGATGGATTCCACGAATGGGGTCACAGACTTGGCATTGTAAATATTGCACCATAACACTTGTTATTAAACACCACCTACACAACCAGCATCTTTTTGTGTGTTGTGACACATCTACTATTCCTAGGAATTGTGATATGTGTAACATGTCTTAAGTCACAGAGTGTCAGTACAAGAGTGCATGAATATGCGGGCACATATCTATGCACATGGTACCTACATGATGAACGTCGATGATGGTCTCATCCCCTACAAGCAATTCGCTGAGTATGTAAAACATGTTGAACTCATGTATGCTACACTCACTACATACGGCAGGAATGGCTGTGAAACAGTTCTCGGGCAATATCCTCTGCTGGGAGTACCAGTAGAACACATTGGTGTGAAACAGAGGGACTCAACCTCACATGTCAACCTCATTGCCACTGGCCAGTTTAGCAGGATAGGAATAAAATGTAGGCTGTTGTCAAATGTCCCACAGTGCCCAACATTCCGACACAAAACTCATACAATGACTGCTGAATTACCACACCGACCTGTCCTATACATGGTCAACATAGTCACCTTGAGTGGTGGGTACAATGGATGGCAGATGCACAGACAAGTAGATGTGCTGTAGCTGCCAATGTGACAGCTCGGTTATAAGAGGTGATGAACATGTCAAGAGAGGGATCTGAAGGCAGGATAGAATTCCTAGGACAACACACAATTTTCACTGTACACCAATGGGAAGACTCTGAGACCCAAGCATATGACACATGAAATAAGGGAGTACCCAACATTTTTTATTAGATTTTAACAAAACTAAAAAGAATTAGGAACACCTATCCTATCCTAACCCAACCTAACCTATCCTAACTATCCATAACCAACAACAGACCCTAACTACTCTAAGCTACACTTACCTAACACATTTAATGATGCACTCTAAACATTGGCCCACCACCCCCCTTATATCACAAGACACATGCTGGACAACTTATACTAAACTACACATATACTATCTATTACTAAACAAAAACAAATATATATATATATATATATATATATTTATTTTTTGGTATATGTTATTATTAAAATATTTGTTTTATAACACATAAAAGCCCCAACATCACCCCCACCCACCCACATAGTAAATGTAAAAAGTAGAAAACCCACCCACCAAACCTACTTATCCTAACTAAACTACTAACCTAAACTAACCTACAACTAACCCCATAATGCCCACTAAAAAGCATTAAAACAAATAAGGAGGGAGGGGACTGAACTGGGGATGTGAGACATTTTGCCATTCACAGGTTGGCTCTCCTGAGTTTACGTTTAATGAATTTTAGTCTTTTAGTGTTCTTCTCGACCTACTTCTCAATAGAGTCCAACTTCTTGAGGACCTGTGTTACATCCCTCTGTAGTTCCCTGATGGCACACATGTCCATGGCAGCAGGTGTGTTTGGCTGTGGCATTGAAGTTGAGGGTGCAGCAGCTGGGCAATTGTAATGGTGGCCGCTGTGGCCCCCTGCACAGCTGTGGTGCTTGGTCCTCCCCGTGTGGGCAATGTAGGTCCCCATTGGGTAAATGACCGCACCTAACCAGTGGATAGCCCAGTGCGATAGCGGTATGCCATCCTCCTGAACCCAGATTCCACTGCCCTTATGTGCCGATGGCAGACTACCCTCTTCTGAAAGGTACGCAGCTCCTCATTGTTCATGTTGGCAGCTGTTAAAATGAAACAGACAACCATCAGTGTCAGCATTGTGTGGAGTATGTACAGATTACACTCTACATCGAATTGCACATGCACTCCAACTCACATTCAGGATAATACAATAGTCCTGATAGATGAAATGACAACGCTGCCTTAGCATCATTTCCTTGACATCATAGCCATCCACAACAAGATTAGGAAACAAACCAAATTAGATGTGCATTGATTTTGTGGCATGTGTAACAATGCAAAGGCAGCTCCAACTTTACATAGATCAGGGCAACTATTCTTCATCATCTGTGTCAAATTTCAACTATACATTAACAGTAACTTGAATCTCATATTGGAAGAATGGGATGCAGTTGGTAATCATATGGGGTCAGTGTTGATAGGTACACTTAGAGGCCTGATCAAAATGACTGTCACCTACACTGTGAGCATCACATCCACCTACAAATGTGTTGTTCCCACCCCCTGTGCCTCAGGAGGGGTGGCCATGCAATTCATCATCTCAACTGTCCAGGTCATCCACCAAGGCATGCCCACTCATACATGGAGTTAAGGAGTGGAACATATGTTAGGAGGGCTGACAGCTAGGAAGCTGGTATCCTTAGGTCTATCACATCTACATTCAGGTGTCTAGGTGTAGACGCCCATCAATACTTGATCAGCCAATACCATTCCTCACACACCCATATTCATGCCAGCACACGTTTGGACTTGACCTACAGGCACGCCTATTACATTCCATATAAGTGTCACGTAAGTGGAGTACAAAATATGTGGCACCATGCTGGGGGACAATTGCCCACCCAGTCATTGTACATTACAATACAGGGATGCACCAATTTATCTACAAAATGGTGCACCACTCTGTTGTGAGAATGACGGTGTGTCCCAGTGCCAATATTTTCACAACGGTGCACATTTAAGTCACATATGGGCCTACATGTGGCTTGTCATCACATTGTTTACACAATGCTGCCCATTAAGCGCCACAAGCCTCACAAGATATGACTCTCTGCATGTGCATGGGGAACCCTTAAATGTAACATAGTGCCACCATCAAGCCTACTTTGATATCTGATCTTTTGACAGCTCATCACTTCTAGCATTGGGTGCAACCCACATGTCTCACTCACACAAATGCCATAGGGCAGACATAATCACACTTACTGGATACAACTGAGTCCCAAAATCTTTCCACTTCACCTATGGTGTAGGGGGCAGGTCCACCTGAAAGTTATGAATGGAAAACAATGCTTAGTATCATATCACTGTCACTACTAGTGGACAACCTATTACAGCGCGTACTATTTCAGAGGAGTGAGCTACTTATCCAGGTTGAGGACAGGGCAACAGACACAGCACTGCAAACTCACTTTGAGAATGACACTCAGGTGAGTCAGAGTCACACATCTCCACTCTTACACTAGGCCTGAGACTCATGTAGTGCTACACCCTGCAACAACCATATGTGGCCACTCAGTAGAACATGGAACTCCATGGAATGAAAGGGAGTTGGGTGACAGATACATGACACTGCCCTGGTGCTCTGCAAGACAACTGACTCAGTTATTCTGGCTTGTCCTGCAAGGCACACAGAGGCACTTTGTGAAGGACAAGCAGCTCAATTTTTAGTCTGCAATTTTCATGCATTGAGTAATTCATGACTGATGTGTCACAGATGTCTGATGGTATCAAATGCCCCATTGCCAGTGCCCCCTAAGGCGAGTATGCCCCCTTTGCAAACATAATGGCAGGGATGATGTATGTGAAATTATGACAATGTAGCGCCATACATGGATTGCCCTTCTTTGTAATCACAATCCAATTACATATGTTATGCTAGCTGTGTTTTGGCCTTTCTTACATGACACAATGCTGGGGCACAGATGCTAGTAAGGCGCCTGATATGTGTGACTTAGTGATGGTTATGCATGACTCACCTAACATTTGACTTGCATTGGTAAAATGGTAGGATTTGGGAACCCCATGTCTATACTAGCGCAGTGACCTGTCCTCAAGCATTGCATGCAGCACACCAACACATCTGCTATTGTCATTCAAGTGTGGTGAACAGTAAATAGTTTGCCAATGGGAGACTCACCAACCGGGCCACCGATCACCACACCAAGATGGTCTAGCAGATCCTGCTCCCTGGCCACCAGATCTGCCCAGCGATACTTGAGCTTGTGTTCGTTGCGGCTGCTGAGGTACACCCTCATCAGGTGGTGGAGCACCTTGCCCCACTGCAGCCGCCTCGCCTCCGTCCGTGTATTACACAGCCCCCAATTTCCAACACTAATGGGAGGTAGTGGGCTACCAGCCACACGAAACCTCCCAGCTCCTTCTCCCTTTGTAAAAAAAAATAAGTAAAGAAAACTTAACACCCAAAAATAACACTCCCAACTAACCCAACTCAACAACGAACCCGGACAGACACCACACATTACAGGTATAAGGAAAAATACAGATAACACACAAAGGGGGTCATTCTGACCTTGGCGGTCCATGACCGCCATGGCGGAGGGCGGCGGTAGCACCGCCAACAGGCTGCCGGTGCTTCCTGGGCGATTCTGACCGCGGCGGTAAAGCTGCGGTCAGAAAAGGGGAGCCGGCGGTTTCCCGCCAGTTTCCCGCCTGCCCAGGGTATCCGCCATGGCGGCGCTGCTTGCAGCACCACCATGGGGATTCCGAGCACCTTCCTGCCAGCCTGTTTCTGGCGGTGTCCACCGCCAGAACCAGGATGGCGGGAACGGGTGCCGTGGGGCCCCCTAACAGGGGCCCACAAAGATTTTCACTGTCTGCTCTGCAGACAGTGAAAATCGCGACGGGTGCTACTGCACCCATCGCACCCCTGCAACTCCGCCGGCTCCATTCCGAGCCGGCTTCATTGTTGAAGGGGCTTTCCCGCTGGGCCGGCTAGCGGTCTTCTGGCGGTCACCCGCCGGCCCCGCGGGAAAGCCAGAATGACCACCACGGTCTTTTGACCGCGGAGCGGTCTTTCGGCGGGAACCGCTTGGCGGGCGGCGACAGCCGACCGCCACGGTCAGAATGACCGCCAAAGTCACTAACACTGGGACATAGTACAGTCAAATACGCAGAAAATACAACAGGAGGGACCCCACAAGATACACAACAGAGCAATAACACACAACCAACTCCAAGACACAACCACACAGTCAAAAGAGGCACAGACTGTAAAGAGAAAGTGCAAGTACACCCACTGTACCATGCCTGTAAACAGGATTTCCTATTACATCACTTCCTGTCCCCTTGCTTCACGGTTTCCGTAATGCATGTATTTATTTGACACATCTGATATTTGGATGAGTATTTCTGACGCATCACTTACATGCATCTTTTTTATTGACACATTACCTTTATGCGTCAGTTTAACAGTAAATCAGCATTGAGATGAATGCAAAGGTGGAAATCACGACAATGGCTCATGGGTCATATAGTTTGCATTTGCGGATGTTTTCAACACATTTGCATAATTTGTTTTTACACTATCCATGAATGCGTGATTTTTTCCATTGCCAGTGGATGCACCATGTATCAACATATACATTGAATGGGCTGGACTGCAGTGTGGCATTTTGTGTATGGCCACTTGTGGTAGTCCATACCACAATGTGATTTGGATGTGATTGGTCTGTTACACCAATGTGTGTTTTACAGAATCAACAGCATGCAAATGTATTCACTTCATGCTTGTGTATGTATGTGTGACAACAGTTCATCCCCATGTGTATGGCAGTCAGTACTATGCAAGAGTAATGGTATGTGATTGTGAATTGTGTTCACGTATGTGCTGTGCATAGTTGTCTTACAGAGCATCACATTTCAGATGACATACACAGCTCAGGCAATGTTGATGATGGCTGATGAATGCTATCTAGCAAATGTTACCCAACAACTGTCTCCATCTGTTGACCTTGAGTATATGGTGACTTGTTTGTGGACTACACATATGTCTGACATGTGTACATATCTGGTACATACTACATTCTGCCTACATTCCAACAATATCATGTATTGAACACAATAGTCAGGTCAAAGGCATTACATTTAGAATTGTAATTTCCATTTTTGTATGGTGGACCTGCAGCCCTAGCTGCATATGTTATCATCCATTCTGATGTTCATTCCACAGACGTGTCTTCAGCACGCCAACTGTCCTCTCCACAATAGTCCATGTCCTACAATGTCCCTAATAATATGCACGCTATGCTGTTGTGTTTGGATTGGGAAATGGGGTCATTATCCATGGCTGTATGCCATAACCTTGATCTGCTGCAAAAACTTAAAGGGGTAAGTTGTTGTTAGGGCTTGCAACAAGCATGTCATGTAGCATGACAGTTGATATTTAGAGCTGGTTGTGGTTCATATGTATTTGTGGTATGGTGTGAGTTCCTATCCTTGTGTAATGTTTCCACAGCACTAGTGTGTTCGACAGGACAATCTTGTGTGTGGCTCAAGAACCTGGGACATATTATTTGGACTCCACACTGATGGTCATTATGTATGTACCATGAGTTGTGTAGTGCACCTGTGTCTCAGTATGCTATCACCATAGGGGATATGACACATCCTCACAACACAATGGGGTCAGATGTGGTGGCAAGATAGTAGCACTACAGAGCCTGGACGCCCCATCCCTTTTGACATGTGTCATTGCAGATGATGTCTGACACTTAGGGCCTTTAAAATTGATAAGTGAGAATGCTCAACATATCTCCAAAATTGGCTGCACTGTCCTGCAACATTTCGACTATGCAAGAATGCCCCATGTGTGACATGTTACTTGGCAACCCTTTGTTGCTCCCTGCGCCAGTTGTTCATGTGCAGCTGTGCACCGACACTACCTACCCAGCTCCAGGGTACTTGGCTAGCTGCCTTGCGGAGGTGGCTGTATCTATGCAGGATGGCACACCGCCCTATACATATGCTGTTTTGATGGCCAATTTGCTCTTTCGTGTGTGCAGCAGTATGCAGCATGCATTGGTGCCACAATCATCTGTGTTCATAGCACAGACTACTTCCTTTTTGCAACCTGCATACAGCACCCCTGGGGTGGTATTTGTTATTGGCACTTCCTCAGGTTTTAGGTAACGGCTAAATGTGAGTCAGCATCATGATGCTATGTATCTTGTGGTGACAGACCTGCAACGAGAAACTTTGCACACCCCTTCCACACTACATACAGCATGGAAGAGTGGCCAATTTACAATGTGGCTTTGAGTCATTATGAAATGGTTATCTTCCAAGCTGCCATACAGTGCAGGCCGTGACAATGGAACTGTGAGCTATTACATAGGTCTCTTGGTGTTCCAGATTGGCAGCTAAAGTTTGTGCCAGCCATGTGGTGTATCCCATTGACACAGGACGATCAACATAACTACCAGTATTTCTCCTATCTTCCGAAGCATTAATATGCATTTACACTGTTGACACATGCACAGTGCAGGCTATGGGATAGAGCTCAGCTACTTAGCAAATGTGTCCCTTGGCACAGTGCATGTGAGGTCAGTCCTGTTTTCTCCTACTGGGTCCCACTATGACATCCATGATCTGCACTGTCTGACAGTGACTATGCTCTGTGTTGGGCCATTTATTGTATCTGGTACAGACATGATGGTGTTGTGAGTCAGTGAGTGTTGCATGTGAGGCTGCACTACAGTAGGTATGGTTCCACTATTCACACATCTGGCACATGGCATGTGATGGGCATTGGTCTTGTATTCCTATGTGTGTGAGCCAATTCGTCAGGCAGATGTCTCTGCACACTGCAGGTAAGGTAGGTATGTGTTAATGGGATGCAGTTGATATAGGCGTAGGTTGTGTGGTGTTTGATATTTTTTTCTGGCAGTGATTTGCATGACATGACTTGAGGCATCTGTGCCTATTTGGAAGTTACATGGCATGGGCATGGTGTATGCCATTGACATGTCTGTGCTATTCTTTGTTTGGTGTAGTGTGTGTGAAGTGTATGTAGAAGCAAACCTGTGGGCACCTGTAGTGGTCTGTGTAGTTCTGGTGTTAGCAAAGGGTACATGTCTGCATCTGTCCTTCTCATGGTGTCTCTATCAAGTTGTGGGTGTGTTACGTACATGTGGGCGTATGTATTAGTGTTGTGCACTGATTGTGCTGTACTGCAGCATGGTGCATATGTGTTATCACCTGCACACGTGTGTTACCCTGGCCATATGTTACTGTAGTGGTGTATGTATTGTGTGTCCGACAGGGTTGGTGTGTTGTGTGTACATTGCTGGATTTGTTGACTTACCCACAAGTAGGCTATTTCCAAATTGTTAATCCTGGAATTGTTCATTGATCCTGCTGTGCCGGAATATTTAGCCGTCATGGACAGTCCCAGGATACTTGGCCAAAATGTTTATGAATAGTCCCTGGCGGCCCACTATGCCTTGCAGATTAATGGAATACGTGTGCTCGCGATTCCGGTATAAGTGCTCTGTTCTTGCGGGTGGTACGAGCCCGACATGGGTGCATACAATTGCACCGAGCGCATGCAGGAAGCCACGGATTTGAGAGAATCCCTATTTGTTCTCCTGCTGCTTTTGCTGGGTGTTGGGGAAGCTGATGTGGCGGGGTGTCTGGGAGATGATAGCGTCTAACAGCTTTGGCAGGAATGTAGAGAACGGCGGCTGTGAGACACCAGCAACCAGTGCACTAGTTGTTTGGAAGGAACCACTTACCAGCATGTGCAGGACAGTGAGCAGCTTTGTCATAGGTGGTATGTTGTATGGGGTGCAGGCTGGCTGTAATTTGTGGGTCAATGTGGTGCAGCAGGTATAGTATGGTTTGCCGGTTCAGTCTGTGGGTCCTAATGATGTCCAGGTCCCTGAAGACAAGGAGGGTTGTCCTGGTTCTGAAGACCCTCTCCTGCATTCTGTGTTACCTTTGTGGGCTGCATTGTCATGGTGGTGAGTGCAGGAGTTGTTGCCGTCCTCTGCGCCTCTAGCAAGCTGGATCATTATCACCTCCATTTTCTTCTGCAGGTTGTAATGTTGCTTCTGTGTGTTCTCCTTAAGTAGTGGTGTGTTTGTCTCATTTTTATGCCTGCCCTGACCCAGGCGTTAAATTTTGATGCAAATCGGCGTTAACGCCATTTTTGGGTCCGCCTGCCACCCGTGCGTCTTTTTTGCCCGGATGGATAAATACGCGGCTAGGGTGTTTGAGTCATTTTTTGGACCGGAACGTCTACCCTGCATCTCATTGATGCAAGGATGTTGCACGCATCTGAAAAATTATGTTAACACTAATATTTTGATGCTAGATGTGCCTAGCATCAAAATATAAGTATGGCGCTGAGATTTCTCTGCATTAGTGTAAAAAAATGAAGCTAATTCAGCGCAAACAGAGTATAAATATGCCACCTAGTCATACAAGTCTTGTCCCTTATTGCTACTGCAGTTGTACATGCCAAATGCCATGCAATGATGGTTGAGGGTATGTGTCAGCCAACAATCAATGGGGACACACTCCTGTCTGTGACACCACATGAAAAATACTTTGATTGCAAATATCCTATTCCCAACACAGGTTGGCATGATCGTATATGTGTGGGAATACAAGAATCATCCCATGAACACAGGTAGACCATGCATGAAACAGCAGATTACACATTTTGTCAAAAGGGAAAGGGACACATGCACAAGGAATGCTGGCAACACTGATGGCACAAAAATCATGTCAGTGAACATTCCACACTTACCAAGGGAAAGTATTGATCTGTAGCTGACCCAAAGAACAATGTAAGCTCTACCACATGTATGATGGCCATCTTCACATTACAGACAGAAGTGAGGCACAAGCACCCGTCACACGCTGAAAACAAGTAGCCTCAGGGTTGCCGATGCCAATACACTCATTTGACCAGACACATGTCTGAGGACAGTGATCCATCAATTCTTTTGCTTTGGCCTGTAACACTGAGGAATAGTGGTCTTTTGCATAGACTATGTACCCACTACAACAATAAACAGTACTTGATTGATCTATGAACACAGCCATATGTTTTCCCTGGAGAGCAAATTGTTTATGGATTGTACACAGTTGTGCCCTAGGTCCCTAGGGCACAACTGTGTACAATCTGTACAGACTGTGTACAATAGGCAAGGCACATCAGTATGCACCACATGACATATCTACAGAAAGTCACTCATTTTGCATGTCACACATCGCACATCCCTAATCATCAGGGATATTTGTCAGAACCTAACACAATAACTTGGCAATGTGACAGGCAAGAATATGCCTTGTAATCACCCCCTTGTGGCTGCAGTGCTCCCCTCAAATGCCCATCAAGGACTGGGTAGACCGCCGCCAGAATGTGGGCCATTAGGAGGGTCATGGTCTGACATGCGCCCCTCCCACATTAGGAGGACAGCCCGAGCTACACCTCAGCTATCTTCTGGGCCCAGCATCTCACGTCCTCCCACCTCTTGTGACAGTGGGCGCTCCGCCAGCGGTGGACCCTAAGAGTCCTCACCTTCTGGGCGATGGCTCTCCATATCGCCTTCTTCTGATGGGCGTTTGGCTGCATGGATGCAAAAGACAAATAAAAAGATTTCAATCACAAGTTTTGGCACAAATATTTGAGTCACACTCATGTCAGAAACACCAAGCTAGAAATATTCAATAGATTAACACACCACAATTGTAAAGCACATAAGCCAATAAGTACAGGGCCATGACAACTGACATTTGTATCTATCTGCAGACTAACCCACTATCCTGCTCTGGGCCTACAATGACCATGCAGGCTTACTGACATCAGGTAGCCCATGCTCCAGCAACATGTACTGTGATGTGAGCCCCAATGATACACTACACACATATGTGGCTTCTGAAGGGTAAACTCCTCAGGCCTGAATGGACCAACACGTTCACACACAGCGAGATTGACTCACTGCAAACAGTCCCTACAGGCATCTACAGTGCCATAGTACAGACTTCAACCTTACACTTGAGTGACAATGAAGGGGCTGGCATGGTGAGTAGAGAAAGTGTCTTCCTTGTGCTTGTGTGGACATGTGGCCTACAAAAAGCAGACTCATTCCACTTCAGAAGGGGGGGTTCTGTGGTATGTACATGTACCACAGAACAATCCTTTGGACA
Source organism: Pleurodeles waltl (assembly GCF_031143425.1). NCBI lineage: Eukaryota > Metazoa > Chordata > Amphibia > Caudata > Salamandridae > Pleurodeles > Pleurodeles waltl. The sequence continues at coordinate 1,030,712,681 of NC_090444.1, read as the reverse complement.
AATATGTCTAACCTACAGAGATGGCATCCAACATACAAAGGTATGCATTGTATAATTTCTACTGTGTGACCAAGGTACTGACTCACATATCATGGCCTCCCAGGAATCAACACATTGCACTGTGGGACTGTCATTAGTGCAATAAGTCTGTACAGGACAAATAGGACTCATGTGAAGGTGACAATAGAGCTGTGGGAGTAAGGGACCTGTCATGAGTCAAAGACACACATTGACAATGATGCATAATGCGCATACGGAACACTTCTGGGATGTACCTCAGTACCCATTCCTAATTTAGTCAATCGACTGAGGCATTCAGGGCAAGGTTTGCCACTAGAGCATCACATTGTCCACATTCCAGGATCTGCTGGTGTACAGGGAGTGGGCACAGTGCCAGAGTTGCATAGCCACAGAGACTGTACCCCAGCCTGGACTATGTCCAATAGTGGGAGATACATTTGACAGGCCCTGGTCTATGCACACTGAGTATACAGAACCTACATGTCACTCTACATTATATGGCCATCAGTAACTTGGCATGTGGTATGTGTGGCAACATGAAGGGCAGAGTGAGTCAGGATATGAATTCTAGACCATAGTTTGGTGAGGACAAATGTGGGTTGAAAGATCTGTGATACTATACACATAGCTTACAAGATCATCAAATGACTCATACAAAATCCATTCACAGCTCATGCTGTGAAGCACATACATGTTGTCCAACATTTACAACAATGATGAAGAAAGAGATGTCAGTGGATGGCAGTAAAGTATCCTTACCTAGTGATACGCATCCAACGCAAGGAGGATCTAGGACCCCAAAAGCCTCAAACAACACAAAGTGACTGAACTTAACATATAGGCGGTCATTCTGACAGCGGCGGTCGGCGGTCGCCGCCCGCCAAGCGGTTCCCGCCGAAAGACGCGGCGGTCATTCTGGCTTTCCCGCGGGGCCGGCGGGCGAACGCCAGAAGACCGCCGGCCAGCCCAGCGGGAAAGCCCCTTCAACAATGAAGCCGGCTCGGAATGGAGCCGGCGGAGTTGCAGGGGTGCGACGGGTGCAGTGGCACCCGTCGCGATTTTCACTGTCTGCAAAGCAGACAGTGAAAATCTTTGTGGGGCCCTGTTAGGGGGGCCCCTGCACTGCCCATGCCGGTGACATGGGAGGTGCAGGGGCCCCCAGGGGCCCCACGGCACCCGTTCCCGCCATCCTGGTTCTGGCAGTGGACACTGCCAGAAACAGGCTGGCGGGAAGGCGCTCGGAATCCCCATGGCGGTGATACCCTGGGCCAGCGGGAAACCGGCAGGAAACCGGCGGGAAACCGCCGGCTCCCCTTTTCTGACCGCGGCTTTACCGCCGCGGTCAGAATCGCCCAGGAAGCACCGCCAGCCTGTTGGCGGTGCTACCGCCGCCCTCCGCCATGGCGGTCATGGACCGCCAAGGTCAGAATGACCCCCATAGTTCTGTCCACCAATACCTGCACAATGTCCTTCCAATTGATGTCACACAGACTGCAACAATTGTCACACAAGAAGTCTAACTGGCACACAGGGGCACATTGCAGCCTGTGAGGAGGGAAAGGATGGTGTAGAACCGAATAAATTGCGACTTTGAGATCTTACCTGCTCCTCTGGTGAGCCATAGAGCTGTCATACAGGAGTAGGACCTCATCAATAAGCCTCTTCACCTCCTCTGGAGAAAAGGCAGGGGCCTTATCACCTGCTGGACATGGCATGATTACTCTCAGAGGTGGCACACAGCAGCTCAAGTAGAGGAGGTGTTGCTGGCAGCAGTGTCAGGAGTGAAGTGAGTGAATGTGCACAACATGGCTGTCACGTCCATCATGGATGCGGTTGTCACTGCCTGTGGACACAGCCTTTGGGCGTGACCACCACAGGCAACAACATAAGCCTATGGCTGTTTCTGCCATGGTTGGATCCTCCTACTGCTCTGATGACTTCCGTCAGCTGTCTTGGATGGTTCCTAATGTCCAGTGGAGTAGGTCAGGCATCTGCCATTTTGGCGGCCTGAAATACTATATTTGGCTTATTAATCTATGTCTCACGTACAAGATATGTTTTGTTGCATCACAAACATCGTTATTCTCTCTTGTCATGTAGGTCCTTCTGCACAACCACCAGTGTAGTGTGTTGCAGGACACAGATGGCATTTGACAGCGGTGCACGGTCCACCACGGTCCAACACTGCCATTGGTCTTTTTGGAGGTCAGAATATACAGTCACATTTCGAGGGGCCATTGTGTAGCACATCTTTGAGTTTTCCCAAAATCCATGTTGAGGACACATGGGTTGACAACCATGGGGGTCACAAGTGACCCTTGAGTACTTGCCAGCTGTGATGCCAGTCCACTCAGAAATACTTTGCCACATGATATTGTTGGCATGTATCATGTATATTGCTGAGGACACACTGGTTAATGTTCCAAATCATGTTTTGTCACACATAGGTAAACTGGGAGAGGGAGGATGTGACAACCTCCTGTCTACCGTCCACTGCCAGACCTTCAGACCATGGAGCAGTGACATATTATTATGTTATGCCACCTGGATAGGCAAACAATAGTAGACCAATTCTGTCAGATCTGATGCCAACTATTAGTTATCCAACCTGCATACCACCCATTGTAGAAGTCATGTCAGTATTGCACTTCCTAGCCACAGGGTCATTCCAACATACAGTGGCCCTATCTGCTGGTATGTTCCAACCTATGTTTAGTCTGGTGTTGAAGGATTTCCTCTCAGCAATGTTGAAACACATTGACTGCTATATCAGGTTCGCCCAACGTGAGGATGTGGCCAATGTGAAGGCATACTTTTATGATTTTTCCCACCTCCAACATGTGGTGGGGCCATTGGTGGCACACATGTTGGCTTGGTGCCACTGCAGGCCATTGAAAAGGTCTATCGCAACAGAAAGAACTTTCATTCCATAAACGTGGGAGTTGTCTGTTTGACGGATTTCTACATCTCACACTTCTGTGCTGGTTATCCAGGATCAGCTCATTATTCCTTCATATTGCGGAGCAGCACTATTCCCCAGATTATTTCACAATTGCACCCAGAGAGAGCCTGGCTGGTTGGTAAGTCACATCTGTCCTGACTGTGTGTGTGCAATGCCAGGTGCTACAATCATGAAGTGAGCGACTCATTGTTGCACCCATTCCTTGACAGGAGACTCCTCATATCCAAACTATCCTTGGTTGTTGATGCCACTGAGAAATCCAACTACACCAGGGTGCGTCTGCTTCAGTGAGGCCAATGGAGGAACACAGAGGCCAGTGGAGCAGACGTTTGGGCTCCTGAAGGCCAGATTTTGCTGTCTGGACCGGACTGGTGGAGCCCTTCTCTACTCACCCGGGAAAGTGTGTCAGATCACTGTGGCATGCTCCACAACATCTCTCTATGGAGGATTATCCCATACAGCCCAGAAGAGTGGGAACCTTCAGTGCCACCAGGTGAGACTCCTGAAATGCCAAGTGAGGATGAGAGTGGTGAAGAGGAAGGAGCTGATATACAGGAAGATCTCATTAACAGGTACTTTTCATGAGTGTATGTCATGTGATGTCATGACTGTGACTGTACACTGAACTATAGTTGTGAGAATCTGTGGAGTTGAGTGTTTTAGAAACAGCTAGAGATCTGATGCTCTTGATAAGATAGCTTTTGACACATCGCCACCTTGATGATGTTGCTTTGTGTATGTCAGTTTCCTTGCAATGTACTTTGGCGGTCATTCTGACCGCGGCGGTCGGCGGTCGCCGCCCACCAAGCGGTTCCCGCCGAAAGACCGCTCTGCGGTCAAAAGACTGCGGCGGTCATTCTGGCTTTCCCGCGGGGCCGCCGGGCGACCGCCAGAAGACCGCCGTCCAGCCCAGCGGGAAAGCCCCTTCAACAATGAAGCCGGCTCGGAATGGAGCCAGCGGAGTTGGAGGGGTGCGACGGGTGCAGTGGCACCCGTCGCGATTTTCACTGTCTGCAAAGCAGACAGTGAAAATCTTTGTGGTGCCCTGTTAGGGGGCCCCTGCACTGCCCATGCCAGTGGCATGGGTGGTGCAGGGGCCCCCAGGGGCCCCACGGCACCCGTTCCCGCCATCCTGGTTCTGGCGGTGGACACCGCCAGAAACAGGCTGGCGGGAAGGCGCTCGGAATCCCCATGGCGGTGCTGCAAGCAGCGCCGCCATGGCGGATACCCTGGGCCAGCGGGAAACCGGCGGGAAACCGCCGGCTCCCCTTTTCTGACCGCGGCTTTACCGCCGCGGTCAGAATCGCCCAAGAAACACCGCCAGCCTGTTGGCGGTGCTACCACCGCCCTCCGCCATGGCGGTCATGGACCGCCAAGGTCAGAATGACCCCCTTTGTTTTCTAAATTCTTGCTATGTGACTTGGGTCATATGTATGGTTTCAAGCCTATACTCCTTGTTTTGTTCCTTGTACAGGTACCGTCATCATCGCATCTCCATGTGGGCATTTCAGAGTTTTGACATTGGCAGGTATGTGAGGCTGTGCTCACATATAAAGTGGGCATGGATTGTTCAAGGTTATGTAAGTTGCAGTGTTTGGATGTATGAGACCTGTATCAGGATGGTTTGCACAGTGTTTGGGTGGAGGTACAAAGTGTGCATTGCACTTGTGTTGCGCCTTGTGGTGGGCCTGATGAATCATATGTGTCATTATGTGGTCTGAAAATATGTAGTCCTAGCTTTTGACAAAGTCATTTTTCCTTCACATTGGCGAAGCACTCTTGTTGTATGACCTGTATTTAGCGGTAGGTATGTTTCATTACTGCAGCCCACAATTCCTGTGCCACAGCACTGATATATGTTTGTGTCATACCATCAGATGCATGAACATTGGATTATGATGCCCCTGTGATCAATGTCATCTGTTTTATCTTGGACTATATAATGTTGGATTACTTTGGTATGGTATTTAATAAGGCTGAAGCTGCTGACATCAACCACTTGAATGTTTGCCTATTCTACAGGACAATATCTGACAAATACCTTCCTTCCATGGTCTCGGGGTCTGTACCTTGAAATATGTTATTTTACTCACTATGAGTCACTCATTCATGTTTCCAAAAGTCCAGGCATATTGACAGTCTATGTGCTGAACACTTGAAGAGGTCTTTTGGTTTGACCAGACACTTGTACTAATATGTTGGTGTGTAATGGTTGTAATCCTTAGCTGGACACTGTGTACCTGTAAGATAACCCTGCTAGCTTGTAATTTCATCGTATGGTGCACATGGTGTTACATCTTTACATAGCTAAATGTGAAAATTAAGCAAGCAGACAATGAGTTTGTGATAGGTGAATTTATGTCAATGCTAATACATTAAACACATTTTTGACAGAAAGTAACAAAAATGTAAAGTGAAGGGGTCAGTCATGGTGAATGAAGTCATTGGAGTAAATGCCATACCATTGGGAGTCCAAAGTCCAGGGTACTCCTCCGATTGGATCTGGTAGGTTATTGAGGATCAGTCAACAGAGTGAATGTGTGGCACACAAAGGCGGTCCTTTAGAAAGAGGTCAATTGCTGGCAGAGGTGGGTGTCTTGCCATCTGCACCTTCTGGATTCTTAGATGAACGTCCACACTTGCGTGAGTAGGGGATCTGCTGCTACAGAGGCAGGGGTGTCTGGGGCTGGTTCTCAATCAGGTAGGGCCTCCCTACCAGTGGCTGGCACCGATGTTGACTTGCCTGGTGTTGATGAGCCAAAGGAAAGAGTAGACTGTTGTTGAAAGGTGGTGTGAATATCCGTCTTCACTGAGGACTTCATCCAGCAGGGTAGTGGCAATCTGTTCTGTGGCGTTCGCGTGCCCAGTGGCAGCTCAACCTGTTGAGGTAAAATGTACAATGTTACTGGTTGTATAGTGACATCTACACCCAACAGTTTAAAGTTACAGTAAGCAGAGACCTTGTACAAAGTTAAGTTGCAGTTAATCCAATTGTGGCAAGTATCCATGGTATTGGGTGATTTGACATGACATGTGTGAAGCACCCCAATTCATTTTGAGTCAAGATGCTGCTGAAATGTGCAGATCATTAGCACTTGGGAGAATTACATCTTGCCACCAGCGCAGGCAAAAACAGTGGCTAAGCAAGATGTGGCTTTGCCCATTAGAAGGCCTAGTTGAGTGTGATACAGGCAAACCCAGGACTTTGTTGTATATGTGACTGGAGTCCTCCTGTGCACAGTGCAGTGTGAATGTTTCTGCTGCCAATACCAATCTGGTGAGGCATCATGAGACCTTAGGAATACTTGATGTACACACTGGGTAAGGTGTCATTGCTGTACTCAAATATTTCATGTTTGACTTGCAAGTCAAGATCGTGGTATGTTGACAGATATGTCTCTGATTTGGGCATAATGTGTGTGTGATCACGCTCAGGTGAGTACACCTCAATTGAGAGATTACAAAAAGGGTATTTGGACAAGAACACACTGGTCTGGTGTTTGGAGTTTCAGTAACAGAGCCTCCTGGGAGTTACAGTCAGGTCACCCTCTATATCAGACACACTATACAAATGTTACTCCCAGGTGAGTCCACTTCAATTGTGAGTTAGAAAGCAGATGTATTGGGGCATATGGCCACTGTGCTGGTGGCTGGAGGTTCAGTAAACAGGGTCTGCTGGGAGTTGCAGTCATGTCACTGACTCTAGTACACACACTATGCAAATGTTATCTCCCCGGGTGAATACACTTGATATGTGAATTACCAAACAGGAGTACTGGACAAGTAAACACTGGTCTGGTGTTTGGTGTTAGAGAAACAGTGCCTTGTGGCAGTTGCAGTCAGGCAACTCTCTCTACTACACACTTTATTCAAATGGTATCCTCCCAGGTGAGTATTTGAATTTTTTATTTGTATTTGTTATTTATAAAGTGCATTTCGGCCGTAGCATCGAAGCGCTGAGTATGAGACAAATTGGAAACTGTAGTCCAAAAAAGGGCTCAATACAAAGAAGTTTATTGAGGGAAGAGGCAGGTTTTCACCAGCCTCCTAAAAGTCAATACATTTTCTTCCTTCCTTATAGACAGCGGGAGAGAGTTCCAGTACTTGGCAGCAGCTACAGTAAAATCTCTGTCACCCCGTCTTGCCTTATGAGTATGAGGAACCTGGATCAAAAAGGCTCCAGTAGATCTAAGTTGCCACCCAGGTCTGTACCACTGTAGTCTCGAGGATAAATATTTGGATCCACCTCCATGCGCAGACTTATAAGTTAAACATGAGGTTTTAAATTTGATGCACTTCACAACTGGTAGCCAGTGTAATTGTTTCAGACTACTCCTGGCAGATGCTGAGTGAGGGAGATTTAATATGAAAAGAGCTGCAGTGTTTTGGATCAGCTGGAGCTTAATAAGAGAAAAATTCTCCACAGCAAGGCATTACAATAGTCCAATTTAGATATTATCAGTGCCAAGATAACTATAACTCTCCACTACCTCTGTAAATGGGGGAAGACCTTTTTCAACATTTTTAAAGTCCAGTACACTTCATTTGGGAGTAACCAAACAGGGGTATTTGGGCAAGTGTACACTGGGCTGGTGGTTAGAATTACAAACAGAGGGACGCCTGGCCTTAGCACTCAGGTCACTCCTTCTACTTCCCACACTTGACAAATGGGACCCTCCCAGGTGAGTAAACTTCAATTGAGAGTTACCAAACTGTGGCATGTGGACATGTGAACACTGGTCAGTGCCTCCTGTGAGTTGCAGTCAGGCAACTCTCTTTACTACACAAACTATACAAATGTTGAGTATTGCATATCTGTATGCAGACTGCATTTAGGTTTGGGCACACATTTACCTGTTGAGACATGAGTCCTGGTTTTATTATTACTGTATATTGAAAGACTTGCAGGACATATGGCATAAGATGGACCTTAATAGCTGTGATGTTGGTTCAACAGTACAGACTGACAGTATTTACACTCATATGCTCTGGGTATTGAATGTTGGTGAGGTACATGACCAAGACAGTGCAAAAGGTGAGCTGTGAGCATGCATGACATTGCATTTTGGTGAAATTTTTTGAGTTGTGACTTACCAGACTCCACTCTTGCAGGCATTCCTATCAAGCCCGCAGTATGCATGATGTCCAACGCCTCCTCCTTCCAGGGAAAGAGATGTAATGGGACACTGGGAGGGCCACTACTGGTTTTCTTAGCCTGCAGCTGGTGCCTGGAGACCAGGGAACGGACCTTGCCCCTGAGGTCATTCCACGTTTCCCTGATGTCCTTCTTTATGTGCAGGGTGGTGCTTACAGCATTCTCTCTGTCGACGATCCTGTCCCATATTTCAATTTTCCTACTGAGAGGATTATGCTGGATGTGTTCGCCAAACAATTGTGGCTCTACTCATGATTTCATCTACCATGACTTAACTCATCTTCTGAAAAATGGGGATTTTTAAAACGTGGAGTGGTGGAACAAAAAAATGGGTGACAGTGACATATTAAACAGGGGGAGTGCAAAAGGGTGTGAATGGACAAAAGTGGGTGCAGTGTGTTCTTTGGGATGGTAAAAAAAAAAGGGGTGCCTAACATACGTACTATGTGGCGAAAAAGGCACTCTGGCTTCTGTGTTTTGCTTTGGATAAGCAAATGATTGTGGTCTGTGAAGGGGTGTGCTTTATAGTGTCCTACGCAGGTGTGTCCACTGTGGCAATGTGTGTCAGCTGTGTTGTTATCCACTGTGCAGTTGTCTATTACTTTGCTTACAGCGAACAGCCGTGGTTTGGACCGCCAATGTCTGACCGCCATTAATTGTCTGCCACGGTGACTGTGTGCTTGTAATATGCTTGGTGGTTAGTCGCGATACAGTTGGGGTTGGAGGTCAGACCGACTATTTCCAGGCCACCATGCCACTGGCAGCCTGCCATTTCTACTTAATCGTCAGTAGTCCTGCCTATGTAGCACGTAATAGGGTGGTCGTAATGAGGCCCTTTGTCTGGTAGTCACCCCAAGCCACTTACTGATCCATCATTTTTCTCTCACTGTGCCTTGTTGATACAGATTAAGGGGCATATTTATACTCCGTTTGCACCGGAATTGCGTCGTTTTTTTTGACGCAATTCCGACGCAAAACTAACTCCATATTTATACTTTGGCGTTAGACGCGTCTAGCGCCAAAGTCCATGGAGTTAGCATAATTTTTTAGCGTGGACACCTACTTTGCGTTAATTATATGCAAGGTAGGCGTTCCCGTCTAAAAAATCGACTCCGAGGCATGTGCGTCGGATTTATACTCCCGGGCAAAATTCATGCCCGGGAGTGGGCGGGTAAAAAAAAATGACATACGGCCGCTTTTGCGCCGTTTTTTAGCGCCTGCAAAAGGCAGGCGTTAAGGGACCTGTGGGCTCTGAAGGAGCCCAGAGGTGCCCTCCCATGCCCCCAGGGACACCCCTTGTCACCCTTGCCCACCCCAGGAGGACACCCAAGGCTGGAGGGACCCATCCCAGGGACATTAAGGTAAGTTCAGGTAAGTGTTTTAAAAAAAAAAAAATTGTGGCATAGGGGGGCCTGATTTGTGCCCCCCTACATGCCACTATGCCCAATGACCATGTCCAGGGGACAGAAGTCCCCTGGGCATGGCCATTGGGCAAGGGGGCATGACTCCTGTCTTTGCTAAGACAGGAGTCATTTCTATGGGGGTTGGGAGTGAAAAAAAATGGCGCAAATCGGGTTGAGGCGAAAAAATTGCCTCAACCTGACTTCCATTTCTTGACGCCCAAGCCCCATATCCCCCTACGCTGGCGCTGCCTGGTGTACGTCATTTTTTTTAACGCACACCAGACGGCGCCGGCGGCTAACGCCGGCTAACGTCATTCGATAAATACGGCGCCTGCATGGCGCTTCAGAGTGGCGTTAGCCGGCGCTAATTGTTTTGACGCAAAAAGTATAAATATGGGCCTAAGTATATGCTGATTGGTGTAGGATGTAACTCTTGTAATTTGCTATAGCGTAATTACATGAAGTTACAACAAGATTATACATGACTACATGGAATTACACAATGTGTGTAACCCTGTATTTAGCAGTACACTATTAGCGCAAAATGCACACTTGCATCCAAAATGGACCCGAGTATACATTTTGCGCCAAGACAATAGTGCTAAATGCAACAGGACAGGAACAACAGCAGCCAGCAGCTGCTCGTGCCCTGTTTCTGTGCTATTGGGTAGGCATGACCCAGCACCTAGGACACTGTAAAGTTCTAAGGGTGTTGTGTGGTTCATATCATACAGAACAATGAATCTTCCAGGCTGCCTATGAAACCAGCAGCATTCCATGATTAATAGATCACATTCACTAAGTCTAATCCTTCATTCACTTACCTGCCATGTGTAAATTAGGATGCTAGACTCACTTTCAGAATGGCTTTAATCACTTCAGCCTGTTAACTTGTACATTCATGGGGATTCTGAGGATCTCATTACATATCCAAGAACTTTGTTTCTCCAGTGACTCACACATTTTCGCCATTGACTGCTCTGCTCTTCCTATCCAGTGCCCAGTGTCCATTATTGTTAAACGTCTCTTATGAGGTCTTGGAAAACAAATAGTGAGATGCTGTAAATGCACATACTGGTTCAAGTGCCAAAGCAAAACTTTTAGTTAAAGACTTCTGTATAAGTACAAGCCTATGTCGGTGATGTGCAGTTTTATCAGTAGACAGCACCATGCCCAGCCTGTTTCCAGACTTATGAGCGGCACAAGCCCAGACTGGCAGAACAATAATACACTCATTGTTTGCCTGAAAATGTAATTCTAAGGAAAGGATTTAAAGAAAAAAAAGTGATGTGGCAGTCAGGTATGACTGCATAATAGTGATGTTGAAACAAATGTAGTACTTTTTCCCCTTTTAAGATCACTGAAATAATGACATACTATTGATGCACACAATATCGAAACACAAAAATATCACATAACAAAAATTGTTAACAAAAATATCACCCTTCTATGCTTTAACTAATAAACCCACAGATATAAAAAACACAAATATACATTTTCGCTTATATCGAAAACACAAAATCAGAAGCAAAAATGTAATTATCTTTAAGTAAACATGTGAAATGTCAAAAATATTGCCATACAGTAATTTTGACTACAACAATATTGACAAAACAATTATATTACTATTAATAAAGATAAAAAACGTTTTTACAATAAACAAATTATTACAATAAACTTTAAAGAATATATACACATGTTTGAATAAACAAATATATTATATCAACAAAATAATTATAATTCACCCCAACAAAATATTTAGCTAAATACATAACAATACAAGCAAACAAAATAGAAGGGCATAACTGATAAACAAAACTAAAACTAAAACTGACCTAACTAATAAAACCGAACTATATACAAACTTAACAAATACAATTATACAAACAATTACATCAACAACATAAACGCGCACAAATTTTATCAACTTAATACTTCAAACACTACAAAACGAGGAAACTCAACCAGATTCTTCAATAAGTCCCTTAAAAAATAAATACACACATCTCAAAATCCTACCTTGGAAAGTAAGTAAAGCATATATTTAAACTAAAACAATAAATACTAACATACAGAACTCAATAAAAAATTGAGCATACTCTTAACAAACATGAGAGACCATTTTTTATATAAATACAAAATATTTATTACATCAGTCAAAACATTAAATAAAACTCCAATCTTAAACAAGACTGATATAATAAAATAGTATTTAAATTATTTATATAAAGAATCTAAACCTCACCAACCAAAAAGCTCAAAGAAAAAACTCAATCCTTTGTGTAAAATAATTACAGTACATAAAATACACATTCCAAATAACAATTACATAATAGTGACACAAATAACAAAATATATCATTTCCCACCCAAAACAAATACATTTAAAAATGACTTCCTGCTCTGTAGCTGCAGATCATCCTCTGCATCCATGTAGTCAAAACGTATAACCCACCAAAAATGGGGAAAATGGTTTTAAAAAGCCCCAATAAAAAATAAAAAATAAAACCAATCCAATAGAGATCACTCAAAGCAACCCAATGTATCTAGGAACCATTAAAAAAAAACATGTTTAAAAAATGAAACACTCCTCGAAACCAGAAAAAAGGAAATTACAGTTAATAATATTGGTTAATAATACACCAAAAGAGATTTCCTATCAAAAACAATGGTAAATCCAAATGACTCTAGGGCACATTCATAGACAAAAATGTACAACCTAAAACGTGCAAAAAACATTACATTCTCAAAAGTACGTTTATACTACACATATTCACCATAAAGCAAGTACCATAACACAATATACCATAGCGTATCATTACTAATACAGTGTACAAAACCAAAACCTACGCACAGAGGAAAAACACTACAATCAATATGAATAAATATACAGTAACCCACAAACAACACTATTACTGACATCTAGACCTCCCCCCATATCATCTTTACCCTCAAAACCCTAAAAAAAATTCAAAGGGGCTCCCCTGTTCCATTGAACAGTGGCACTTTGTTACGACCTGAATCCGGAAAAATAGATGGAAAATGACACAAATGGACAACAAAATATACAGTGGTGGTAAAACTAATGGCTGCTAAATGAAACTTGAAAGAAAGACTATCTCCCCATAGACATCTATGGGAAAATAATTAAAAATGTTGAATAAATGTTATAGAAAATGTTGAAAAATTGTAAAGTGTATATTAAACATATACAGTTATTTAAGATATACTGAAAATATATATGTTAAAATTACGTAAAAAGTATGCATATCAACCAATTTAAGACATGTTCAAACAAATGTTAAACAATAAAAATTAACCTGGAAAATGCACAGCGCACAATACAAATTTAAGCATGATTTACATTGTTTTTTTAACAAACAATGTAGTAAAAATTATTTTATTTATCAATATAGAAACATATTTTAATTAGAAATACATCTGTTTAAAAATGTAAAAATATGAAATAATAAACTTTGAAAATAAATAAATAAAAATTGAAAAATGTGTTGTCATTATTCTATGAAAATATCTAAATAATAATGGTATTAATGTTTAAAGTATCTTTCTAATGTTAACAATGCTAATTAAATTACTTACATGACATAAACTACTCATACCACATGGAAATACAATTAAAAAAGTATTTCAAGCTAAAATGTGTTAAATAAATAATCACACTGCAATTCAAACCATTCTTAAGAAAATGTTGGACACTAAAGGGATGACATTTCCTGTTCCCATTCCAATCTGAATCTATTTGAGGAAGATGCTGGACGCTAAAGGGGTGACATTTACTATTCTCACTCCAATGTAACCCAATTTGGGAAAGGTGTTGGACACTAAAAGGGTGAATTTTACTACTCTCATTCCAATCCAAACCAATTTGGGGAAGGTGATAGACACTAAAGGGGTGACATTTACTATTCTTACTCCAATCTAACCCAAATTAGACAGGTGTTGGACTCTAAAGGGATGACATTTACTTTTTCCACTCCTATCTAAACCAATTTGGGGAAGGTGTTAGACACCAAAGGCACTTTGCATAAAATTTAGTGGAAATAGTAAATCAGTAAAGTTGTGATCAGCAGGGTGGTGCCAAACTCGGCACCGCCGTGGCTGACCACAACTTTCACTGCCACCAACTCATCAGGATTTATGATCCGGGCGGTGGTGGCAGTCTCCTTATCCGACTGCCAAGATTGTGATCTAGTGGTTGGACCACTAGGGATACGCTGAACTCGTAATCAGGCCCTTAGTGCCTAATTTGAACCAGTGTTTGCACCAGCACTCATTTTTAGGGACCAAAACTGATTTGTCCTCATCAGATATTGGCCATGAGTAAGAGAGCGAAAGACAAACAAAGTAAAAGGATGGAAGAAGAGAAAGCAAGAAAACTGGCATTAAGGGAGAAAGCAGGGACTAGCTATAGTGAGATAAAGGGGCAGCAGTGTCTGGTATTGGATTATAGAGGCCTGAGGTGAATTCAAGACTACGCAGCCTTGGTATTTGGGGTAGCGAATTTTAATAGTGCCTCCAGAGTAGCGCTTTGGGCACCTGCACGCATTATATTACAAATTAAACACTGCCCAGTTCCCTTGAAGCTGGGTTGATTGAAACAGTTCTCTTAGAGTCTGGTGGTTTAGTCCTTTCCATGTGCTCTTGTATTCCTTGCTTATCCTGTGGATAAGTTCCCACCTTCTGATCAGAGCCTTTAAGCTTATGTACTGTGGTTGAAGGGTGATAGGGTGATAGGGTGTGCGTGCTAGATAGAGAGCTACTATTATGGTTGCTGGGATGATCTGTGTATTTGTTATCTAACTTGTTCTCAAGGCAATATTCCTTACTCACATCCCTTGGTTTTTCCTTTTTTAGTAGTTACAGTTATGAAAGAATGTGTTTGTCGTTTAAAATTTTCACGGGTAAATACATGAGTTTTTAATGTTTGAAAGTGTTTGTCGGATAAAACGTTTTTCTTAGACTTCAGTAGGAGTATGGTAGCCCGGTTTGATGAAAACAAAATGGCATGTTCTAGGCTCACTTGTCTAACTGTCGTAGAGTTTTCTTAACTAGTGGTGGACTACTTGTAGAAATTCAATAGTCAGGAGTAAGCCACAACTTATCACCGAAAACAAATCTTTCTTTGTCAGGCCAAATATGTTCTTAAAACATTCAGTTGCTTTTACCGCCATATGGCCGCTCCGCGGTCAAAAGACCGCGGCGGCCATTCTGGCTTTCCCGCTGGGCCGGCGGCCGACCGCCAAAAGAGCGCCCGCCGGCCCAGCGGGAAAGGCCCTGTAACACGGAAGCCGGCTCCGAATGGGGCTCCCCAGGGGCCCCATGACACCCGTTCCCGCCATCCTGTTCCTGGCGGTAAAAACCGCCAGAAACAGGATGGCGGGAAGGGGGTCGGCATCTCCATGGCGGCGCTGCTTGCAGCGCCGCCATGGAGATTCAGCCCATGCAGGGGATATCCGGCGGGAAACCGCCGGATCCCCTTTTCTGACCGCGGCTTTACCGCCGCGGTCAGAATGGGCTGGGAAGCACCGCCAGCCTGTTGGCAGTGCTTCCGTGGTCCCCGGCCCTGGCGGTCTTGGACCGCCAGGGTCGGAATGACCCTCTAAATCCAATGGGGAGCTGAAAACAACAAACCTTTCTCCAACTAGATAATGTCACGATAGGCCCAAACCAAAATCAAAGTTCAAGTTGGTTCCAAACGACAAAAAAAGAAGCGAGAAAGTGATTGCTTTACAAACGAAACGCCACAAAGGCACTGAAAAAGCAAACCACCAAGCCGCCATGCAGCAAAGTCAGGATGCAATGACCACCATTCTTTAATAGTTACATATTAAAATGCCGTTTCCTAATGGACCTGACAATCAGTGCCATATCTAGTAGGGTTTATTGAGATCACTTCATGGGAAATTGCTTTGATTCATCCTACTAAATCTAGTAGAGCTGAGCCCTACGGGGCATTGGCTTTAGGAGTTTTCACTTCTTTAATTAGCATGAGGGAAATATTTTCTGTTATCACCCAGGGACTCAAAATAGTAGGTTTTCGACTCAAGACCACCTGCTTGTGAAATTTTGTTATTGTTTTTTGTCTTACCTTTTGAATAATACGGTTTGAAATATTTTTTAATAAAAACGTGTCCGTCACATACTATTTTAATTGTGAAGCAGCCAAAACAACTGGTAAGCAGTGATTGCTCTTTATAAATTAAGACGGATCCCTAAGAAGAATGCCACTTCTGACACGAAAGATTCCTAAGACTTTGACAGACGGTTATTTTTGCTGCACGGGCGGCTTGTGCTTCAAGTATGCACACTTGCAAGAAGTGACTGTGGGATGTGATTTTGAACTTTTTTCCAGTTGAAGGTGGGAAGTTCCGACAGACAGCTCAGGTTGCCGCTATTTATATGTTTGTTCCACCAGTTCACAAGGTGATAATCCATAAACTTTCGCCCTCTGATATTTGGCAAAAACTGATCGAGCGCTGACTGGTTTTGTGAATGTTGGCCAAGCTGAGTAAGACGATGCCAACGTTTTCCTGATTGGCTGCATTTCTGGGCTTTGGCTTGCATCATGTTGTTAGGAGCCTTGATTAATTCTGGTTCCGGGACAATCTTACTTGGAAAGTGCCCAGTAATGCATAATTCAAATGCTCACATACCTTCACCTTTGTCTAGCAAGAGCCAGATTGCAGATAAACATTGTAGATTACTGCACTCAGAACATTCAGAAATATATACACAAGTCGTGGGTCTTAGCCAGTGTCTGCAATGGAATTTAGGTGCAAACCATGGTCGTATCCTTAAGTAATATGAATGCTAAAACAATTTGTGTACGTGGGGTACACATACCAATACACATTTCCACACACTAATATTGCTATTTAGTTTAATTTAATGTTATCAGTTTATATTGTAAAACACCATTCAGTGGTATTATGTTCTATTCTGAGATCAGATGCGTTCCTCTACTACTGTTGTGGGGTGTAGAGTGCCAAGCTCCTGGAGTCCATTGGGGTGTCCATTGGAATGTTCAAAAAGAATGCTCAACCTCTTTTGGGATGTCATTTGGGAAAGGCTACCCTGATCATCATTAATATCAGGATATCCTTGATGGAGGCCAAAGTGGTCAAAGGCCTCTATTATCTGTCCAGTGGGTTCCAATGTTAGCAGACTTGCATTTTGATGGACTTCTCCCTAAGGGTGTTCTTCGTTTGAACATATCAGGGTGGAACCTTCTGGAACTGATGGATCAGAATGAAGTTGGGCACTGATAAATAGACAAAGGACCGTATTTATACTTTTTTTGCGCCGCATTTGCGTCGTTTTTTGACACAAAAACGGCGCAAACTTGCAAAATACCATTGTATTTTGTAGGTTTGCGCCGTTTTGCGTCAAAAAGCGGCGCAAATGCGGCGCTAAAAAAAGTATAAATACGGGCCAAAGTTTCCTGAAACAGACGCTCTAGGATTGGCGCACCCACACCAGCGTAACATGGGAACATTTTGTGTTTTCCTAATATGGACCCATCCACAGCAAAAACCTTTGACATAGTTTTACATTTTTTCTGAATGTGGCCCTTTCTGTCTATTCCTTATCATCTGAAGCCATAGTTTGAGCATTTAATTTGTTTGCTCAGTAGCAAAGCTCCTAAGGTTGCACTTCGAAAAACTGAGAAACTGTTCTAAGTGAAGAGGAATTCCTGTATAACAACACATCAAGATGATGGATGGAGTGCTGAAACTTTTCAGTCGATGATCTCGTTCTTTTGCTCACTAAGCCACCATAGTTTGACCCAGCCATATGCAAATCAGTCTTGACTCTGCTCCCCATAGGAAAAGTCCAGCCCAAACTTCCAAGCCAGGTCCTCCCTGGACTGGAAAAAAGCATCCTGGGAATGGTTTAGGGGTATCACCCTTCATCAGCCAGGCTAGCTTGAATCCAGTGGCACACTGAGCAATGGTCCCCGTCTGGGCATACCATGGCCATTTAGGGTGAACGTGGCAACACAACAAGCTGAGAAAGAGAAAGATTGATTTAACCCAGATCTGTGCCGGGTGGTGAGTGCTTGTAAAGTTTCAGTACGCCTTCCATCATCTCTTTGTGCATTAATATATTCGTACTTTGTATAGTTTTTCTGACGCTATTACATGGGGTTAGGGTATGCAAGATTTACCTACTAAAATGTCTGTCATTGAAACCTGTAGGGTTTCTGTAAACTGAGTGGAGCTGTAGTGTCGTATGACCTATGTAATTTCTCTTTATATATGCCCGCCCCTTCCAAATAAGTCATAAGTCATAATAAATAAGTGAGGGCTTCATGGAAAATGGAGGGTAGTAAAATGAAAGGAAGTGGACAGTTTAAATAAAAAAATAAACTGTGTACATCACTTAAAAATGATGTTGGGCCATGTCAACTTGCATATGCAGATTAATTTGCTACGTATAAAATATGTAATTTTAAGAGTATTTTTAAGGAAAATGTTAGGTAATATGCACACTTTTGCCAGTAAGGTTTATTGGAGGTAAAACCAGAAGAGAGTGGGAGTGTTTTGACACACTGAAAGTTTTCTAAAGTTTCACGAATGGCCTTTCTGAACTACCCACAAAATATATGACATTTAAATCATTTTATTTGATTGGGGGCATTCAGACTTGTTTAGTTTGCAAATTTATAGCCGCTATTTAGATTCAAAGATTTTCAGCGTTCATCAACTGCCAGCTGCCATTAGCTACAAATCCTTAGTGATGAGTCGAATAGTTCCCCTTCTTTTTTGTGGGTAGAGGAGAAAGAACAGTCGCTGCTCTTTGAGGTATAGTGTGCAATGCAACTCTTTTCCAAAGTGGGCATTGGAAAGTTGTGAAACTGGTAATAAAATAATCAGGAAAAAGAACCAAGCTGTGCCCCACCCTACTCACACCAATATGCGCAGTTGATATACCCTTTGGTTTTAGGCTTGGAATTATACAAACATTGGTGCAATTTTTTTGTTGATTCAACCTACACTGCTTAGAGACAACAGAAAATAGTTTGCATTGTTGGTGGGACTCCTAGGGAAGATTGGCTTTCCCCTCATTAATAATTAGGCGCAAATGTAATTAGGGTCGGGCCTGAATGCCCTACCATGACAAAGATCATGCCTTGCTTGTTAGCATTCACTTGATTACATCTCTTTGTGGATTTATATTCCAGCTGAGCAACCAGGCTCTTTATGTAGATAGAAGCACACATGCAGCACACGTTTTACAGACCATCCTTAAAAATGTAGGGCCCTATTCACAAATGTAGGTTTGAATGTGTATATCTCCTCCTCTATAGAACTACACCTACACCTTGGGGTAAATCTCCTCTTGAATGGAAGTCATCATCTCCATGTGTAGATGTTCGCTTCGAGGTAGACTTCTGTGAGACTCCACCACCTCACATGAGGCAGAGAGTCTTACAGCTGGATTTATGATCGTAGAGATGCTATGATTAACTCTACATTCACAGCTTACTGACGTCACTTCACTGCCACTTATGTAAACAATGACATCTCCACCACCAGAAGGGCAGTTCCAAATGAAAGTGAACAGGAAATATTTGACATCTGAAGTAAATCCTGCACATTTGACACACATTGATAAATCAAGCATGTAAATACATCCCACTCACTAAACTGTGTCCTCTTACACGTGGACTGTCTCACTGCCAGGACGGTGCAGTTCATTATACAGCCAGACTCACTAAGGAGTAACAGAAATTTCCAGGCCTTGTAGTTAATGTTGTGGTAAATCACTACAGTCAATCACATGTGACTCAAAAAACAGTAACAGACCTGAAATGCATGCTGAAATAGTGGACGTGATCTTAGCACATGATCTAGATATTCTCTTCCTATCTGCCCAACATCTTCCCAACAGCAGCCCCAATACTGGACCTTGTCATACCCCGGAATTTTGCCCTCTTACATCTAGATCACACTTTGAAGTAGGGTGGAGGTCTCGCTATAATTTATGGAAACTTGAAGACACACCATTGTTTGAGCTCATGGGAGCTGAAATCAAACTTGAAAAGAAACTGATAGCCACAACACTCCTTTTATACTACCCTACTGGCAATAACACAGTCTTCCTAGAGCAAATTATGGAAATGATAACACTCAATGCCACCGCCCTCTCTTTTATAATATTATTAGGAGATTCCAACCTGCTTTGCAGCAATGAAAAAACCCCACAGTGGCAGGACTCAGTACCCTCCTTCAGGACCTCAACATGATTCAAGCATGCAAGGGGGCAACTCACAAGCACCATACTTGACCTCATCATCCCTAAACCGGGTAGAGCAATCATGATAGACATCACCCCAACAGACTGGTCAGACTACCATTAAATCCTTTTCCAAATACCCACACAAGACACTAGAATCAAGGGTCAAATGAGAAGACAAAAAAACATAAACAGGATGGAATTAATGGATCTTTGCCAAACTTCCTTGGCTCCCCTCACTGACCAAACCTTGGTTCAATAATTGATGCTTCTCTACAACAGCAGTATGACCAACATTGTTCAGAAGGCCGCTCCACGATGTCATAAAAGGTTAAGTTATAAAACCCCAGTACAGTGGTTTAACCAAAACATAAACAAGGAAAGACGACTGAAATATCTGGAACGCCTATAGAGGAAGGAGCCAAGCATCACCCACCTCGAACTACAGAATCTCATACAAAAAGGCATTTTTAAAGGCCAAATCAATAGCATTCAGATCACAGCTAGACAGAATGAAGAACAGGCCCAAAAACTCTTTAACATAATAAAACAACAATCAGGAAAACTGGCTGATCCCACACATTCAAACAACTCGATAGACGTCTGGAATAAATTCTCAACTTTCTTTAAAGAGAAAATCACAACCAAAATCAACTCTACCCTCTGCCAAGCTAATGCCCAAACTAGGGAATCCTTCACACAGCAAAAATGATGAACTAGGCACCCCAACTGTACCAAGAAAGAACTGAGCCTTCTGGAACAGTTTCAGATCTCTGTCAGAAAACTATTCAGTCAATAAAACCTCCCACATACTTTGACGATCCCATTCCCTCTCACCTACTGAAAGAGATCCACCATTCCATCACTCTCCTACTAATGAAAATTGTGAACTCATCTCTCCAGCAAGGATCCTTCCCAGATTGACTAAAGATGGACCAAGTATCTCTCGTACTGAAAAAAAGGCTATTGACTAGATTGACTTAAACAACTTCCGACTGGTATCAAATCTGCCTTTCCTAACCAAACTGCTAGAAAAGTGCACCCACGATCATCTATGTGAAAACATCAAGAATTTTGACCTATTAGACAAGCACCAATCACACAATACTGAGGGCATCATTTTAAACATCCTGGATGTTATATAAACATCACTAGACAAACCCAAATCTTGTTTACTAATACTTCTGGAATTATCTGCGGCATTTAACACGGTCTACCACAAACGCCTAAGAGAGACCCTTGAAGATATGGACCATCCTTAGCTGCTTCACCTCCTTCCAGCAGAATCGGTAGCAAAGAATTAAAATTGGCAACATCCTATCTTACGTAGCAAACATCCACTAGATAGCACCCCGAGGAAAATACAGGAAAGGCTGGCACTCAACCATCTAAAACTAAACTCCTTGAAAACCGAATTCATAAATTTCTCCCCACCCCTTACATCCCCAAAACCTCAAATCAACCTTTACCTCAAATCACTTAACTGCACCCCAACCACCTGCAACTCCACACAATAATTAGACATCCTTCTAGACTCAAATCTAATCATGCAAGCTCACATACAAGCTGCTACCAAAAGCACCAATCTACACCTGCACCTTCTAGGAAAGCTCAAATCTTTCTTACCACTAGAAGAACTCAAAATGGCGGTTCAATTCCTACTGCTCGCAAGACTGGACTATGAGTATGCCACACTAATGGACCCACCTAAAGTCAGCCTAGTACCCAGTGAAAGTAACAATTAATGGAGCAGCAAGACCTCAAACAGGCACACGTCATTTTGATCGTATCTCTCCATCTCTGAGAGCCCTCAACTGGCTTCTAGTTGAAGTTAGAGTTTAACTGAAGGTGGCATGCTTGACTCACATAGCCTTACACAATTTTGGTCCCAAATATGTGGCCAATAGAGTCAAACTCTCATGAGGTGGAAGGGATTCTAGACGTGCACAATCCCTCATACTTGAACCACACAGATTAAAAAAAGGAAACTCATGGCTGCACTTTTGGCGTATCTGCTCCAAAAATATGGATCTCACTACTACCCTCAATGAGGGCAACTACATCTTGCAAACTCCTCAAGAATGAAGTTAACGTTTTACTACTAGACAGAAATGTGACTTAAGAGAATATATTTTGAAACTGTTCTTTCACAACTTTGTATACTGTACTTTACTTTTCTTGACAGCCAGCATTTCGATTCCTGTGAACAGCATTTCATAAAGTGATATTGTATCCTACTATTTGGTACCCGATTTTATACTGTATACTGCTAATGTTGTAGCTTGCTTTCCAACCCCTATGTACTGTGTCCCAACCCTCATCAACTTTCTCTTTGTACAGCACTCTGATACCTCAATGGTCATGTACGTGCTATGTAAAAAAACTATAAATAAAATAATAATAAATAATGTACTGGGGAGGAGGCACACCACCTGGGAGACTCTAAGTAGGAATGGCAGGTTGAGAGAAGTGGGTGAAAAGGATCTTCTGCATGATTCAGGTGGCAAAGGCTATTCCTAAATTATTCATCTCATTCTGCAGTTGGCTGACACAAGGGAATTTATTCGTAGAGTTTGGTTGACCCATATGAGCACATGTATGTATACCAATGAGATGTTGCTGTAAGACAATGCCTCAGCAGTTCTACAGTACTGTTTAGATGCAGATTGAAGTTACTGCGAAGCAAAGAAATTAAAATCAACAAATATGGCACAGATCTGCTCTCTCCCTTTCACGCAACGCAGTGCGGCAACTTTGTTTGCGTGAAATGTTTTTAGATCTTGGCCTTAGTACTTTGTAGCATTCTTTTTTGTGATTGCAAGGCCTATAGTTGTACGCATACCAGGCTTTACGACTACATTAGGCATCATTCATTGTATTTTAGGTTTGTTATTTAAATTTATATTTCAATTTAGAGTGTGCTGCAGACATAAGGGACTTTTAAACTCTGAAGTGCTTATACCCTTGCAGGAGAGAGCCCAGCTTCTGTTTTAGAACCTGTGAATATTTTCCAGTCCATTAACTACGGGGCAAATTCAACTAAAATGTGCAGTCTCAAAATCTGTGTAAAATAACCCTCTGGCTAAAGTGATTTTGTCATGGATATTAATTATGGCACACAACTGTCCATGAAGGCATGTGCAGTGGCTCCATAGTAGGAACTAATGGAGCTTCATATAGTTTTAGTGCAGCTAAACAGCTTATTAATCTATCTGTTGGGGTCCCTTAATGTTCACTACACAGCACAGCGTTAGAGAGCATTTGTTTTTCAATAACCTGTGGCTTCTGCTAGTAAATATACAAATGTGATTTTTAAGTATTTAAAGGAAAAGCATCCTACGGAGTTTACTATTACAAACTGCTGCTTGCACCGAAGTTCCCCAGATTTGGTGTGTTGCTGGTATGGGTTTGTAACTGTTGCAATTTTTCAAGTGCATTCCAGAGTAGTTTAAAGATTTCACATGATTTTGTCCTGGTATTTTGGTTTCAATGTCAGCTCTTCCGTCTCAGTCATATTGGTGCATCTCTTCCATAACTCCTGTCTTTTTCTATCTATTCCCTATCCAAAAAAGTCCGAAAATAATCCTACAAGGTTTGGCAGAAGCGATGGTAATGTGCTTCTGAATTTCTCCAGCTAGCAAGCAGTCCTCCACTGCCACACCTCACATCTCTGCAAAAGATGTGGCCTTGTCCATCTGCTTCACCTCTACATGTCCCTTGTCTGTTATTCCCTTGTCCTCTATAAATTGATTTGGTGGCCGAACCTTCAACCACTGGGCCTGTTTCCTTACCCACTTACTTCCCACCTCGGTTTAACTCTTGCCATACTCATCCTGTTTCCTGATGCCCAACTGCTGCATTCAAATACATAATGACTTCAGGATCACTCAGGTAAGTTGTTGGCAGTCAAGTTTATTATTCTAATATAGAAGAACATAGACCCCACAACCAGCGCACCTCTAGCACCAACCATCCATTGAGAACTGGGCTCACGAGTGCCCAAGTCAGCGAAGGCATGAACCATCCACACCCAAGGGTTAACAAATACATAATTGTGTTATACCTTTCATCCTTGGCGTGGTCTCCCTTAACTTTTTGCCTCTGTTTCCCAGTTTGTTGATGTGTGCTGGACTCTGATGCTGCTGGTTTTGTTACTCTCAGCACTTTACCACTGCTAACAAGTGCTAAAGTGCAAGTGCTCCTTTACAAAATGTGTATGTAAATGGTTTATCCATGATTGGTATATTTGATTTAGTAGTAAGTCCCTAGTACAGTGCACTAGAGGTGCACAGGGCCTGTAAATCAAATGCGACTAGTGGGTCTGCAGCACTGGTTGTGTCACCCACATAAGTGGCTCGGTAAACACGTCTCAGACCTGCCATTGCAGTGTCTGTGTATGCAGTTGTAACTGTGAATTCAACTTGGCAAGGGTACCCACTTGCCAGGCCAAAACCTTCCCTTTTCTTACATGTCAGACACCCCTAAGGTAAGCTCTAAGTAGCCCCAAGGGCAGGGTGCAGTGTATGGTTAAGGTAGGACATACAGTAATGTGTTTTATATGTCCTGACAGTGAAATATTGCTAAATTCGTTTTTCACTGTTGCAAGGCCTGTCCCTCTCTTAGGTTAATATGGGGGCTACCTTTAAATCTGATTAAAGTATAGATTCCCTTTGGGAGCGGATAGACATGTGGAGTTTTGGGTCTCTGAGCTCACAATTTAAAAATACATATTTTAGTAAAGTTGATTTTAAGATTGTGTGTTTGAAATTGCCACTTTTAGAAAGTGAGCATTTTCTTGCTTATACCATTTCTGTGACTCTGCCTGTTTGTGGATTCCCTGTCTGGGTCAGGTTGATGGTTGGGCTGGTTGCACCTCACATTAGACAGTGACACAAAGGGAGCTGGTGTGTAGTCTGTATTTCCCGATGAGCCATTTGTGCTAGGAGGATGTGGAGGAGTGGTCACTTACACCTGAAAGGGCTGTGCCTGCCCTCACACAATGCAGTCTCCAACTCCCTGGTGAGTGTCTGGGGCCTGGCCTGGGCAAGGTGGGATTTCACATTCAAGAGAGACTTTGCTTTGAAGTAGGCCTACTTCAAAGGAGAAAATGGGTATTAGAAGGGCACCCAAAATCACAGATTTTAGAACAGTTCTGGAAACCAAGAGGAACCTCTACCTGGAGAAGAGCTGAAGAGGAGGAAGAAGAGCTGCCCTGCCTGTGATGTGTTTTGTGGTGCTATCCTGCAGTTGCTGCTTCGGCCAGAGTAAGAGGGCAAAGACTGGACTTTGTGTGTCTTCCATCATGTGAAGATCTCCAAGGGCTTGATTTAGAGCTTATCTCCTATTGTTTGAAGTCTCAGGGACAGCAAAGACTTCTCTCTGCCAGCATCTGGAGTCTCTGCAGAGACTCCTACTCTGCCCTGTGGTGCCCATCCAGTTCCTGGGACCCTGAAAGGAGAAGCTGGCAGCCTAAGAGGAAGAAATCCATGTACAGAATGCTGTGCGGGGAAAAGATCAACGCGACTCCGATATGCGGCTGAAAAATCCAAGCGCCACCGGCTTCGCGGCTAAAAATTGACGCTCGCCTACAACGCAATCAAAGAATTGACGCACGGAGCTGGAGAAACGATGCTCAGCAGCGCTGACAGAGGCTGGTGAGATCGCAACCCGTGCTGAGTGGTTTTTGGATCATCGTGCTGCTGGATTTCCGCCGCAAACACCGCTGGGCGTGTAAAAGCGACACAAGGCCTGCCCTGACCCGAGAGTGCTGGCCGGATCAATGCATCGCTCCAGTCAAAATGGGGAGCACCCTGTCTTCCATTCCAGCATTTGTGACCCCAAGGCATCATGGTAAATGCAGTCATTAGCACGAATTTGAATAGAGGTTTGAAAGTTTTTCACCATAAGTTGGTGCGGCGAGTGCCGTATCTTCGAACACGTGTTTCTGGCTATTTGGCCGTCATCAGCGAAGAGCAACGTGTAGCTGGTGGGGTTGCTTGAAATGCCGCCTTGAAAGTATTCACAGGTTTAAGTACCACTCAAAAAGGCGCACAGGTGCTTCACCCGAGCTCGTCAGCTCAGAGGCTCATGGGAGCCTTAATTACAACAGTCAAAATGGGGAGCACCCTGTCTTCCATTCCAGCATTTGTGACCCCAAGGCATCATGGTAAATGCAGTCATTAGCACAAATTTGAATAGAGGTTTGAAAGTTTTACACCATAAGTTGGTGCGGCGAGTGCCGTATCTTCGAACACGTGTTTCTGGCTATTTGGCCGTCATCAGCGAAGAGCAACGTGTAGCTGGCGGGGTTGCTTGAAATGCCGCCTTGAAAGTATTCACAGGTTTAAGTACCACTCAAGAAGGCGCACAGGTGCTTCACCCGAGCTCGTCAGCTCAGAGGCTCACGGGAGCCTTAATTACAACAGTCAAAATGGGGAGCA
This sequence comes from Pleurodeles waltl, assembly GCF_031143425.1. Lineage (NCBI taxonomy): Eukaryota > Metazoa > Chordata > Amphibia > Caudata > Salamandridae > Pleurodeles > Pleurodeles waltl. The sequence goes on along the minus strand of NC_090444.1, from coordinate 1,030,686,441 downwards.
CCCTGTCTTCCATTCCAGCATTTGTGACCCCAAGGCATCATGGTAAATGCAGTCATTAGCACGAATTTGAATAGAGGTTTGAAAGTTTTTCACCATAAGTTGGTGCGGCGAGTGCCGTATCTTCGAACACGTGTTTCTGGCTATTTGGCCGTCATCAGCGAAGAGCAACCTGTAGCTGGTGGGGTTGCTTGAAATGCCGCCTTGAAAGTATTCACAGGTTTAAGTACCACTCAAGAAGGCGCACAGGTGCTTCACCCGAGCTCGTCAGCTCAGAGGCTCACGGGAGCCTTAATTACAACAGTCAAAATGGGGAGCACCCTGTCTTCCATTCCAGCATTTGTGACCCCAAGTCATCATGGTAAATGCAGTCATTAGCACAAATTTGAATAGAGGTTTGAAAGTTTTTCACCATAAGTTGGTGCGGCGAGTGCCGTATCTTCGAACACGTGTTTCTGGCTATTTGGCCGTCATCAGCGAAGAGCAACGTGTAGCTGGTGGGGTTGCTTGAAATGCCGCCTTGAAAGTATTCACAGGTTTAAGTACCACTCAAGAAGGCGCACAGGTGCTTCACCCTAGCTCGTCAGCTCAGAGGCTCACGGGAGCCTTAATTACAACAGTCAAAATGGGGAGCACCCTGTCTTCCATTCCAGCATTTGTGACCCCAAGGTATCATGGTAAAAGCAGTCATTAGCACGAATTTGAATAGAGGTTTGAAAGTTTTTCACCATAAGTTGGTGCGGCGAGTGCCGTATCTTCGAAAACGTGTTTCTGGCTATTTGGCCGTCATCAGCGAAGAGCAACGTGTAGCTGGTGGGGTTGCTTGAAATGCCGCCTTGAAAGTATTCACAGGTTTAAGTACCACTCAAGAAGGCGCACAGGTGCTTCACCCGAGCTCGTCAGCTCAGAGGCTCACAGGAGCCTTAATTGCAACAGTCAAAATGGGGAGCACCCTGTCTTCCATTCCAGCATCTGTGACATCAAGGCATCATGGTAAATGCAGTCATTAGCACAAATTTGAATAGAGGTTTGAAAGTTTTTCACCATAAGTTGGTGCAGCGAGTGCCGTATCTTCGAAAACGTGTTTCTGGCTATTTGGCCGTCATCAGCGAAGAGCAACGTGTAGCTGGTGGGGTTGCTTGAAATGCCGCCTTGAAAGTATTCACAGGTTTAAGTACCACTCAAGAAGGCGCACAGGTGCTTCACCCGAGCTCGTCAGCTCAGAGGCTCACAGGAGCCTTAATTACAGCAGTCAAAATGGGGAGCACCCTGTCTTCCATTCCAGCATTTGTGATCCCAAGGCATCATGGTAAATGCAGTCATTAGCACAAATTTGAATAGAGGTTTGAAAGTTTTTCACCATAAGTTGGTGCGGCGAGTGCCGTATCTTCGAACACGTGTTTCTGGCTATTTGGCCGTCATCAGCGAAGAGCAACGTGTAGCTGGTGCGGTTGCTTGAAATGCCGCCTTGAAAGTATTCACAGGTTTAAGTACCACTCAAGAAGGCGCACAGGTGCTTCACCCGAGCTCGTCAGCTCAGAGGCTCACGGGAGCCTTAATTACAACAGTCAAAATGGGGAGCACCCTGTCTTCCATTCCAGCATTTGTGACCCCAAGGCATCATGGTAAATGCAGTCATTGGCACGAATTTGAATAGAGGTTTGAAAGTTTTTCACCATAAGTTGGTGCGGCGAGTGCTGTATCTTCGAACACTGTGCGCCTTCTTGAGTGGTACTTAAACCTGTGAATACTTTCAAGACAGCATTTCAAGCAACCCCACCAGCTACACGTTGCTCTTCGCTGATGACGGCCAAATAGCCAGAAACACGTGTCCGAAGATACGGCACTCACCGCACCAACTTATGGTGAAAAACTTTCAAAACTCTATTCAAATTGATGCTAATGACTGCATTTACCATGATGCCGTGGGGTCACAAATGCTGGAATGGAAGACAGTGTGCTCCCCATTTTGACTGTTGCAATTAAGGCTCCCGTGAGCCTCTGAGCTGACGAGCTCGGTGAAGCACCTGTGCGCCTTCTTGAGTGGTACTTAAACCTGTGAATACTTTCAAGGCGGCATTTCAAGCAACCCCACCAGTTACACGTTGCTCTTCGCTGATGACGGCCAAATAGCCAGAAACACGTGTCCGAAGATACGGCACTCGCCGCACCAACTTATGGTGAAAAACTTTCAAAACTCTATTCAAATTGATGCTAATGACTGCATTTACCATGATGCCGTGGGGTCACAAATGCTGGAATGGAAGACAGGGTGCTCCCCATTTTGACTGTTGCAATTAAGGCTCCCGTGAGCCTCTGAGCTGATGAGCTCGGGTGAAGCACCTGTGCGCCTTCTTGAGTGGTACTTAAACCTGTGAATACTTTCAAGGCGGCATTTCAAGCAACCCCACCAGCTACACGTTGCTCTTCGCTGATGACGGCCAAATAGCCAGAAACACGTGTCCGAAGATACAGCACTCGCCGCACCAACTTATGGTGAAAAACTTTCAAAACTCTATTCAAATTGATGCTAATGACTGCATTTACCATGATGCCGTGGGGTCACAAATGCTGGAAATGAAGACAGGGTGCTCCCCATTTTGACTGTTGCAATTAAGGCTCCCGTGAGCCTCTGAGCTGACGAGCTCGGGTGAAGCACCTGTGCGCCTTCTTGAGTGGTACTTAAACCTGTGAATACTTTCAAGGCGGCATTTCAAGCAACCCCACCAGCTACACGTTGCTCTTCGCTGATGACGGCCAAATAGCCAGAAACACGTATCCGAAGATACGGCACTCGCCGCACCAACTTATGGTGAAAAACTTTCAAAACTCTATTCAAATTGATGCTAATGACTGCATTTACCATGATGCCGTGGGGTCACAAATGCTGGAATGGAAGACAGGGTGCTCCCCATTTTGACTGTTGCAATTAAGGCTCCTGTGAGCCTCTGAGCTGACGAGCTCGGGTGAAGCACCTGTGCGCCTTCTTGAGTGGTACTTAAACCTGTGAATACTTTCAAGGCGGCATTTCAAGCAACCCCACCAGCTACACGTTGCTCTTCGCTGATGATGGCCAAATAGCCAGAAACACGTGTTCGAAGATACGGCACTCGCCGCAACAACTTATGGTGAAAAACTTTCAAAACTCTATTCAAATTGATGCTAATGACTGCATTTACCATGATGCCGTGGGGTCACAAATGCTGGAATGGAAGGCAGGGTGCTTCCCATTTTGACTGTTGTAATTAAGGCTCCCGTGAGCCTCTGAGCTGACGAGCTCGGGTGAAGCACCTGTGCGCCTTCTTGAGTGGTACTTAAACCTGTGAATACTTTCAAGGCGGCATTTCAAGCAACCCCACCAGCTACACGTTGCTCTTCGCTGATGACGGCCAAATAGCCAGAAACACGTGTCCGAAGATACGGCACTCGCTGAACCAACTTATGGTGAAAAACTTTCAAAACTCTATTCAAATTGATGCTAATGACTGCATTTACCATGATGCCGTGGGGTCACAAATGCTGGAATGGAAGACAGGGTGCTCCCCATTTTGACTGTTGCAATTAAGGCTCCCGTGAGCCTCCGAGCTGACGAGCTCGGGTGAAGCACCTGTGCGCCTTTTTGAGTGGTACTTAAACCTGTGAATACTTTCAAGGCGGCATTTCAAGCAACCCCACCAGCTACACGTTGCTCTTCGCTGATGACGGCCAAATAGCCAGAAACACGTGTCCGATGATACGGCACTCGCCGCACCAACTTATGGTGAAAAACTTTCAAAACTCTATTCAAATTGATGCTAATGACTGCATTTACCATGATGCCGTGAGGTCACAAATGCTGGAATGGAAGACAGGGTGCTCCCCATTTTGACTGTTGCAATTAAGGCTCCCGTGAGCCTCTGAGCTGACGAGCTCGGGTGAAGCACCTGTGCGCCTTCTTGAGTGGTACTTAAACCTGTCAATACTTTTAAGGCGGCATTTCAAGCAACCCCACCAGCTACACGTTGCTCTTCGCTGATGACGGCCAAATAGCCAGAAACACGTGTCCGAAGATACGGCACTCGCCGCACCAACTTATGGTGAAAAACTTTCAAAACTCTATTCAAATTGATGCTAATGACTGCATTTACCATGATCCCGTGGGGTCACTAATGCTGGAATGGAAGACAGGGTGCTCCCCATTTTGACTCAATGCATCGCTCTCCTGCAGAGAGAAGAAACAAAGGACCCCACCCGCCGAAAGGAGAAACAACGCAAGGTCTTGCTCGTGATTAAAATCGATGCATCGTAAGCCCTTTTTGGCACACACTCGCTCGTGCAGGGTTATTTTTGACACACCCAAGGTACATTTCATGCTAACAGTGTTGGTGTGTGTTTAAAACTATATGGAAACTCTTTTTGCTTTTTAATTGATAACTTGACTTGTGTATTGTGGATTTTTGTCGGTTTGGTCTTGTTTTGTTTAGATAAATATTTCCTATTTTTCTAAACCTGTGTTGTGTAATTTTGTCGTGTTTTCATTAAGTTACTGTGTCTGTTGGTACAAATACTTTACACCTAGCACTCTGAAGTTAAGCCTACTGCTCGTGCCAAGCTACCAAGGGGGTAAGCAGAGGTTAGATGAGAGTGATTCTCTTTTACACTGACTAGAGTGAGGGTCCTTGCTTGGACAGGGCGTAACCTGACTGCCAACCAAAGGCCCTATTTATAAAACAAGGGGTGCCACGTAGAAACATAGAATTCAAATATAAACATTCCCCAAGCAGAACACTACTTATGCTGAGTCAAACACACATGGAACAGAGAAATTGGCTTGCTCTAACATAATACTAAGTATCTACCATGTACAACCACTTTTACCTCTTGCAAATAAAACATTCTAGGCCTCAAACACTATAATGAACAGTTAACTAACAAAAAATACAGATCATACAACACAGTAATCCTTGAATTTAGCAGGCGTGCCTGTGTTGCATGACACTCTTCCAGTGGTGGTAAAAGCTGCATGACCCATTTGGAGGTGGCCGCTCTCAACAAGCATCAAATATTCAATAATGCTAACAGGGTCACCAGGAAAAGGAACAATGTCAGGATCACAGTGCACAGAGACCAAATTTTGATCACCAAAATCTGAATTGAACACCAAAAAATCATAACTAAACACTTGACCAGACTCCCTCAGAGAATGAATTTTCCTAGCTTCAACAGCTTCAACTTTAATTAAATCTGTTTTCTTGCTCCACCACTCAAAAGAACAGCTCCTTTAGACACTTTCTCCACATGTACAGGTGTTAAAAATGTAGATTTGCCTTTCTTCACCCTCATAGGAACCCTGACCAAACCCAATAACCAATGCTGAACTCTACATTGTTGGCATTAAGGGCCTCATTGTGAATTTTGCGGTTGCACCATCAGCCATCCATACCGGCGGCTGTCAAAAGACCTCCATGTTGGCAGTCTTACAGCCCCCATATTAGGAGTTACACAGAGAGGCCCACCAAAAGCCAGCCAAAAACCCAAGCCCTCCAGGACACTGATGGGGGGAAATAGGAGGTCTAACCCCTGGCACCACCACCCGGCCAACCAACCACCGCACCTATTACAAGTCGAAAATCGCAATGGCGTCTTGCCATGGCAGTCTTTCAATGGGGATTCGAATGGTGGTAGTCGGCGTTCACCACAGTAATACACAACACCACATTTAATGCATTTGAAGACTACACAGGTGACACACATTCCCACACTTGACACACATGCAAAGCACACTATAAAACACACCCCTTAACACACTACAATCCTTTGCAACTCCCATGCAAAATACCACATCCAGAGCGCTCACCAATACAAACTTTCCAATTAAAAAGGCACCCCTCCATCTCTCACTCAGCACACATCCAACATCCTCAACACACCCACATCACACACATTTGCACATCTCCACTATACATACTCCCCATCACCAGTTTAGCCCCCAGCACCCACCTGTTTTTTTTCCCATCACCACAATGTCACCCCAGAAAAATCCCTGTTTCACAGATGACGGGTTAAGAGTCATGATGGATGAAATTATCAGAGTAGAGCCACAACTATTTAGAGCCCAAGTCCAGCAAACTACTATCGCTAGGAAAATGGAAATGTGGCAAAGGATAGTCAACAGAGTGAATTCTGTAGGCAGCTCCCCATGCACAAGGAATAACATCAGGAAGAGGTGGAACAACCTCAGGGGGAAGGTCTGTTCCATGGCATCCATGCACCAGCTTGCGGTTCTGAAGACTGACAGTGGTCCACCACCTCCTCTCCTACACCTCACATCATGGGAAGAGAAGGTCTTGGCCATCCTGCATCCTGAGGGCTTAACAGGAATACTGGGGGAGTTGTGTTGGGTAAGTCACAACCACAAAAAGTGCACACAAATATATTGTCATGCATGCTCACGGACCACCCTTGGCCACCTTCACTGTCAACACACCCACCAGCCCAGTCACCACCTGTCCAATGATCACTGTCTGACACCTCACATGGGAACTAGACCCACCTGGGAGGACTCTGTCTTTATATACTGGGTGTTGCACAAGAAAATAACTGCACCACAATTCCCAGCAGACACTGCACTACCATTAGTAAGACCAGAACTGTGTAACTCACTTAAGATTACCATGGGGGTCATTACAACCCTGGAAAAATGTCAGCTCACTACAAATGACAATTCACATAAGAGGAATCAGCAAATACAATGTCAATATGGCCCTAGGCCAAAGTCACAGTCAACTATTAGTGGTAGATGTCACAATACAACCACTAACATTGTTTCTCCACATCAACAGGTTGTGCTCCAACTGCAACTGTTACTGCTCCTACCAGTACCACAGAGGAGAATGCCACTTCCCCCATGGACGAAGTCCTCAGTGAGGACAACACTCCTGCACCGCTGAACGTTGAGGACAGTTCTGGGCCATCTGAACATTCTGGCCAAAAGACACCGATCAGACTTAGCCTGACCACATTGACTCCTCCCAGCACTGTGGCCTCTACATCGCAGGCAACCAGTCGCCCCCAGACCTGCGACCCTACAACAATCACCAACATCTTGTGCCATACAGTCCAGGTTCCTGAGTCACAACCTGCCAACCCTGACAATTATGGACCTAGAACCAGTGGAAAGGGAAAGGCTGCACTAAGGGTGCAGGCATGTAAGGGTAGGGTGTACGGGAGGGGTGGTGTGGCACAGTGGCAAGAGGCTGCTGGTGATGCCACTGGCCAGGATACCATCAGCCAGTTCTTGGGAGCCTACCAACAGTCTCAAGGCATGATGGGCCAGGTACTGAGCAAACTCAGGGAAATCAAGGAGCTACAGAGGGATTTCCATTGTGAGATATGGAAACAGTGGGAGGCCCACTATTCCAATATGGCCTCACTACCAGGGGTACTGAGGGTCATTAACAGTATCCTGAGCAGGTATAGGCAACAACATCCCACTCCTTCCTTTGGTTCAGCCACACCAGGCCTTCATCGGTGCAAGTGAGGCCCTTCCAGGGGAAGCACCCACTTCAGGCACCCCTGCTTCTGTAGATTCTGATCCCCCCCACAAGAGGAGATATCCAGGCAAGCATTGAGGAGATACAGATGGCAAGACACCATCCACTGCCAGCAAGTGACCACTTCCTGATGTCACTCACTCTGTTAACTATTCCTTAACCTCTTTCCATTTTCCATGGTAGTAGGACAGTGGATCTTGGACCTGAATTGCGTGCCCTCTACTCTATTGATTGCATCCACCTTGAGTAATCCCCTCACCTCATCAATGTTTTTTTTTTCCATTATCACTATTGAGTTCTGTAGTAATGGAAATAAACATACCCATCACTATAACACTGCCTACTTCCTCTCTCTTTTAACTGTCTGGAATATTGAATGCTAATCACATGTATTGTACATGATTAAGACATAAGAAGGCAATGGATAGAAGGAGATGTCTCAGTGTCATGCTGAGGATGCCTAGCAACACAATGTCACAAGTGTCTGGTCACAGCAAACTTTGTATTTGTACTGTATTGCACATAAGGTGTTAAGAATGTCTGCATAGTTATAGCCAAGAACATCCTAGCCATATTGAATCAGGCCAGATATCCTATTTCTACCATGCCCCAGACCACACCTGAAAGAGCTTGTAATACCTTTTCCCGTAGATTAGGCTAACAGAGTTTAAGATGTTGTCTCCAGTTTGACTCATATCACATACCAAAATCAGGCCTGCCATCTTAATATATGCCATGGCACAGACAGAGAACAGTACCATAGAGTCTGAGCCCAGGCCCTTCCCATAACAAAGAGCAGGCATCTGGTGGAATGTCACAACCCTGTTTAAGTGTTGTGGCACAGGCACACTGGCCTGCTATAAGGAAACACATTGACAGCCACTAACAGGTCATACAGGATTAATGTCAACACAATGTGAAGGCAGGAGGAATGGATTGCACAGGATGAAATGTTACAATCTACATGATCACACACATGGGACCATTGGACCAACACACCATGGAAAACAGATCTATTATGTAGCTCAGATTCCTGGCCTCCCACTGTCCAGACAGCCTGGGCACAAGACTCAGCCACAATAAATCTGTGACCAACATTACCTGGGTCAATCCATGTCCACTTCACATGTCAGACCCACAACAGCCACCCACCAATGACACAACTCTGAAATGCCCACCTGAGCATGACATGGTGAAGGCACCTGGAAGGAAAACGTGACATACAAGACATTTAGGCAGGTAAAGGCATGCATAGGACACTAACCTCATTTCAAACTTCAGTTGTTTCACTGACAGTGCAATGTGACTGCCCAAAACAAAGGAGATCCTCAAGAGAGTTTCATCTTTTAGTCTGATGTAGCCAGAAAACCTTGGCTGTGTGATGCATAACATAAGATTCTCTGTCTCATGGTGAGAAAGATACCCTTCTCAACAAATCCTAATCCCTACAGTACCCCATGCAGTCACAGTAATCACAGAAAATCACATACTTACACTCAAGGGAAGTAGTGATTGATGAGATCTGCCCGCATGTCTCCAACTTCAGTCTCATCACTGTCATCCTCACTTGGCATTTCCAGAGGCTCACTCGGTGGCACTGTCAGCTCCCCCTCATCAGGGATGTATGGGATGTTTCTCCTCAGGACAAAGTTGTGGAGCATGCAGAAGGCCACAATGATCTTACACACTTTTCTGGGTGAAAAGAGGAGGGGCTCCACCAGTCTTGTGAATGCACCGGAATATTGCTTCCAGGGAGCCCAAAAGCCTGCTCCACGACACGCTGTGCCCTTGCAAGTGCCTTGTGGAAGCGGACTTCCCCTGGCGTAGTTGGGTTTCTCATCAATGTCAACAACCAAGGACAGTTTGAGTATGCAGAGTCCCCTGCAAGGGAATGCAACATGTGTGAAGCCATGAAAAACAAGCATTGTCTCGCTAGCTGCAGACATATAGTACAAACACACTTGACATTTGTTACTTACCAACCAGCCAGGCCCTCTCTGGGTACAGTTGTGTCATCAGCTGTGGAATAATGCTGTTTCGCACGATGAAGGCATCATGGACTAGACCCGGGTAACGGGCACATTCTATGGAAATTTAGAGGTCCACCAAACAAACTACTTGGACATTGATGGAATGGAAGTTTTATTTCTGTTATGATAGACCTGTTCATTGCCATGCGGTGAAACCAAGGCTACATGAGTACCATTAATGGCTCCCACCACATGTTAGATGTATGCCAAACCATAGAACTCAGCCTTCACATTGGCAAAATCCTCATATTGAGGAAAACAGATGTAGCTGTCCAGGTGTTTCAATTTTGCTGAGAGGACAGCCTTCAAGACTGGACTGAACATAGGCCAGGAAATCCCAGCAGTTAGAGCCACTGTATTTTTGAAGGATCCTGTGGCCAGGAAGTGCAACACTGGCATGACTTGTGCAATGGGTGGTATGCTATTTGGATGACTAATGGCTGGCATCAGATCTGGCTCCAACTGACGACAAAGATCCATGATTGTCTGCCTATCTAGATGGTATATCTGGAGTTCATGTCTGTCCTCCATGGCCAGCAGATCTGCCAGTGGACGGTACACAAGAGGTTGTCTGATTCTTCTCCTTTCAGAGTAACTATGTGGGACAAACGAAAAATATGGCCTTCATTCATTAAGTCCCTTGCAATTTACATAATACATGTCATATACAAACTGATTCATGAAACACAGCACACATCAACCCTAACAATTATACATTAGTAACATGTTACCCCGTGCTTTTCCACATATTGTACACATCATCTATCTGGCCAGCTATATTATGTGGATGTAACTTGCCACTCAGACTGTGATTCAATACCCCAAATCCTGGATTGCCATGGGAGAGGGAGTGGTGGATGTGCTTCCAATAATGTCATATGTGCTGGACCACATACCAATATGATTACTAAAACAAGTAACCTACAGGACAAGGCCAGCACTCAAGTATTGCCAGGACAACATTTTCCGAATTGTGGCACATTAAAAATAGCATTTAATTGCATTGTATGCATCTGAAATGGCAGCTTCCTGGCCTACTCCATGGACATTAGGAACTGCCAGCGACCGCCAGCGGAAGTTGTCATGGCGATAGGCGGGTGCTACCCAACAGACACTGCCATAGGATAACATTGCTGCCTGTGGCAGTCTTGGGCCAATGGCAGTGTCCGCCGACAGTGACAGTCACGTACATGGCAGAGGTGACCGCCATCTTCTGCTGAATCCCAAACTTGACTCCTGACATTGGTACCAGCAAGCCCTCCACTACCTGAACTGCTGTGTGCTGCCTCTGGGAGCAATCATGCCACGTCCTACAGATGATCGGGCCCCTGCCTTCTCGTCAGAAGAGCTGGAGAAGCTGATTGTGGCAGTCCTACCCCTGTACGAACAGCTCTATTGTGCACCAGAGGAGCAGGTCAGTACCCCATGTGCACACTATTCTCAGTACTTCTACTATCTTAGCTTTGGTTAGCCTAGGCATAGGCCCAGTTTGTCAGATTGTGGAGTCAAAGCCCTGTAGGTGTTGTCAGTGTGCATTAATGGGTGAGTCATGGGCAGGTTTGTATGTCAAGAGACAGGTCTGGAGCCCTAAGAGAATGTGTTGAGTGTGTTTTGAGTGTTCCCTGACCTCAATTGTGTTAGATGCACATGACTAGGTGTGGTGTCATGACAGCCATCCCCAGGCAACTCTTGCAAGACCATGTTGTCAATGTGTGGTCACATATGATTGCATGACATCAGAAGGGGTGAATGCATGTTGTACGTGTTGGTTGATAGCTATTTGAGCTCTGTCTTTGTTGGCACAGTAATCTCAGGCCACATCTGGCCTTTTTGGACTGTTGATCGGAAGCCATGTAATCACTCACTATGCCCCTCAGCTCTGCACATAGACACCCAATGGCAATTGGCTGTAGGCTACATGATATACTGTGATGCATGTGATTGTCGGATATGATGTTTTGTGTATGTCTGTCTGCTCAGCCTGCAGAGTCTGGGGCCTGTTTATTGTTAAGCACAGTATCAGTTGACATCTGGGCTGGTATTGATTGCCTTTTGTAATGCAAGTGTGACACTGTGCCCATACCATGTATCCCTGCACAGCATCTGATGGTGCCAAATCATGCCTCAGTGCCAATATGCAGCTTCTTGAGCTTCTGTCCACTGACTGGTACGGGAAATGCATTGGGGACAGTGTGGTGATTTGTGACTGATGTGCTCTTATAATCTTTGACAATATGTGTTACATAGCCTTGGCAGGTCTCTTGAGCTCACAGCCCTGGGGTCTCTTTCATCCAGCTCTAATGTGTCCTGTGCAGTGTCCTTGCATTTTGGTCATTGTACATCTGCAAACAGTGTGTTGTTAACTGATGTGCCATGATATCTGACTCTGTTGTTTGGGCATATAGCGGAACATGTATAATGCATGGCCAGGTTTCTCTTAAAATACTCTAGGTTTAGTGAACACTCATGTGTGGAAGTCTGTATTGTAATGTTGATGTGACAGACAGACCCCATCCCCCTGAAGTAGCAGGTGCGTGCCTCTGTAACTGCACATGTCCACACATGGACAGGCTTGACTCTTTGTGTGCCCAACATGACACTCCCTTCATTGTGGTCCAAGCGTGACGGGTCAATCTAACGGCTGGCTGTGTCCTGTAGGGACTGTCTGCAGCAGGTGTGTTCGTAGTCTTGTCCCTGTGTTCAATGACTGCTATGTGCCACAGGTGGACATGATGGTCAAGACGGGATGTATTTAGCTTGGTGCACTTACACGTATGTGACTCAGCTATTTTGTATGGGACTTGTGGACATGATATCCTGTCTTGTCTTTTGCATCCATGCTGGTCAACGTCCATCAAAAGAAGGGGATCTGGAGAGCCATCGCCAAGAAGGTGTGGACCCTGAGGGTTCATAGCCGGTGGAGCACCCACTGTCAGAAGAGGTGGGAGGACCTGAGACGTTGGACCTGGAATATCTCAGAGGCCCAGTTGGGGCTGTCCTCTCAATGAAGACGGGGTACCCATCAGACCATTCCCCCTCTAATGGACAGCATTTTGGTGGTGGCCTGCCCAGTCTTGGATCTGCATTTGAGGGCAGTGCAGCAGCGACAATGGGTGAGTACAACGCAAATTCATGCTTGACCTTTTGCCAGGTGATTGAGTGAGGGACTGACCGCTCCCCCTGACAATGCGGGATGTGTCAAGTTTCACAGATCATCTGGGATCAAATTGGTGTAGACGGGCCATTAATTTCCAACTGGTGTGCTCATCCTTTTGGAGCTAGGACCTAGGACTAAACTGTGGGGAACTCTCAGTCCAATTGCACAGCAGGGATCACATATGGCTGTCTTTAGTTTACAAATGTTCCACTTTACCTACTCTGGTGGGTGTTAGTTTTCACCAACAGATCACTCCTCCCAAATGTCACAGTACAAAGGTAGGTAGGATGTGGCTCACTGTCATCTGCCATGTGTCTGGGGATATGTGTTGGCAGACATCTGCCACCCAGGTGTACATTTTCTCCATTGTATGTTGGGTGTTAGTGCCTCACAGCAATCTGTGATGCATGGGAGTCCATCATACATGTGACACGACTTACATGGCTAAATCCTGGGAGCTGTAGCAAACTGCTTTCCCTTGGTAAGTGGGGAATGTGCATTGACATAGGTGATGTGTCATCACTGTAGCTAACATTCCTTTTGACTATGTGTCTGCATGTGCTCTAGTCCCACTAGGATACATAGCTATGCATTAGATGTAGGAATTTGCTAACTATGCAGATAGGATGATGTCTGGAATCTCTCCCATGTAAGTGCATGGGGTCCTGTTGTCGTAATCATACATCTGCAATTGTTGTCCATTGACTGTGATCCCCCAGACAGGACTGTGTCATCATCATATAACATCTGACAGATACATTCATGCCTCATAATATGTCATTAGTCATGTGTAACTGCAGTGGCTATGAGGGACATGACGGGTAGGGATCCACTTCATGATCATTTGTACCTTTGATGTAGAATGATGGTTGCAAATGCACAGTACCTGTGTGATGATTGGGGATTGTGCCCTGACTGTTGGGATGCAGCATGGATTGACTTGCCGTGATGTTTGCATCACATGTGTTTGGGGTCATGAATTCACCCACAAACAGATGTCATGCTTGCCATTTCTGAGATGTGGGTAGTGATGTTGCTTCTCATTGGTCAACATGTTGGGGTCCTTTTGTTAGTGATTGCAAGGTATGTCTCACTCCTTCCTGCACAGTACAGTTGTCTACTACAAACATACTCAAATGTAAACATGGAAATAGGTGTGAGGCAATGGTGGGGCTATTCTGGGCCTTACAGGATCATTCTTGTGTGTATTCTGGAGACATCTTTCCATGAGGTTGAAGACCTGACTTAATTGTTGTTCCTTGCAACACTACATGTGGGGCACGTCTGAGTGTCCTTGCAGCTACCTCCTTGACTCAATTTGGGCAGGTGTCACATGTGGAGCTGTACATTTCTGGGATGTGTCCATAGTGACATGGATGTTTCCACGTCACCTAATCCAGGTATGGCACATTTGTACCAGTGTTGCCTACATTTCCTTAGCAACATCTACTTTTGTTGGTATATTACGTCAGTACAGTTCAGATGTGTGAATAGGCATGTGTCTGTGTAATTGGTATGCTACTTTACAATGGGATCTAATTGTTGACTACTGGTTTACTGGGGTAGGCTGCCTGAGGCACAGGATTGGGGTGGTGTGGTCACCTAGTTCTGCTATGGTTAGTGTGGTAACTAGACTTCATCCATGCTACTGTAGTTGTCTGAGACCAAGATTTGCTCATGTGTTTCTTTTGCAATTCCAGATGGCATTCATGTTTTTTTTACTGGCACATGATGCTACCCCTTTGCTGGCACTTCGTGCGGGGGCCACTTGCCATGATGGTATGTTTTGTCTCTCAGAGTTGTGATTGAAGTGTTTTCATGTCCATGTTATGAACCTACTTCACTTTCTTTTGGCAGTATCAGATGGGATCGAGCCGAGTGGTGAAGCATCTGGCCACGGGCCCTCGGGTCAAGAAACCACTGACACAGAGGGACCCAGTGGACCAGAGGGCAAGGGGAGTGTCAATGGGGAGAACAGATCTGCATCATCATCCTCAGATTCTTCCTCCAATGGATACTCCCTAGTGGTGGCGGACCCTTCGGGGACTGGGGGTGAATGTTTGATTTGGCCTACATTCTATCCATCAACTGTTCTTTTTGCATTGGTCACCCCAAGTGGGAAGGGTATGTCCAGACGTGGGTTCCGTGCTCACTATGCCACCAGATTCAAGCTAGCCTGGCTGAAGAGGGGTGGTACCCTGAAACCAATCCCAAGATGCTTGTTTCCAGTCCAGAAAGGACCTGGCCTGGCAGTTTGGAGTGGACTGTTTCCATGGGGCACATGGTCAAGACTGATTTGCATATGTCTGCGTCCAAAGTGAGGTGGCTGGTGAGCAGAAGAATTGATGGATTAAACCCAGATCTGTGACTGGGAGCGAATGTTTGATTGGTTCCGCATTCCATCCATCATTTGTGTTTGTTTGCTTTTGTCACCATAAGTGCGCTGGGTATGCTGAGCCGTGATTCCTGGGCTCAATATACCATGTGATTTAAGCTAGCCTGGCTGATGGAGGGTGATACCCTGAATCTGGTCCTAGGATGTTCATTTCTGGTCCAGGGAGGACTTGGCCTAGCAGTGACAGCTGGGCTGTTCCCATGGGGAACAGGGTCATGACTGATTTGCGTATAGCTGGATCTGAACTGGGGTGGCATAGTGAGCAAAAGAATTGATAGATTAAACCCAGATCTGTGACTGTTGAATGTTGGATTGGTTCCAAATACCATCCATCATTTGTGCTTGTTTGCTTTTGATGCCATAAGTGCGCTGGGTATGCCCAGACGTGGGTCCCGGGCTCACTATGCCACTGGATTCAAGCTAGCCTTGCTGATGAAGAGTGAATCCCTGAAACCGGTCCCAGGATGCTTGTTTGCGGTCCAGGGAGGACCTGGCCTGGCAGTTCGGGCTGGACTATTCCCATGGGGAACAGGGTCAAGACTGATTTGCATATGGCTGGGTCCAAACTGGGGTGGCATGGTGAGCAGATGAATTGACAGATTAAACCCAGATCTGTGACTGAGGGGGAATGTTTGATTGGTTCCACATTCCGTCCATCATTTATGCTTGTTTGCTTTTGACACCATAGGTGCGCCGGGTATGCCCAGACGTGGGTCCTGGGCTCACTATGCCACTGGATTCAATATAGCTGGCTGATGAAGGGTGAATTTGTGAAACTGATCCCAGGATGCTTGTTTCCAGTTCATGGAGGACCTGGCCTGGCATTTCAAGCTGGACTGCTCCCCTGGGGAACAGGGTCAAGACTGATCCGTGCTAGGGAGCATGGTGAGCAAAATAATTGATGGATTAAACCCAGATCTGTGACTGGGGTGAAAGTTTGATTGGTTCCGCATTCCGTCCATCATTTGTGTTTGTTTGCTTTTGTTGCCATAAGTGCTCCGGTTATGCCAAGACGTGGGCCCAGGCTCACTATGCCACTGGATTCAAGCTAGCCTGCCTGATGAAGGGTGATACCCTGAAACCGGTCCCAGGATGCTTGTTTCCAGTACAAGGCGGACCGGGCCTGGCAGTTTGGGATGGACTGTTCCCATGGGGAACAGGGTCAAGACTGGTTTGCATATGGCTGGGTCCAAACTGGGGTGGCATGGTGAGCAAAAGAATTGACGGATTAAACCCAGATCTGTGACTGGCGGTGAATGTTTGATTGTTTCCGCATTCCGTCCATCATTTGTTCTTGTTTGCTTTTGATGCCATAAGTGTGCTGGGTATGCCCCGTCGTGGGTCCCAGGCTCAATATGCCACTGGAATCAAGCTAGCCTAGCTGATGAAGTGTTAATCCCTGAAACTGCTCCCAGGATGCTTGTTTCTGGTCCATGGAGGACCTGGCCTGGCAGTTCGGGCTGGACTTTTCCCATGGGGGACAAGGTCAAGACTGATTTGCATATGGCTGGGTCCAAACTGGGGTGGCATGGTGAGCAAAAGAATTGATGGATTAACCCTAGATCTGTGATTAGGGGTGAATGCTTGATTAGGTTCTGCATTCCATCTATCATTTGTGTTAGTTTGGGAATTGACATGAAGTCAAAATAAACCCCTTTCTGAAAAATCTGCCAGCACCATCATATATCTTTTATTTTTAATTTAATTTGATCACAATTCGAGGGGCTCTGTAAAATCTAAGGCAACCTTGTGCCATGCTTCTTCAGGAAATAGTACTGGGTGAGTGGAGACTCATGCACCTTCCAGTGTTTGACTGAAACCAAGCATGTGGTACATTCACCAATGAACTTTGCAACTTAAGAATCCATAGATGGCCACCAGTAAAAATGTTTAAGAACTTTACTCATGCTGATAACACACAAATGACCTTTGTGGGCTTCCTTCACAAGATAATTTCTGAGTGACATTGGTGGCACACAAACATCAGCCCCCAAAAACACACCATCGGCCAGAGAAAGGTCCTCAGACACTAGAACATAAGGTTTTAAAGAGGATTCAACATTCCTCTCTCTTGGCCAGCCATTTATGATTTAGATGGAAAATTTCAGAATTGGATCCTGACTAGCAGCTTTTAACCAAACCTCATTTGTGATTGTGCCAGAATTACAAAGAATGTCATCCACCAGCGCAACAACACAGTCTTCCTCACGAACATAGTCTATGCCCTAATCTGTCACAGTAATCTGGATAAGCAGTCCGTCCTGACATTTTTCCCAGCAGGAATGCACTTTAAAGTGAAGTCAAACTCCGGGATTTGGCCAAGCTGGCAACCAAGAACCCCGCACACCACTGAAGCTCAGCCGAGCATCGCCGAAATATGAGCCCCATCAAGTGTTTGCCGGCCATAATGTCCAATTTAAGCCCTACATCCAATGACACGGATGCACTACATGTGATATTGCTGCCGTTGAACCAAAGGGAGCCCACAGGATGATTGCTGCTGAGTGGGCTGCTTCGGGAGCCCAAAGTGGCACTTGACATTGAGACTGAGCCTCTGGAGAGAGCTTCTCTTTGGCCCCCTTTGGAACCCATGATCACCTGGGACATGCAGTGACCTGAGGCACTGAGGCTGTGCTGTCAGGAGACACTGAAGAGCCCCAGAGCATGGCTGAACCACGCCTAGTTGCTTCTCCCAACCGCAACCTTGCTGCCCTCCATCTTATGCTGAAGATGGCGGCAAAGAGGGAAGCTAACTTTGCACTCTAGAGAGACAGATGCTGTCGGGGCCTGTGCTTTACCCCGCCACTGACAACTTGAAACATAGACTGAATTCAGGGAATATTTATACTCTGTTTGCACTGAATGTAGATGAAACCTGGTATTATTGCTGCACACAGACAAAACTAATTTCTGGTAACCATTGCCACAAATTGTTGCATTACAAACATCTTCATTGGGCCTACGGGCCTACACAACGCCCAAGGCCCAGGCCAAAGTAGACCCCGCCAGATCCCACCATTACCCTATGTGTCAGATAGAACAGGCTGATTTTCTTCGTCTCTCATGGACCTGTGCGGTGATTGTCTCCTTTTGGGGGGAAGTCTATGCTACGTTGTCTCTCAGTCTTAAGCAGCAACTTGCCCCGGACACCCTGATTGCCCTGCTGGGGTTATGTGAAACCGCTACCCCTGGGGATACATCGCTGTACCACCACTGCATTGCTTCTGGCCAGACGGAAGATCGCACTCCACTGGGGCACCGATACTCTCCCTACGGTGTCGGCTTGGCTGGCAGACATGTCATATTGCAACACCATCTCCGAACTCTACGCCTCCCTCCAACCAGTCATTTCCAGACCCAAAGATATTTGGCAGACACTTTCTGACTACCTCCTAACACTCAATCATCCTGAAGATAGTGGACTGCTGGACTGAGACCCCATCGCTTTGATTACCCATTGGAGACCGCCCCCAGGCTCCCATTGTGTTGCCCTGCTCTGCTGTATCATGTTTTCTTTTTGTTGTTACATGCTTCTCCTATGTATTGAATCCTCAGCACTGTTTCCCTTTTTTGGCTCATTACCTATCCTTGTTTCTTCATGTCTCTCTTTCATTTCCTAATCCTGGTGTATCACACATGGCATTATTTTTTAAAACTTTTAACTGTAGCCTACTTGTTTGTATTATGTTGCAAAATGATAAATAAAGTTTTTTATTTTTAAAGTGAAGTCAAACTCCCACAGTTTGGAGAGAAACCTGACAAGGCATGCAGATGCCTTTCCAGACTAATTTCTAATCAGTAAATGCAGCAATGGTTTATGCTTGTCAAAATGTGTACCCGAAATGAAAGATTTAAATCTCTCAACCACCCAGGAACATACCAAATTTATGATAAATTCCTTCTCCTGGGCGAATTGGGAGAACACAGTCCCCAGTCCAATCTGGCTTGCGTCAATGTAGTAACGCACCTTCTGCCAGACTCAAATGAAGATAATGCATGGGCAGAGATTGCAAGTTTTTTTTACCATTTGGAAAGCCTCTTGAAACTCATCTGAGCAAATGTACTTGACACCTTTCTTAAGTAGATTTCTCAAAAGCTGACAACGAATACCTATCCCTCGACAAAACGTCAGTAGTACTCACTTAACCCCAGGAAGGAATGGAGGGTTTCTTTGTCCCTGGGTGGTTGGGCTTCCTCATGGGCTTTGGCTTTTATGATGGAAAACTTTGGAGAGATCTCACTGCGGCCAATGGAATGCACCAAATAATCAAACTGTTTTGCTGGTACGATGTGTGATGCCATAGTCCTTAAACCTCATAAAAACTGTGAACAATATATGGTTGTGCTCAACCAGCATCTTTGCTTGAATGAGGACATCATCTTTGAAGGACGGAACACCAAGAACACACTCCAAGATGGTGTCCATCAATTGTTAAAAGACGCTAGCTGCAGACGCCAACCCAAAGTGTAACCTTGAAAATGCGTATGCCCCGAATGGAGTAACAAAGGGGGTGCATTCTTGGGAGGTATCCTCTAAAGGAATCTGATGATAAGCTGACTTGAGGTCCAATAAAGAAAAAAACTTTGACTCACCAATGTTGACCAGTGAGTCTTTTACTTAGGTGAGTGGGTGGCAATCCACCACAATGTTTTTATTCAAACTGTGCAGGCCAGAACATAGTCTGATGTCACCACCCTTCTTGCAGACAATAACTATTGGACTGACCCACTCCGATGAATCAGCATTCTTGATAATACCATCTTTAACTATTTGCTCAAGAAGATTCTTCAACTCAAAGCTCATACTCAATGACACCGGTAAGACTTTGTGAATGACCGGCACAGCATTTTTATTAACTTGATAGTATTTACATAGTTTTTAATGCAACCAATTTTGCCATTAAAACAATCCAGGAAGTCTTTGGCAATCTCATCAGTAATATGTTGATTGTTTAATTGAACCCGAGTAATAGGCATGTTAAAAATTCTTAGTGCTGGGTTCACACCTGGAACCAGCAAAAGGCCTAGTCTGGACAGCTCTTGCCACCCTAGAATGTGCCTATATTTGACTGCAGCGTAAATCTTGCAATTAGCGCAATGCTTTCCAACTGCAGGACACTGGGCAAAATTACCTAAATGCAACCTGGAACGACACCTAAAACAAAAATGGCTAGAATTATGGGACACAGTTCTACAATTATTGTCCTTCAGGCGAATTGCATCTATATGTTCTAGAGTTCCCAGAACATTCACAAAAGTAGGTGAAGGTATGGTGCTCTCCTGAGCCATCATGCGAGTTGACACAATAGAACATTCAGTTTTCTTTGCCAAATCAAGTACATCATTCATTGAAGGATTCCTCCAGCTAAGGAGCCTTTCCTGTATCTTCTTAGAAAAACAGCTGTATACGAATTGATCCCGTAGATAAATGTGAAGGGTGCACTAAAATTGCAGGTTGCAACTAACAACCTTAAGTCAGAACTAAATTCCTCTTTTGATTCATCAGGCGATTGTTTCCTTTTAAAGAAATTGAACTTCTCTAGCAGTGGCCGCTGGTGAGCTTTGAAAGTGGTGGGGCTTTAAGAATTAATCCTGAATTTGCATGTGCCGAGGAGAACAGCAAGTGCGTGGGATTGTCCCACTGAGGTACAAGGCACATTCTCCTTCTGAGAAAGGTTTTAAAAAAATGGGCTGAAACAGTGAATTTAGCAACAACTTTGTATAAGTTGACCAAAAAGCAATAGTTTATATGGGCATTTAAAAAGAAAGACTCAAAATCGTTCTGAAAACTCCTAGTTTGCCAAGCAAGCCTAACATGACCACGGCTGCAGGCCAGTAAAGGTTGGGCCCGGATCCCCCGTGAAAATTTGATGAAATGAAATAAGCAATTTTTTGAATGTGCCAGAGTTTTAACAGTTCATGTATGCAGGCCTGATAGGCTAGGAACATTGAGGTGGATATAAAGACGAACAAGGAATTGTACTTGTGCTTTGTCTGACAACTGCTGCAGGCAAAGTCACCTCACATGCCAAAGTGCACTTTCATAGCTTCTCTGCTGCTGAAGAACCAACAACCTAGCAGTCACTGTGTCGTATAATTTGTATTTTAGGGTTCTCCCTTCATCTTAAGGATTTCAATTTGAGTTATAATTTTCAAGGACCGTATGGTTAATATTATTAATCTTAACAAAGGAAGTATAATAAAAATGCCCACACTGTGCCTTGCCTTTAAAATGCACCTTTCCAATATTTGTCATGTTTGGATGAGACACTGCGCAGAAGAGGATTGTGTCAGCTTTACCTCATCAATTTCTTTTACCTAGGGGTGTATAACATTGATTTCATAGGTGAAAGAATGCACACAGAATGAAGCTTTGAATGAAAACCGCACCTTTGCCGCCCATGGAGCACCAGAACCATGGAGGTGGAGTTCACTCTCACAGTCTATTTTGTGACATGTAGCTCTTTATGATTGATGCTGTTGGACTACAACATGCAACAACTTTACAAACACAGTGACATTCATTTTAACACTCTTGAGAGGAGGAGGGTATATGTCTGTCCTGAAGGTCTTCCGACTGTGTCCTGTAGGTTTCATGCAGTCTTCTACTGATACTTCAACCCACTCAGTTACCCTACAAGAAAAGCAAAGAACACCTGGTTTTCTGGTGACACCTAATTCAAAATGGAGCCAATGTTTCTGTAGCATTACAGAAGCATGCCCTTGGAAGGCAATCATTGAGTGTCACATAACACCACCTAAACACTTCTGACAGCACAGGTATCAGAACTAAAAAAAAGTGCCATTGTGCGGATATTTCAGCTTTATTGTGAAATGTTTTCAGAGCACTCCCTCCCAAATCACTTAAGTCCAGGGATGATTTTAACACAGCGAGTGGTTTGGCAGATGGGAGGTGGAAGCTTGCCAAGCCACAGATTGAAGTTGGAAGGCAATGGGAAATGGGACAGGAGGGATTCCTGTGACTCCTGAGTTTTCATGTCTGACGCCCAGGCAACTCTTTTCTGAACTTCACAGGTACTACACAGTGAGCATCTGTGCCTGGGTGAGAGTTTTTGAAAGCCTTGAGTGTAGCAGAACCCATGAGCTCGCATCATGTATTTTAAAAGCTCTGGGCCTTCGCAGATTTTTCTACTTTACAATCCTCATGAAATAAAGAAAAAAGTTTAATTTTGAACCTTGGATGTGCCTAACAGTTCTGTGTACCAGAGCTCAAGAAACTTTGCAGTTACCTCAAACCCCATACACTTTAAGCAGTCCATATTAAAAGTGTTCAAAACATGCCAAGTGCATGTTGGGCTGCATGCATTGCACTGGTTAATTTCTTCAGCTTGCTTCAGTCACTGTTAGCTTTGTTCTAATATTACGGAATCGCATGGTAGATGATGCAATATTAGGAGTGCAGATGCCTTTGCTTGCACCAGTTCACTTGAAATTAGAAGCCTGTCCCAGGTTTGTAGTTTCTATTTTCTAGCTGGCTCTACCTGGAGAATTAGTGACCAACAATGTGGCCTTTAACTGTCCAAGCTGTACATTTGTTAGAAGTCCTGTCAGGCTGGGCAGGAGTCAGTCACGTGCCTTTGGGAGCTTCTGTTTCATCCTCTGCATGGTTTCTAGTACTTCGCTTCGCTTCTCTCGGCAGCTAACAGGCTTCAACAACATACTAATTATCGATATAGTAGTCGCATAGCAAGGGAGTCAGGACAGGTCTTCAGAGTGATTCGCTAACGTCCTGTGTTTACTGTTTGCTGAGTGCACGCAGCCCCGCACCTCATTTGCACTGTGCACCCCCAGATCAAAGAACAGAGACAATATTGTTCTCTCAGCGAAAGTACAGGCTGAACAATCAAAGTAAAAAATTATGCAAATGAGGCGCAAAAAATGTATAGATATGGGCCTGTGTGCGCTCAGAACGAATGTGTGTTTTGGAAATAGATATGCCTGCTAGAAAGTGTATTTTGGAAAGAGATATGCCTACTGCTCGCCTGGAAGGCTGCAGGGTGAAGTAGAAAAGCGTGCAGTGCTGCATATTTACAGGTTGCACAGCCTCACACTGCTGGCTGAGACATGTTATACCTGAATGATGGCCTCATTGATACTGGCTAACCCGAGAACATCTGCCCCTTTGCCAGCAATGGTGAGATAAACTGAGCTCAGGGTATCGCAACTTAATGTTGAGGCTGCCCTCTGACACACTTGCAGATTGACACACAGGGGGTCATTCTGACCCCGGCGGGCGGCGGGCGCCGCCCGCCGGGCGGAGACCGCCAAAAGACCGCACCGCGGTCAAATGACCGCGGCGGTCATTCTGACTTTCCCGCTGGGCGATCTCCAAAAGATCGCTGCCGGCCCAGCGGGAAAGCCCCTGCAAAGAGGAAGCCGGCTCTGAATGGAGCCGGCGGATTTGCAGTGGTGCGACGGGTGCAGTGGCACCCGTCGCGATTTTCAGTGTCTGCAAAGCAGACACTGAAAATCTTTGTGGGGCCCTGTTAGGGTGCCCCTGCACTGCCCATGCCAGTGGCATGGGCAGTGCAGGGGCCCCCAGGGGCCCCATGACACCCGTTCCCGCCATCCGCGGGAAGGGGGTCGGAATCCCCATGGCGGCGCTGCAAGCAGCGCCGCCAATGAGGATTCCCTGGGCCAGGGGTAAACCGGCGGGAAAACGCCGGTTCCCCTTTTCTGACCGCGGCTTTACCACCGCGGTCAGAATGGCCCAGGAAGCACCGCCAGCCTGTTGGCGGTGCTTCCGCGGTCGTTGGCCCTGGCGGTCGGTGACCGCCAGGGTCAGAATGACCCCCACAGTCTCGGGCAGTGCAGGACTCAAGTTAGCGTACCTTGTAACCTGGCAACCACTATAGCATCATTAGGGCATTTGTCAGGGAGTGAGGGCAAGCCTCGAGCAAGCATGTGAAGCCATGTACCTGTGCACAGGAGCTCTGAGGTGCCAATACTGCCGCAAATTAATAAATCACACTTCGGATTGGTGCTATGCTGCTCCGACTGGTGAGATGCTGCTCCGATTGCAGGTTCTTTTCTGGCAGCAGTGTGGGCTGGGATGGTGGGTAAACCTGTCTTCTTTACCATGGCCAAATCACCTGTCTGTGCTTGAGACTGATGGAATGCAACCAAACTGCTGTGGCTGTGGGCTCCATCAAAACATCATATTTCACCAAATCTACTTGTCGCCAAATGTTGCATTCGAGTACATGATGACTTCAGTATCACTCAGGTAAGTTGTTGGCATTGAAGTTTATTATTCTAGTATGGAAGAACATGGAGCCTACAGCCAGCGCACCTCAAGCACCGGCTGCCCAGTGAGAACTGAGCTCACCAAGGCTGCGCAGGTCTGAACGGTCCACATTCAAGCGATAACAAACATATACTAGGCATGAGTGGTCCCATGTAGAAACATAGAATACAAACATAAACATTCCCCAAGCAGAAAACTACTTACACTGAGTCAAAGACACATGGAACAGCGAGCTTGAGAAACAGGCTCGCTGTAACATAATTGAAAGTACCAATCATGTACGACACTGGACCATTCAACTCTGAGGCTTTCTAACCATGCTACACTCTACAAGAACCCATCGCCATTTAACCTTTTGTTTACTCCTTTGTAGAGTGAAATCCCATACACTTACATTTTTAGGAATATGCTGTATTTTTTTTTTTAGGCCGTAGATTGAAAACAAACTGTATTTAACCTGGACCTACTGATGCCGCTTTAACTAAGCACAGGCTAGCAAACTGCACTATGCCTTAGTTAGGGAGACACGATGCCTCTTAGAACCTCCAAAGATATATCTTTTCAGTTTAGAAAAAAATTAGGCTGTATTGATTTGTACACCAACAGCGAAGAGAGAAATACAAAATTCGTCACTATACTCCTTATTGGGGCTCTTTTAGAAATAGGAGTGAATAGTTTACTGACAGTTGATGTTTGGTTCAATGTTCTGAAAGGGAATCAGTTCCCATGGGAACCCCCATAGAGGCCCTGATTATCACGTGGCGGAACAGGTTTGATATTTATAGCAACCGGAAAGTACCAATGCCCATGCATAAAGGAAATACCCCTTGGGGCTGTTCAGAAAGGTAAATTACAATTGTTAGTTAAATACATATGTGGCTATTCTCAACAGTAAACTACACTTGTGAGTAATTTACACCTGTAATTTACTCTTAAACTTTTGAGTAGCATTATTACTTATGGCTAGTCACAAAATCTCAGTGTAAAGTTACTCAAAAGTGTAGACTTACACATATCTAGCCACTAAAAAAACCGGGGTGGGGCCAAGTTACCAACCCCTGCTGTCTTATCCAGGTGACTGGTTGACACCTGTTCGGTATAAGTCAATAATGAAGCTCAATGAAGGACCACACGCCAATTATAAATACAATTTAGCTTCACTAGAATTTCAGGTAAATGTATGCATTTAGCACATTAACAATAGTAGAATAAGAACAGCAATGAAAAGCATCTATTTATATATAAGTACACTACAAAGAGCATCCATGCATATATATAAGCAAAGAGTTAATTGACAGATATAAGCTTTGATTAACTGCATACCAAAATGCATCACACTACGATGTTCAGGAAGCAAAATATAAATGAGTTGAATACTTCAGATAAGCTGTGATTTACTGCACACCAAAATACATGTTTCAATTACTGCAGCAGGCTCACACTACGATGTTCAGGAAGCTAAATATAAACGAGCTGAATACTTCAGATAAGCTTTGATTTACTGCACACCAAAATGCATGTTTCAGTTACTGTAGCAGGCTCACACTACGATGTTTAGAAAGCAAAATATAAACGAGCTGAATACTTCAGATTATAAACACAGTGCAAGCATAAATAATCAATCATAATAATAGAGCAGAGAAACAAAGGCCTTTCATCCCTGTGTGGCACTTAACTTAGTCCACGAAATGCTGGGAAGCCCTCTACCGCCTGCTTGGACCTCTCTCCCCCTCAAGCATCACGGTCAGCAAAACAGGGAGGCAGCGCTGGGTCATGGCAGCTTTCACAACTCCATCTGCGAGCTTCAAATCCCTCACCCACACTTCAGTGCTTAAATAACTCGAAGCTTGGACTCTATCTCTTTCTGGCATTTCTAGCTATGTTATCAGCACTCGGCTGCTCTGCCCTTCCCCAGCCTTTGTTTTCATTCCACCTTCTCCCTGTACTCTTGTTCTCAAGGTTGAGACGGAGTCTTCTACACAAAAAAGCTTGAAAATAATATCATGAACTTTTCCACGTTGTTCGGGGGGTTTCAGCAGGCATCACGCTCATCTACACTGCTCAAGCTAATTAACCCTTCGCGTCACAATGTCTTCCGCACCTTTCCCTATACTGATCACTCCACCCCTTAGATAAGCGTGATGCATGTGAAACGGATATCATTTACTTTGACATTCCGCTAGCTAGGTTGCTACTAATACTGGTCAGCATTATTCTAAGCGCCTGCATCTTAGTATAAAGCTGTTTTGTGCATACATATAGTCTACGTAGTATAGTCATTAGCGTAACACAAACAATCAATAACCAAATTAGCTGTTGTAACACTATATTTAGCGTCTTCTTAGCTCCTAGTGCCCAGCCTAAGAAGATGTCATACCAATGATGCTCAGTTATTTGCTGGATGCATGAAGCAGTGTGCATAAGCTGTTTAGCGTTTATGGTCATCGATATGGCTGTATCCTTGGTGTATTTAGCTGCCATATCAAATTTAGCAAAGGTAACTTGTGCGTAGTGCCTGATTGCCTCTAATCTGGGTAGCTTAACAACAAGCAAGATGTTCCACTGTAACTGCGCATGCATTTGCGTCTGTAATGTGATTATGGTGAACTTAGTTGTCGGTACAAGATGTGACAATGTGAGTGCTTATGTCAATAATGCTGGTAATATTGCGCATACACATTACTTGCTCTCCGGTGGTTTGTATAAATCCGTTAATAAGTAAGGGATGATTAATGACATAACATATGCTCTCTGTCCCTATCTGATATAAGTCTGTGCCATTTAATAGGATAAGGTAACCATTCACATTCTCCCGGTATTGTGTGAAGACATGGATCTAGCACCCGTCCAGTGTGGGTACATACCCACCCCTTAGACTAATCTGCACATCTAGAGGGATCTACAGTGTGATTTGTTTAATCAATCCACTTTTTGTCAGTGTGAGGTATCCACCATTCTTTTACTTATCACTACGGGGAGCAATATAAAGGGGCACCATATGTCAGGAGGAAGATCACTTCTTGCTATCTCAAAAAGAGCATAACACATTTCTTCCTCACAGTGAAACTGTATTGTCTTTACCCATATTTCTTCAGGCAAATGCAATTGTTGTCTCCAACATTCACCCTGAAGCTGTCCCCATTCTGCTTTAAAGTCTGCATACTGTTGATTAACAATGCTTTGCCATACTATGCACTGGATGCCCTTGAACACTGCTTGTGTGTTTTTAAAAGCTTTTTTTTTCTTCAAATTGTTCATAAGTGAAATTATGCCTTGCCAATCGCGATACAACCCACACAGGACTTTCCACACTTCTTGTGAGTACGTGGGCCCCCATTGAGAAATTACTTTTATGGCCTCTCCTGTAATATATACTGTAGAAGATAGCTTATTCCTAATGGCTTCAACATCAAAAAAATTCAGGGCCCCTACCCCGATTCCGGTGGCCCCAGCTATCAAGGACCTTAGATCTCTTCTAATGCGTAACTTTGGCAAGGGCCATAACTGTTGGTCCATGGTGCACATAATGGATCACCTTTGAGACATTCTCCTTGGCAATATTTATCTGTAACACAATACGATTAATTATGCTTGCATGCAGAGCTTGCTTACATCCTTTTCTATATCGAACTATAGAAACGTTGCTTAAGTTGCTAACCATGCGTCTTTTGGTTACATAAAATATGAAGGCTGGTGGTTTGGAGTAACGAACTCCTTTGGTTCCATTGTTCATTATAACAACCACCATGTGTCCTGGTATTACAATATTTACATATCATGTTTAGCATATAACTCAAAGCCTGTACTGTTGCTGGCGTCCCCTGCAACTCATTCAGTCCGTTGGCATGTCGGATTTGCTGTCCAGTTACCTTCCAGGTCACAGCTTTGGCAGCCATCCACTTGCCTCCAGGTACCTCCACGTTGCAAAGTGAAACATTTCCCAGGTCATCAGTTACGTTAGCGGCTTGAGGTGCACAAGTGACATGAAGGTCCGTAACGACATTCTCTGCTATCATCAACACAGATGTCATTGTTTATGACCGTGGGGTAAGTCTCACTGCAGGTACAAATACAGGTACATTAGAGTTCTTTAAAAGTACAATATACGTACTCCCCACCCCTTGACTCAATAGATCTCTTGCCTCTGGCTTTTTCCCTGGATGGTTCACCCATACTTTTCTTCCTGTGCTTCCAAATCCTCCCTCACCACTCTGGGTGTTATCGGGGGGGCAGATCTTTCTTCAATGTGGGGGGTGTACGCTTGTTCACAAATCACTTGTGTAAGTCTGTCATGTGTTGATAACTTTTTTAGCTGTTCTTTCACCAATCTGTTATATCTCCGAGTCATGCATGCAGCTTGTGGATAATAACTAAGGTGCACAATCCGCCAAATTCCCTGTTCCTGCGCCCAGCCCTGCACTGTTTTCCCTGAAAAGTGTGTGCCCCTATCTGTTTGGATCTCATCAGGTGCCCCATAATGTTTTATCAGGTAGTTTAGCCCTCGCAAAGTGGACTTTTGATCTGCAGACTTACAGGGCATACCCAACATAAGGCCAGAGTAGGTGTCCACCATGGTCAATACGTATCTTTTCCCTCCTTCTTTTGGAAGCGGCCCGATATTGTCCAATTGCCACACCGTAGCAGCTGCAGTTCCTCTTCTGATATGGCCGCTAGGCTTCTTTTGCAGGGGCATTTGTCTAATCTGGTTGCATATGGGGCCCTCCTGTACTGCTTGTTGCACTTGTTCTTTAGTAACTGGAATTTGTCGTTGCTGTACCCCTGCATAAGTGCTATTCTCTCCTAAATGTCTGGATGTTGCATGGGCCCTGTTTGCTAAAGCAGCTTCAGCTTCCTCCTTGATGACCACCGTTTGCGTTTTGGCCATTTGATCTGCGGTGTTGTTGAATAGAGATGCAAGTGAGGTATCCAATGGGCAATGTGAATCCACATGTCCCACATAGATTTGACATTTTTGCCCTTTCCCCAACATCTCTTCCCATAGCTGCTCGCCTCCCGAAATGGGGGTGCCTTTAATTTTCCATCCATCCTTGCGCCAAGTCGGGGCCCAGCTTACTAGTCCTTGGTAAGTGGCCCGACTGTCAGTGTACACAAATGTTTTCTCTCCGATGGGGGCTTGTTCGATCACTGCTGCCACCCCCTGCAGTTCTGCAAGCTGGCTTGATTCATTATCCCCTTCTTGCAGCAACATCATTTCTGTAGCAGGCTGGAATGCAACTGTTTGCCATTGTCTTTTTCCTTGATAGTACCGGGCGGTACCATCTGTGAACCATGCATTTTGCTGTTCTTCTTCGGTGAGTCGTTCAAAAGGAGGGGCTGTCTTAAATGGTGAGGATTCCATTTCAGAGGGCTCTGGCGCAGGGGCCGTTGCCTGCAAGTCCACTGCCCCTAGGTTATCTTCTTGTAACTTCGACACTCCTGCTGGTCCCGGTTTTGCCCTCTGCTGCAGATACCATTTCCACTTCACGATGGCAAACTCCTGTGCTCTGCCTACTTTATTGCCAACCCCTCCTTCTCTTGTCCAACCTAATAAGGGGACCCATGTTTTTAAGGTGACCGGCCGATCATCAGTTATGCGTTCTGTTTCCACTAAGGCCCAATCTTGTGGCACCCTCTTTTTTCCCTGCCTGTGCCATAGGCTCCACATCACTACATCATCTACATCATCCTGTACTATCATTTCCAGCTCAAACGAGTCTCCTTCTGTGATGGGACCTAACGTAAAAGGATTCTGTAATGCATCTTTTGCTCCAGTGTCCCACAATCTCACCAACCATTTAAACAAAGGCTCTGCAGGCATCTGCCTAAACATACGGGTTATCTCCAACAACTCACTCTGCGTATAATCCCTTAACAAACGAGAATTCTGTATTTGCCCACCATTCACTCCTTTTTCACCTTCAATTTCACCTACACGTCCTTCTCCACTTTCAACCCCACCTAGTTCTGTTACACGTACTTCCACCTCATCCTCCCAATTCCAGTCATCATTGTCTGAGGCTGTTCCATCCCAAGTATAGAGATCCCAATTTTCTTTGCGTACCAATGCCCTCACTTGCACAGTTGAGGGTATTTTAGGCTTCTGCCTACTCTTCTGTTTGCGTACCAGTGCCCTCACTTGCACAGTTGAGGGTATTTTGAGGCTTATGCCTACTCTTCTGTTTGCGTACCAGTGCCCTCAATTGCACAGCTAAGGGCATTTTAGGCTTCTGCCTACTCTTCTGTTTGCTTGCGTACCAGTGCCCTCACTTGCACAGTTGAGGGCATTTTAGGCTTCTGCCTACTCTTCCGTTTTGCTATTCGTACTGCTAATGCGTCCACCTTGCCTCCATTTGATCACCCCGAGTCACTGCACTTTCTATGGTCTCATTCATAAGTAACTGCCTTTCCTGCAAGGCTGCAACCTCATCCCGCAGTTTTGTCTTCCTGTATACCACACGGAGCGCAGACAGGAAAAGCCATCCCACTTACCCTGCCGCTTTCAGCTCCAGCTTCGCCCCTCTTAGTTTCACACTCTCGACCGCATCTTCCACTAAGAGAGGAGTCACTTTCTCATCTAGTGCTTCCCATAAAACCAGTGCTGCCCACCGATTCAGGAGTCCTGCCACACCAGAGAACCAGTCAGTTGCTAACCACCCGGGAATGGATCTGGCTTCTGCCCCATGCTGCCTTCCGCTCTCTGCCCCATTTTTCTTACGTCCCCAAAGAGGCATTATTGACTTATACCCCACTTCTGGTACCAAAATGTCTTATCCAGGTGACTGGTTGACACCTGTTCGGTATAAGTCAATAAGGACGCTCAATGAAGTACCACACGCCAATTATAAATACAATTTAGCTTTACTAGAATTTCAGGTAAATGTATGCATTTAGCACATTAACAATAGTAGAATAAGAATAGCAATGAAAAGCATCTATTTATATATAAGTACACTACAAAGAGCATCTATGCATATATATAAGCAAAGAGTTAATTGACAGATATAAGCTTTGATTAACTGTATACCAAAATGCATCACACTACGATGTTCAGGAAGCAAAATATTAATGAGTTGAATACTTCAGATAAGCTTTGATTTACTGCACACCAAAATGCATGTTTCAATTCCTGCAGCAGGCTCACACTACGATGTTCAGGAAGCAAAATATAAACGAGCTGAATACTTCAGATAAGCTTTGATTTACTGCACACCAAAATGCATGTTTCAGTTACTAAGCTTTGATTTACTGCACACCAAAATGCATGTTTCAGTTACTGTAGCAGGCTCACACTACGATGTTTAGAAAGCAAAATATAAATGAGTTGAATGCTTCAGATTATAAACACAGTGCAAGCATAAATAATCAATCATAATAATAGAGCAGAGAAACAAAGGCCTTTCATCCCTGTGTGGAACTTAACTTAGTCCACAAAATGCTGGGAAGCCCTCTACCGCCTGCTTGGACCTCTCTCCCCCTCAAGCATCACGGTCAGCAAAACAGGGAGGCAGCGCTGGGTCATGGCAGCCTTCACAACTCCATCTGTGAGCTTCAAATCCCTCACCCACACTTCAGTGCTTAAATAACTCGAAGCTTGGATTCTATCTCTTTCTGGCATTTTCTAGCTATGTTATCAGCACTTGGCTGCTCTGCCCTTCCCCAGCCTTTGTTTTCATTCCATCTTCTCAATGTACTCTCGTTCTCAAGGTTGAGGTTCAGGTCCTGAACTCGCCCCTCACGACCGCAGCGCCAACCTGCTGCCTTCTGCCTCTGCCCCACGACCACGCTGCCGTCTGCGTGTTCGAGGCCCTCCTCCACCCGCAGGCATCCTCCTGCGCCTCATCCCTGGTGGCTAGTGGGCTCACTTGACCCGAGTGCCGCTTCCGCCGTCCCGTAAGTTTGTTTTTCAGCTTTTTTCCGCTTTTCTGCGCCTCGCCGCCGGCGCTTTTTGCCCCATTGTGCCCCCCTGATTGCTGTCTCCCCGATCGTATTTAATCCCAGTATTGTGTCCATATTGTGTTTTTTCCTGCATTTGTGACTGTTTTTGCCCGATTTCTGTGCCTTTCGCCCCTTGTGCGCTCCTCGACCCCAGCCGCTGCTTCCCTGCGGCCCCGCCCCCCTCGCGCCCCCATTTGCCGCTCCCTCCCGCCTCCCGCCTCCCAGCTGCTCCTGCCTCCCCCCTCCCTTCTTAATGGCTGGCGCTGCGCGTCGCCAGTGAGCGAGTTCGGACCTGGTTCAGGTCCTGAACTCGCCCCTCACGACCGCAGCACCAACCTGCTGCCTTCTGCCTCTGCCCCACGACCACGCTGCCGTCTGCGTGTTCGAGGCCCTCCTCCACCCGCAGGCATCCTCCTGCGCCTCATCCCTGGTGGCTAGTGGGCTCACTTGACCCGAGTGCCGCTTCCGCCGTCCCGTAAGTTTGTTTTTCAGCTTTTTTCCGCTTTTCTGCGCCTCGCCGCCGGCGCTTTTTGCCCCATTGTGCCCCCCTGATTGCTGTCTCCCCGATCGTATTTAATCCCAGTATTGTGTCCATATTGTGTTTTTTCCTGCATTTGTGACTGTTTTTGCCCGATTTCTGTGCCTTTTGCCCCTTGTGCGCCCCTCGACCCCAGCCGCTGCTTCCCTGCGGCCCCGCCCCCCTCGCGCCCCCATTTGCCGCTCCCTCCCGCCTCCCGCCTCCCAGCTGCTCCTCCCTCCCCCCTCCCTTCTTAATGGCTGGCGCTGCGCGTCGCCAGTGAGCGAGTTCGGACCTGGTTCAGGTCCTGAACTCGCCCCTCACGACCGCAGCACCAACCTGCTGCCTTCTGCCTCTGCCCCACGACCACGCTGCCGTCTGCGTGTTCGAGGCCCTCCTCCACCCGCAGGCATCCTCCTGCGCCTCATCCCTGGTGGCTAGTGGGCTCACTTGACCCGAGTGCCGCTTCCGCCGTCCCGTAAGTTTGTTTTTCAGCTTTTTTCCGCTTTTCTGCGCCTCGCCGCCGGCGCTTTTTGCCCCATTGTGCCCCCCTGATTGCTGTCTCCCCGATCGTATTTAATCCCAGTATTGTGTCCATATTGTGTTTTTTCCTGCATTTGTGACTGTTTTTGCCCGATTTCTGTGCCTTTCGCCCCTTGTGCGCTCCTCGACCCCAGCCGCTGCTTCCCTGCGGCCCCGCCCCCCTCGCGCCCCCATTTGCCGCTCCCTCACGCCTCCCGCCTCCCAGCTGCTCCTCCCTCCCCCCTCCCTTCTTAATGGCTGGCGCTGCGCTGCGCGTCGCCAGTGAGCGAGTTCGGACCTGGTTCAGGTCCTGAACTCGCCCCTCACGACCGCAGCACCAACCTGCTGCCTTCTGCCTCTGCCCCACGACCACGCTGCCGTCTGCGTGTTCGAGGCCCTCCTCCACCCGCAGGCATCCTCCTGCGCCTCATCCCTGGTGGCTAGTGGGCTCACTTGACCCGAGTGCCGCTTCCGCCGTCCCGTAAGTTTGTTTTTCAGCTTTTTTCCGCTTTTCTGCGCCTCGCCGCCGGCGCTTTTTGCCCCATTGTGCCCCCCTGATTGCTGTCTCAGCGATCGTATTTAATCCCAGTATTGTGTCCATATTGTGTTTTTTCCTGCATTTGTGACTGTTTTTGCCCGATTTCTGTGCCTTTCGCCCCTTGTGCGCTCCTCGACCCCAGCCGCTGCTTCCCTGCGGCCCCGCCCCCCTCGCGCCCCCATTTGCCGCTCCCTCCCGCCTCCCGCCTCCCAGCTGCTCCTCCCTCCCCCCTCCCTTCTTAATGGCTGGCGCTGCGCGTCGCCAGTGAGCG
Source organism: Pleurodeles waltl (assembly GCF_031143425.1). Taxonomy (NCBI): domain Eukaryota; kingdom Metazoa; phylum Chordata; class Amphibia; order Caudata; family Salamandridae; genus Pleurodeles; species Pleurodeles waltl. The sequence continues at coordinate 1,030,652,279 of NC_090444.1, read as the reverse complement.
AGTTCGGACCTGGTTCAGGTCCTGAACTCGACCCTCACGACCGCAGCACCAACCTGCTGCCTTCTGCCTCTGCCCCACGACCACGCTGCCGTCTGCGTGTTCGAGGCCCTCCTCCACCCGCAGGCATCCTCCTGCGCCTCATCCCTGGTGGCTAGTGGGCTCACTTGACCCGAGTGCCGCTTCCGCCGTCCCGTAAGTTTGTTTTTCAGCTTTTTTCCGCTTTTCTGCGCCTCGCCGCCGGCGCTTTTTGCCCCATTGTGCCACCCTGATTGCTGTCTCCCCGATCGTATTTAATCCCAGTATTGTGTCCAGATTGTGTTTTTTCCTGCATTTGTGACTGTTTTTGCCCGATTTCTGTGCCTTTCGCCCCTTGTGCGCTCCTCGACCCCAGCCGCTGCTTCCCTGCGGCCCCGCCCCCCTCGCGCCCCCATTTGCCGCTCCCTCCCGCCTCCCGCCTCCCAGCTGCTCCTCCCTCCCCCCTCCCTTCTTAATGGCTGGCGCTGCGCGTCGCCAGTGAGCGAGTTCGGACCTGGTTCAGGTCCTGAACTCGCCCCTCACGACCGCAGCACCAACCTGCTGCCTTCTGCCTCTGCCCCACGACCACGCTGCCGTCTGCGTGTTCGAGGCCCTCCTCCACCCGCAGGCATCCTCCTGCGCCTCATCCCTGGTGGCTAGTGGGCTCACTTGACCCGAGTGCCGCTTCCGCCGTCCCGTAAGTTTGTTTTTCAGCTTTTTTCCGCTTTTCTGCGCCTCGCCGCCGGCGCTTTTTGCCCCATTGTGCCCCCCTGATTGCTGTCTCCCCGATCGTATTTAATCCCAGTATTGTGTCCATATTGTGTTTTTTCCTGCATTTGTGACTGTTTTTGCCCGATTTCTGTGCCTTTCGCCCCTTGTGCGCTCCTCGACCCCAGCCGCTGCTTCCCTGCGGCCCCGCCCCCCTCGCGCCCCCCATTTGCCGCTCCCTCCCGCCTCCCAGCTGCTCCTCCCTCCCCCCTCCCTTCTTAATGGCTGGCGCTGCGCGTCCGCCAGAGGCAAGCCCGTCTGCGCCCGTCCGCGCCTGTACCGCGCCCAGCGCCACCCCCCCCTGGTCCTCGCGCCTCCCGCGCCCACTTCTCGGCCGAAGAGCTCCGCGCCCTCAACCCCGGGCCCTCCACTGAATGCTTCCGGGCATCCCCGAAGCTCCTCAAGACCTGGCTCTTCGACCGCTAAACAGCCTCTCCACCCCCCCCCACCTCAGCGCCTCGAAACCCTAACGGGTACATAGCGCGCTTTATAAATACTATGATTGATTGATTGATTGATTCTACACAAACAAGCTTGAAAATAATATCATTAACTTTTCCACGTTGTACGGGGGGTTTCAGCAGGCATCACGCTCATCTACACTGCTCAAGCTAATTAACCGTTCGCGTCACAATGTCTTCCGCACCATTCCCTTTACTGATCACCTGCTAAAAAAGAAACAGTAATAATTAATAAAGTTTTATAAATGTTTCAATTTTCCCCTATGCTTTACCATAGGGAGATCTCCACTTCAGGTGTGGAGTCTTCCTATGATAAAGTACTGTGAACAATAAAGAGTTTTATTTAACTAAAAAAGTTAGTAAATGCATTTGTATGTTATTTATTGATGTGTAATAATTTTTATTATTATTTTAACAAAATGAAAAATTATACAGCATTTTAAATCAAATATTTTTTTAAAGTTCAAATTAAAACATAAATTGTCACCTAAGTAAATAAAATGCATTAATAATGATTAAAAGTGAAGTATAGAATTAATGAAACATAATTTAATTATATTGTATTGAAAATGAATGTTATGTTAATTTAAAAATACAAAAAAGATTGTTAAAATAATTGATAAATGAATAATAAACATGTTCTGTTTTTAGATATATTTAACAATTATATTTATTTATATTTTAAACTATTTAAAACGGTTTCATGTATTTTAACATTATTTTAAGTCCCTGCCTCCATTATTTTGTATGGGAGTTCATTGAAATGCATGTGGAATGCTGGACCTACTCCAGCACTGAGCTGAAGTAATTTAATACTGTTTTGATCCCTTTTTAACTATTTTAACTTTAAAGGTGCAGTCCGTGAATTGCAATGGGCTTACTCTTATGTGGGTGGGTACATGCCCCTATCAAAATCCCTCCCTACATTCCTCTTTACTCTTCCCTAGACACCTCTCATTTATTGGTAAGTATACACTTTTTCCCGGCCACTCTCCCTAGCAATTTTCACATTTACTACTAATTAGTAACATATTATTGGCTATAATGGATATAAAGCAAGAGCATCCTACTTTGCAGATAACATTAGCAGGAGATTTTAATATGAATCTTTTTAACATGTGTAATAATATCCAACTTCTAGAGCAAGGTTTTCTGTGGAACATAGCCGAAAGGCATTCCCAAATAAAAATCACTATGATCATATTGGGATGTCCTTGAATTTAACTCAGGCTGGATTAAAAAAAACAGGCACAACTAAAAGCATGTCTCCTAGGTCTTCATGTCACATCCTTGATGAGTATTTGGAGGCATAAAAGGGACCAGCCACCAGTGGGCTCATATTTCTAACTCTGCAAAAACCATCATTGATTACACGTTAACAAAGCTGCCTTATGGAAATCCACTCACCATTTTGAGATTGTGTCCTGAGCAGAAAGTGATCAACTCTCACAGTGTATTGAGATAAACATTTATTTACTAATACTGGAATTACAGGGTTGACTTCCTGCATAACCATACACAGAAACAAACAGGAGACTTTAAGGGAATGGTCAAATATTTGAAGATATTGACTCTATTGCAAAGGGCATTTACAAACCTTGAATAACCCCAAGGGCAATACAATAATAGGCTAGTAAGCTTTAAGAAAGGATCTTATGGTTCACTTTTCAAGTGAACATTCCAACAAAGGCAAGAAATTTGGCTCAAATAGGAGGATGAGGCAGTCTCAAACCGCTTCCATTAAGAATTGCAAGACTGAGGTGAATCAGGCATTGAGAAAATCCAGAAAACGATCTGTTCCTAACTAAAGTGAGAGGAGCATGAAAAAATAAGTAAAAAAGTTCAGTTGGCAAACAAACAGCAGGAAGACAATTAATGCAAGCAGAGACGAGTATGCTTCAAAGGATGGTCAATTAAGCAGAGAAAGGTTGATTAATAGCAAATAACACTCATTTCGCCAAATCCACCTGAGCTTCGTTTCTCACACATAATACTCTGTAAATAAAACTTAAGAAGTTGATTTAAATAGCACCAAAAATGCCAGAGTTTATAAGCAAACAGTTAAGAGGGAAATATTGCATCATATCATTTGGAGGGTCCTGAACAGGAAATCAGTGACCATTTTAGACCAGCAAATAGTTAATATCCTTCAAAAAGTTGCAAAGATAGCACTCCTGGCCCAAACAGCCTCCCCAAGCATTACACCAGAAAGACATAGAGCTTTGGTCAGAAGACTTGCTCCATTGTATACCTTTTCAATGGCAAACGAGATTATACCAGACTCTTAGCATGGACCTATTGTGCACCAAATCTATTAAGGGGAAGATAAGGCTGCTCTTGTAAATTACAGTTTAATCACCCTCATAGATAACATTGTCAATCATTTTGCATCCCTTCTGCTAAAAGATTTACATGAGTGAGCATAGTCAGCCCTGTCAATTCCTTCGAATCAAAGTTAAGTTAGTTAACTTAAACTTAACCTCTGAATCAAATAGGTGTTTCTCAGGATGGAGGGACGGTTACTAACTTGCTAGTACTCTTGTTCCTTATTGACAAATAGCTGTTGATGAAAAAAAGCTTGTTGTTCTTAACGATTGTAAATCGTAGAAATCAGCCTATGATAGTGTGCCTCAAAACCGACTATGGGTCAAGTTCGTCGACTGGGGGATCCCTGAAGGACTACTTAACTACAACTTTAATATTGTAATACCTGGATCAGGGTGAAAATAGGAGATGGGAAAATGGTATCACACTAAATTAAGACATCTACATGGCTTAAGCAAGACTGTGTGCTTGCTCCACTTTTATTTAACTGATATCTCTAAGATCTTGCAATTTCAAGGGATCAAACGGATTCCTACCCACCAAAGTTGGGCAGCAAATTGATATCCCTCCTACTGTATACTGACAATGTGGTCCTATTAAACAAAACCCAAATCAGCCTACAAGGACTTCTTAGCCAACTAGGTGCATGGTATCAACAAGATGGAGATCAAATTTAGTGAAACTAAAATAATGATAATCAACAGAAAGATAAAAAAGAAGGGTGCCTGATTTCTACAAGATAAGCTGGTGGAAAAAGTTTCAGAATATAAATAATTGGGTGTGCCCAAAGATGCTCGAGGATTATTTCTGACTCATCTGAAGCAGGCAAAAGCATGTTCTTTAACTTCAGCTTTTATTCCTCTTTATAACTCGTTGAAAGGTCCTGTTTTAACTCCGATTTTGAAAGTTGTCGATGCAAAATTAGTTCCTACAATCAGTAATGGTAACAAAGTTCTTCGGGGGCTCGATACACACACTTTAGATAAAATGATGACAAGGTGTTACAAAATATTACTCTAGTCATCAAAAGTAACGTCACCAGCACAAGGTCACTTGGGGTTTGGAATTGTAAAGTAAGAAACTGCACGACAAGAAGTGTTACTTAAATGCTGCTTCACACTTAGGTCAATACAAGACCACTGCCTGATTAAACTGCTATGGATCAAACTAACCAGCAGCAGCATAATTCTTCCTGCACGTCAGTATATGGAAGCAGTTTTGTCCAATCTCTAAGCGGTAAGCTTATGGAATTCACCACTCACTTTAACAACTTAAAAAAAATATCTTAATAAAAATATGAGAAAATGATCATAGTGTGAGGTCGTGAAGTCATTGAAAAATGCTCACATGGCATGGTAATCAATAGTTGTGCAATTTTGCACGTTCAAGCTTATTTTTCAACATGTTATTCAAACTTCATAAAGCATAAACTATTATTATACGGCCTTGGCCATCTGCACCTCCCTTGATCATGAAATTAAGAACGGATTAGCATGGAGAAGTAAAATGTGCAGACTCTGCAAAAAATCAGCGGAACCTTTAATTCACTTGGTCTGCCTTTATCATATTTTAGTAGCAGAAAGGAGAAGGTTACTTAGGTGATGTTTTAATCAAAGGATATACGAACATGTTGACAGGCTATAATTAGGCATTTAAATTCGAAGGATCCGAGTTTAATTATTTGCTTCGTAAAGTTTATGAAGCTGGCGAAAAAGAAAGTAATGTTGTGAATGATTAAGTTATATATTTTTTCTTTTTAGGTCGAGGGTCTGTTTCACCTATCTTACGCTCTTTTTCCGTTACTCTGTTTACTCTCAATGTTTTCTTTCTCCCATGAAAACAGTTTTGCTATTTCTTTCAACTTTTTATTTCTACTTCTCTCCCTTTTTTTTATTTCCCTCTTCCTCTTGGTACCTCCTCTTTCAAACTCGCAAAAACCTGGATATTTTTTCCTTTATGTAGTTCCTCTCTTTTTTCTTCACCAGGGGTTCATTCTTTCACTATTCTTTCTCTTTCCTTCATTCTTTCTTTGTCTTTTTTATTTGCTCTTTCCTTTGACTCAGTATGCGTCCTTTTACTTTATTTGTTTTAGATCTTTCTTCCTTCCTTTCTCTGGTGTTTTTTCTTATTTATCTGTCAATTCACGTTTTACTATAAATCCCTCTTTTTCCCTCTCTGTATGTGGAAGCCACAAATTACTTGTTGGGACCCGAACTGTCAAAGTGGTTTTCCCATTCTGTGTCTGTGGGAAATGTGTCAGTACATACATGACCTAGTTCTTTCTCTGCTTGTTTCTCTCTTGTTTCTCCCATTTCTATTTTTTTCTCTAATGTTCATTTTTCTCTTTCTTTTTGCACTTCTTTCATTATTTTTTCCTCTTTTTCTTTTGTTCGTGTTTTCATTTTCTCATTCTTTCTTTCCTTTCTTTCTGTTATTTCTTTGAGACCTCTTCTCTTTGTTCCTTTTTTCTGTTGTATTCCTTTTGCATTTCTTTTTCTACTTAGGCCTAGTTATCAATGTAGCAACAGGTGCAGTGGCACCAGGGCCCAGAGGCCTATGGTCCACATTCAGCTCTAATTACTGCTGTATTTTCATACCAAAATTGCAGTCAACCATTTTCCTTTCTTACTCCAGGGCCCATGGCACCATTACTATGTCACTTGTCCTCTCCATCTTTACTCCTGACTTCTTCTTTCCTGTCACCCTCCAATCATTCCCAAATTATATTTTTGTTATGGTGTTTTGAACATTACACTCTTATGCCAAACGTTTATTTCTGCTAAAGGTTTATATGATATCTGTCAATGTTTTAAGATAGAGGAAGAAGATAAATAGAAGTGCTTTAGTTAAATGCTGGGACACTGGAATTATATGGCAGAAAAAGATGAAATTATGAGGCAGGGTTCATCAATTTATGGGGCAAGGAAAATCCATGTAAAAATGTACAATGCCAAAAGGTGTGACACCGCAAAAAACGGCGGCGCCCACTTGCGGGCCGGGGTCAGATCGGCAGCCGCTTTTCGTGTTGCAACCTATTTTTTGGGCCGCAGCGTGACCTGAAACTTTCCCTTTGGGCTCTTTTTCACGCTGTGCCCACCTTTTACCCCTTAGTTTTACTTACCTGTTTTTTACTGTTTTTCTTTTTTTCTTCTTTTTTCTCTTTTTCTTTTTTTGTTTCTTCTTGGCCATATTTTCTTTTTCCCAGGAGTCTGTGTTTCCTTCCCTGCAAGCTTTGCTCCCTACTTTTTATACTACGGCTATTTTTGCATTTACCTTTATGTGGCTTTTCCCAATCCAAGATGGTGTCTTCATTACTTCCTACATGTCACTTCTTGTTTGTCAGTATATAAGCACAGTTGGTCTTCTGTTCCAGGTGTTGCAAACACTTCCATTCCAGTTGTGCTCCTCGCTCCTGTATCCTGTGATTTTGGACTTCACCTGCTTTTCCCTGTCTGCAGTTTTTGTTCCAGACCTTTTGTGCCTCATTTTTTCTTTTCCTTAAATCTTTTTCAGGAGTTCCTTGATGTGAGGTTTTTTCCAAGTTTGGGTTTTTTCCTCTGGGACTCCTTCTGGAGGTTACGGCCTGCTTGGTGTTCTATCATCAGCAGCACAGTGGCTCCTGGAAAGGATCGTCCCAACCTTGGTCAATCCAGAACAAGCAAGAAACCTGGTGGTGCCCAGAGGCTGGCGGATTACAGCAGTACGAAGCGTTCAGGTCATGACAATAGCTCTAACTCAAGAAAATGCAACCACTGCACAGCAAATGCTTGTTCAAATCACGCTAATGAGAGTGCTTTTTATACTTGTCTTGTAATGATTTTAAGTAATTGAACACAAATAAATTCTATTTGACGGTTTGACTTCTAAATACATTACTAATTACATGAGTGATGATCTCCCCAAAGGAAAGATAGGAGAGGTGGAAGTGGAGATTTACACTTGTAGGTTTGTGAATAACATTTTGTAGTAATTTAATTATACTATTGAAGTACTACTAAACATAGTACAAAATGCAATTTGTGAATAGCTCCGTAGTATTCTAAGTTTTCAATCCGGAAGGAGGAATCATATGCGGAATCAGTATTTTGCTCATCAAATTTCATGTCTTGAACTTTACAGCACATTTGCCCCTGGTAAATTTTGGCAGATTGACCTGCAAAAATTTGCCAAGATAAGACTGTGAAGGGTACTCTAATTACTGCATTTCTTGGAGTTTCAAGGCCTGTGTAAATTACTATCATATAATCGGGGCCTTAGGACATTCACTTAGTCACTGCAAAGTGATGTATCATGACATGCTGCTGCTCAAATGAGCAATTAAATAAGTGAATGCCAAGGTCTCTTGATAAGGTTAATTGCTGTTTCTTAGTCAAAAAAAGTTGAAATAGACTGACGCCCGGCATGCATAACGTGTTAACCTTTAATGTTTGCTACAGCAAACATCTGACATTGATTCACTGAGTGCCTTAAGTAATTACTGGGCAGTTGTATATTTACGGCCAACCTAAAGCGCAGGATTAGTCTCAGGAAGAAGAAATGGTGAATAAAGGATGGATGTGTTCTGCAATTTTCAGTAACGCTGCAGGCAATTTGTGGTTCACTTTAAGTGGAGCATAAACAATCCATGTAAATAAAACTCAATCATCTTGGATGAGAATGAATACTTTAGTAAGTTTGTGCTGATTGTTTCTTTCAACAAAAGCTCACCAGGACTCAGAAAGGAATTTCAATTGGTGTTTTCTCTGTACTATAGATTGTGAGGCTGCAACACAAAGATGCATTTCCTTGACAGTATGACTCTTTGGAGCTGATTACAAAGATAATTTAAGAGTGTAGTAAGTAGTATCATAAGAATACTATTTTCCATACTCTTACATGCCTTTGTGAATTGACCCAGAAATGTGAAAATCTCTGTTAATAAAAGTGCAAAGAGGGCACAGTCATTTTCATTTGTTCTAATCGTATATGAATATTTTCTGAATATTACCATTTGAATTCCCAGTTTAGCAGAACACAACGGTATTACCTTAAGTACCCCAAATTGCCTTTTTGAGTAGACCCCTGGGAGCCTTATCTGGCAACACATAGTTATTTTATTCACTTAAGTTTTCCTTTAAGGTATTTAGATAGCACACACCAGAGCTGAGGGAAACAGGGAACTTCATTCTTTGTGGCTGAGAAAGGGGAGGGAAGCAAGTCATCACTGAAAGATTTCCAAAGTTTCAGGTTATGCAGAAGGAAGTCTGCATCAGCACAGTTGTTTCATTCCACGTTAAAGTGTCTGTCTTTGAGACTCAGACCAAAAGGCATTAATTGATGCATGTCTTCTGGGCCATCAAGTAACATGCCTAATAAATTCGGGGAGTATATGGTGAAAAACAGACACTGGTGCAAATCATCTTGGGTCAATGTTTCATCTGGACAGGAGTGAGCAGTTATACCAACATCAAAGGATCTTCCCCTGTTAATTGCATGAATGAGGTGAGGTATATTATGTAACAGCACAGCCTGTAATTAGGACCACCATCAACATAGAAAGGCAGCATAGTTCTACTAGTTATAAGTGAATAGGAAGAGGTGAACTTAGTTGTACCTCTTCTACAGAAGACTACTTTAGATAAAGTACTGAGCAGGAACAGCAGCTCAAGCATTCATGATGGCAGGCGTGGAATCTTCAGTAGTGCTGTAGCTGGAGCAGGTAAGAGAATGAACTAAACCCTTACCAAAGCACAAATTGAATGACCATTATGCGTGTACCAGAGAGAACCTAAGGACAAACACAAAAAGAACGGTGGGCTGAGCACTATGTACAAATGGAAGGTGGGAGCAGGAAATGCAGCTTGCCAAATATCAAGGTCCCAGTCACTCCGTGGTGATGGCATCTTTAGTACTGATACTGCCATGCATCACTTGAAAGTGTCTACAGCCTCACTTGGAAGTGAATCCCTTGAGCTTCTGTCTACTCCTCAGAGTTTCTACAGTCTAGTCCACAGATACTGTCAAGTTATATTCTTTCCTTGTTTCTATACCACCACTATTGCCCAAGAATATCCGGTGACCCAAGCAAGTGTTCCTTCCGTGGATAGAGTGATGACGCTGTGGCCTGACTTGTAGTCATTACTGTGTCTCCATGCATTATGTTATTTATTCAAATCTTCGTTAAATGTTACCTGCTTGGTTTTGTAAATGTGCACCCTTGGTTGAGTTACGTAGCTGACAGTCTTTATGGTGTATTGACATTTTTGTGGCCCAGATGTTCTACAGTCATGCTGTATGCTGAACTCCAGTTTTGTAAATAGTACTAAAATCCCACAGTGGTCTGAAGTGGTGCTTCAGAGGTATTTTGCTTTGGAAGTGGGACTACTGTCCTATCACCGGATGAGATACATTCGTTAGAGGTGGCAGCATATTTTTGATTCATAGATGCAGGCCAGGACTTTTTCAATGTTACCTGCAAGGCGAGTGGACAATCGGCCTCAGCCCTGACTCAATGCTGCATAGGCTGGAGGTTGAAGGTAGAATGCCAGATTGGCGTTCTCTTCTAAAGCAACTAAATCTGAAGTGTGGTAGGCTGTAGTAGGACTCCCCATTTGGTTTGATCCTACTTTTTTTCCCTTCCTGGAATCCTCCCATTAGTCTGGATGAGGGGTTTGGGGAGATGGAGAGTGCAGTCTCTTTTGCCAGGCAGATTGATGATTTTGATTCAGGACCTGCCTTTTGTTCCCCCAGATGTGTTTCTCTCAAAAGGCTGATAGCTGTCAGGTTTGAGGGCTTCAATCCTCTTTGCAAGTTATGGGTACTCTCTTTTGAGGCTCCTCTCATCTGCAGCTGCTCATGAACCATCCCCTGAAGAAAAATAGTATGCTTTGGAGAAAAGGAATACACATGGAAAGGGAACTGCCATGAACCATACCAGTTCAGGAACAGAGCATGAGGAATAAACAAACCATGACTGTAAAATTGATATAAGAGAATGACTGACTCAAGTACAAATGGTTCCAAAATTTCTCATTGAACAGTGTAGGTGGTACTCCACAGAGTGCCATTGAAACGTCTTCTGGAGCTGGCAGTGATGCTGTTAACTTTGTACAGCTTGAACTGGGAGTATGATGACCCGAAAGTCTTGGAGAGACTCCTGGATCCTCTGCACATCACGAAATGGACACCTGTGAGCTGCCCACTAGTCCATTGGCTTCTGCCATAATGAGGGTGGATCAACTCCCTGATGACCAAAGTTGAGTGCCAGAGGCTGGAAAGAGTCATGCACCCCTGGTCTTTGGACGGAGGCAAGCACCTGAACAAGTCTCTTAGTGGTCATTGGGACAAGTAGCGGTCTAGCTGATCTAGGTCTAGTGGCTCTTTGGGGGATAAATGAAGGCAGCAACACGGCCGCGCAGACCGAGGTGAGCGCGTGTGTCCGTGTTTTATCGCATTTTGCAGCATTTGTACTTTTAACTCTTTTTTTAGACTTTTCAACTTGAATCTGTGCTTTTATTTTATTTTAAAGTGTTGTGGGCACTGTTCCTGTTTTTACACTTTTTGGACACAACTAGTAATTTGTTTATAACGTGCACTTCACATATTGACTAACGATTTTTAACAGGCACCATTACCAGTGTGGACGTTTCTTCTGGGGGCTGCTGGGGATCACTTTTCTTCTGGCCGGGGGTCCTCTCAGTTTACGGACCTTTTCAGGAAGTTTGGGCCTGTCAGAGCCCACTTCCGTTTTTTTCCGGCAGGGACCAGCGGTTAGCGGTCTAGCTCTAGGGGGGATAAATGAAGGCAGCAACACGGCTGCGCAGCGGGCGCTTCTGGAGTGCCGCTGGCGCGCCAAAGGCAAGCCAGTCTGCGCCCGTCCGTGCCAGAACGGGCCTGAGGGCCAGGGATCTTACATCTTCCTCTAGAAATAATAGGTATGCCTTCTCAGATCTTAAGAGTTTTGCTGGCACTCAGTGCACTCACACACTGATTCCTGGCAATTCCGCCCCTTGGAAATGTGTGCAGGGCAATTGGACTGCGCCTATGCCACGTACGGTGGAAGAGCAGAGAGCCCGGGGAGAAGGAGGGAACAAGTCAGAGTATGTTCTTTGCGAAGGCACAAGGGATTTCAGAGCTGTGGGATCCTTTGCCCTCATTAATGCTAGATCTCTCCCCAAGCACAAACTTAAAATTAGTGAACTCATTTCCACCTTTAATATAGACTGTCTTTTTTTAACAGAAACCTGGGCGAGGCCTGACTCGGATCCTGATTTTATTGAGGCCTCTCCCGCAGGCTTCTCTTTTTACAGGTTAGACAGGACTACGGGCAGAGGAGGAGGACTGTCTATTATTTGCAGGTCAGACCTCATCTGTACCTGGAGCAGCACAAGTTGTACTTCAGAGGCATGTGAAACTATGGCCTTTAAACTTTTTTTATGGTAACTCCTTAGTCTCAGAAGGTTTGTTAATTTACCGTCCCCCTGGTCCCCTTCCTAAGTTCCTCTCAACATGGACTTTCCTGTTGGAACCCCTTTTCATGGACCCTAAGCAATCATATTAGGAGACTTCAATATTCATTTTGATGATACGAGCGACCCGCTGGTTACTGAATTTCTTAACCTTATGGCTGCTTTGGACTGGGTTTTAAAGAAAGGGCCGGCCACTCATATAGCTGGCCATATCCTCGATGGGATTTTTACCCGTCCTGAGGAGGAACTAAAACTTATAACTACCCCGTTAGAGTGGACTGACCACTCGCTCCTGACTTTTAAATTCATGGAAAGACAGCCTTTTCTGACACCCATTTCCCAGAATAAATTGCTAAGATCTTGGAAAAGTATCAAGGCCGAATCTCTGGAAACGGCATTAAAACATAGTTGGAAAGATCCTAAGGTGTCTGTTTTACCGCCGCTTGCCAGTTTTAATCAGGGAATTACTCTGGCAATTGATTCATTAGCGCCGCTGAGGGCTTATGCACCATGCATTGGGAAAAAACCCAGCCAACCATGGTTCTCTCAGGACCTCAAAATACTACAGAGGAAATACCGACAGCTGGAGCGCCGCTGGAGACTGAATCCTAGTGCCAGTGAGAAAGCCAATTTAAAATCAGCCTTAAATATTTATAAAGAGGCTTGTTTTGTGGCTAAATCTGATTATTTCACACTTAGGATTAGAGAGGCAGCCAATTCCTCCAGAGAGCTATTTAGAGTTATTAATGTTCTTACTACTCCCTTGGGCACGCCCAAAGTGGAGAATTCTCAAAACCTTTGCAACAAAATAGCTAAATTCTTCGAAAGTAAAATTCTAAACATCTACTCTAGCTTCATCCCGGATAAGGCTCAGGGGAATTTCTCTCCCTTGGCAGCTACGCCAATGCTCCCTTTTATGGCATCCACTGGTGCTCCCGATAATCCATGTCTACTTTCTAAGTTCAAAATTCCATCTCAAGAGGCTATTTGTAAGTTGCTCCTCGAATGCAAATCAGGTTCCCCATTAGACCCCTGTCCCCCGCCATCCTTCAACTGGTCCCGGAGTTGGTGGCATCCATGCTGGTCCCTATTTTTCAGGAGGTCCTTACGACTAGCATATATCCAACGGCATGGAAAGAAACCATCATAATCCCCTTAAAAAAGAAGGAAACTGGTAAACCTGATGATTTAACTAATCTCCGCCCTATAGCTTTGTTTCCTTGCCTGGCCAAAATTTTGGAAAAATATATCAATGAAGAACTGGTCAACTTTCTGTTAGAGTCAGGGGGCTTAGACAGCTCTCAACACGGTTTCCGGAAATCCCACAGTACGGAATCAGCTCTCATCTCCTCATCTGATACTATACGCAGACTGGTAGATGAGGGTCAGGGGGTCTTTCTGGTTCTGTTGGACTTGTCTGCAGCATTTGACACCATTGCTCCACATATCCTGCTAGAACGCTTACATCAGATAGGCATTAGAGACCAAGGGGCATATTTATACTCCGTTTGCGCCGAATTAGCGTCGTTTTTTTCGACGCAAATTCGGCGCAAAACTAACGCCATATTTATACTTTGGCGTTAGACGCGTCTAGCGCCAAAGTATGAGGAAAGAGCGTCATTTTTTTGCGTGAACGCCTTCCTTGCGTTAATGAGATGCAAGGTAGGCGTTCCCGTCTAAAAAAATGACTGCGCCGCAAATGCGTCGTATTTATACTCCCGGGCAAAAATGACGCCCGGGAGTGGGCGGGGCAAAAAACCCCGCATTTGCGCCGGATTTTAGCGCCTGGGTCAGGGCAGGCGTTAAGGGACCTGTGGGCTCAAAATGAGCCCACAGCTGCCCTCCCATGCCCCCAGGGACCCCCCCTGCCACCCTTGCCCACCCCAGGAGGACACCCAAGGATGGAGGGACCCACCCCAGGGACATTCAGGTAAGTTCAGGTAAGTATAATTATTATTTTTTTTAATATTTTTTTTGGCATAGGGGGGCCTGATTTGTGCCCCCCTACATGCCTCAATGCCCAATGACCATGCCCAGGGGACATAAGTCCCCTGGGCATGGCCATTGGGCAAGGGGGCATGACTCCTGTCTTTACTAAGACAGAAGTCATGTAAATGGCGTCTGGGCGTCGTTAAAAATGGTGCAAATCGGGTGGAGGCGATTTTTTGCGTCAACCTGACTTGCACCATTTTTAAGACGCCCTAGCGCCATTTTTCCCAACGCCGGCGCTGCCTGGTGTACGTGTTTTTTTTCCACGCACACCAGGCAGCGCCGGTCTGCTTGCGCCGGCTAACGCCATTCAATAAATACGGCACCCGCATGGCGCTTCAGAATGGCGTTAGCCGGCGCAAAACTTTTTGACGCTAAACTGCGTTAGCGCAGTTTAGCGTCAAAAAGTATAAATACGGGCCCAAGCCCTTAAGCTCATAGAATCCTTTCTATCAAATAGGTGGGCTACAGTAAGCAGTGGAGACTTTAGATCCCCTGCCTATCTTCTGCCATGCGGGGTTCCTCAGGGCTCTTCGCTTATCCCTACGCTATTTAATGTTTACGTGGCCCCGCTGGCAGAACTAATTCGCTCATTTGGCTTCATGCCGACTTCCTATGCAGATGATACCCAACTTATCATTCCGATTAACAAAGACATGGAGGAAGTGGCGACCCGCTTTAACAGTTGTATGATAGCGGTGAATAGCTGGATGAAGGCTAACTGGCTAAAACCGAACTGTGAAAAAACGGAGATCCTTTGCTTTGGGATCAAGAGGGAACAGTGGTCATCCAATTGGTGGCCCAAAGAGTGTGGCACACTTCCTGTGCCAGGGTCAACCTCTAGGAACTTAGGACTACTGTTTGACGATCGTCTATCCTTTAAAACCCAGGTTAATCAGATCATTAAAACTTGTATGTGGATTTTGAAGAAATTGAAGAAAATGTTTCCCTATATCCCACAACCATGGAGAACTACTGCTACTCTGGCCTTGGTCATTTCCAGATTGGACTATGGGAATGCGCTTTTGCTCAATCTGGATAAAGGATCGCTAAATAAACTGCAGCTGATGCAGAACACTGCTGCTAGGTTATTACTGAACCTGCCATGCTCAGCCTCTGCTAAGAAGAGCCTTGAAAGCTTGCACTGGCTTCCGGTAGTCCAACGGATCTTTTTTAAAGCCCTCTGTATCACCCACAAAGCCACGCATGGGATTGGTCCTAAGTTTTTGACAACTAAACTACAGTGGTACAGACCTAAAAGGCTGTTGCGTTCTGCCAGCACTTATCAAATTCAAGTCCCCCGCACCAAAAAGGCTAAGTGGGGTGACAAAGCATTCACTATTGCAGCTGCTAAGGTTTGGAACTCAGTCCCGCTGGAACTGAGGAGAGAACATAATTACCTTACTTTTAGGAAACTGGCTAAGACCTGGCTCTTCCCGCAATAAGCCTTAACCCTGAGTCTCCCCCTGAGCCGGCACAGCCTCACCCTAGTTAGCGCTTCGATGCCCTCGGACCGGAATGCGCTTTATAAATACTCGATACGTACATACATACAAGTCCCGCTCACTGCTTAAAGTTTAGGATGCTATGCCTGACTACACTCTGGACTACAGGATTGACGGTAGCCTTTCTACCATGTGTCACTGACCTGGTTGTCATACAAGGGAAATTTGCTAATTTCCAGAATGGCCCTATAGGCCTCTTTGCTTTTTTTTTCTTCCACCGGTTGGTCGGTGTCTTGGTTCTGGGCTTTAGGTCCCTCTTGACCTGGGTGATGACTATGACTCTGTGGTTCCATTTACATACATATTTTGTCATTGCACGGACCAGGGCCCGCTGCTCTGGGTCGGCAGTTTTTCCATCCTGGATCTACAGACCTAGTTTTCCCCACTCTCCAGAGATAAAGGTAGAGATGACAACATTTTCACATGCTTCTGGGTTATAGTTTAGTCTTCCTTTTCACCCATTGGAGGATTTGGTGTGTACACGTAGGATAGCTACTGGTTTTTCCCCTCGTCCCCGCCTTCCTACTCCCTTTCCCCTGTTTCTCCTGGCCGCCATTGAGGCCTTACACTTGCCCTTACACTTGACCCCCTCACAACCCGGGCCAACCCGCCCGCTGTGGATCAACTCCCTTAATGTGAATGGCCTGACCCATTTTATTAAGAAGCAGAAACCCTTTCTTTATTGCAGACTCACTGCCTGGATGTAGCCTTGCTTCAGGAAATGCAACCGTCCCCTACTGAACATGATAAACTCAGACGGGATTAGGTGGGTACAGTGATTCAGGCCAGCAAGCATCAGTCACCCCTTCAACACCCAGATACTCCTTTGGACAATAGGAAGAGTGGGGTTGGCCATCTTGTTTCACAAGTCCCTGGCAATCCGCACACTGTGGACATGGAGAGACCACCTGGGCAGCTATATTTTTGGCAAATCCAGGTCCACTTTGAGTCTTTGATTGTCAGCTCCATCTATGTCCCAGTGGGTGACAAGATGCATTTCCTTGCCACATTGAACACACTCCTGCTCTCCTTTAGGACATCCAGGATACTCATGAGGTGGTACTGAAATATGCCCCTGGATCAATACCTTGACAAGTCTGGAAGCCATATGACCAGACAACCCTCAGACTGGTTCATCATGTCTGACAATACTGCTGACACATGCCTTGGTGGATCCATGAAGCTTGACATACCCGAAGGACAGGGACTATACTTTCAACTTCTATGTCCACTGCACATGTTACCATGTTGATTTCTTTATGTGGTGCCTCAGACTCCTTAGTAACTTGTCGATTTTTCCGAACAGTACTTCTGATCATGAACTTGTGCTACTCGATCTTGATCTCCACCCAATGCAACCCCTCCACCCCTAGTCCATTGGCATATGAACACTGTTGTATGTTATTCCTAATTAACATATGATATTACGATATGTAAGTTTACCTCAATACCATGTGTGGAAAGTTATATTTTATACCTGCAATGTGTAATGTGTAACATGTCCTCCCCCATTTTCCATTGTTTCCAAGTCTGTACTTACCAGTAGACTATTGCTGCACAGTTAGAAGTTTGTGATCGAAAGAGTCTTGCAGCTGAAGTGGCTGGGAGGCTGTTATCTTTGTATTAAAAAAACTACACCTCTTAAACATAGTTTAACTCTTGTCTTGAATTATAATAAACACCATGTTGTATAAAGCCTCTGAGGAGAAGCATAGACTAAACCAATATCGGAGCCAGTATTTGAAGGAGAATGCAGATGCTTTGGGTGACAGGGAAGGCCTCTCTGAGAGGTAATTTGATGAGCAAGTCAGCTTCCCATAAGCGCTGCTGTGAAGCGGAATACCGTTGGTTGACTGATCTCACTCTTTGCCTGTCATAGGCGTATAACATATCACTGAACCCTGCTCTTTTTAAGGAGCTGCCTGGGGCCAAACATTATCTGAAATCCGATTACATCATGCACGTGAAGCTGTCACTCTTTCACTTGCGGCAGCAGCACTACACAAGGGGGAAAAAGCTGGACAGCTGTTGGCCACACAGTTAAGTGAGGTGCAGTCACAAACAACAATACCTGCCCTTAGATACATGTGTGATGTGCACCTTACTGATCCCTTTGACATATTTGCCACCTTTTATGAGACCCTCTACGCCTCACCACTGCAAGGTCGTGCTACAGTGAAGCAGTCATTTCTGATGGGACATGCCTTCCCGGCACTGTCACATGACCAGCCACAGTTACTCAGTGCTGACATGACAAGCTGAGACCTGCTTCACTGCACCAACTATCATCTAATACCCCTCACCAACATGGATATGAAGATTATGGCTAAGGTCTTGGGGACCAGACTCAAGACTTAGGCCCTTATTTATACTTTATGGTGCAAAACTGCACTAATGCAGTTTTGCACCAAAAAGTTTTGCACCGTCTTGCACCATTTCTGTGCACCAGCCAGGCACCATATTTATGGAATGGTGCAAGCTGGTGCAAAGGGTGGGCTAGGGTAAAAAAAAATGATGTTAGTCGGGTGTGGCTGGAGCTATGGAAGAAGGGGGTTTTGCTCCAAAAAATGACGTTAGGCAGGTTAGAGTAAACAAATTACTCTAACCTGTCTAAAGTCATTTTCTCATGCAAAAGCATCCATACCACATGACTCCTGTCTTAGAAAAGACAGGAGTCATGCCCACCACCCCAATGGCCAGCAGAGGGGTCCAGGGACCCCTGGGTATGGCCATTGCACCCAGTGCCATGTAGGGAGGCCCATTTCAGGTTGCAATACTTACCTGGGATGGGGTCCCCCATCCTCCGCAGTCCGTCTGGTGTGGGGGGTGTCCCTGGGGACTGGGGAGGGCACCTGTGGGCTTATTCAATGGTGTTCCACCGTGGAAATAGGCCCACAGGTCCCCTAATGCCAGCCCTGACCCAGGCGTTAAAAAATGGGGCAAAGCAAGCTTTGCACCATTTTTTGACCCCTCCTCCCTCCCGTGCACCATTTTTGCATGGGATTATAAATATGGCGTTAAGGCCATAAAGTCATTTTTTGCACAGGAACGCCTACCTTGCATCTCATTAAGGCAAGGCAGGTTTCCACTTCCAAAAAAATGACTTTAACTCCATAAATGTTTAAATATGGAGTTAGTTTTGCACAGAATTAGAGTAAAAAAAAGACGCTAATTCGATGCAAATAGAGTATAAATATGCCCCTTATATTCTCCTACGTATCCACCCTTCACAGGTTGGGTTCACACCTGGCTGCATTTCAGCAAATCACCCGAGGAAGCTCTGCCATCTGATCTTGCAGGTACAGCAGGACAATGATAAGAAGGTGCTTATATCCCTTGATGCCGAGAAGGCGTTCAATGGGGTGGAGTGGGGACAGGTCTGGCAGCTCTATGGTGATCTTCTGGCCTCAGTGACCTACAGGGGCTTTTCCTCCCCTTTTTAGCTGTCAAGCACGGGACGAGACAGGGGTGCCCACACTTCCTGCTGTTACTTTTGCTAGCACTGGACCCTTGGTGGCTAAGATCCACACTGCCTAGAATACAAAAGATAGCCGCAACAGTGGGTGAGAGAAAGGCTTCTATTATGCAGACAATATCGTGGCAGCCCTCTCCAGCCCCTTTGAATCGATCATGGCCCTTATGCAGGTGATCGAGTCCATCTTTTTGGGGTACCGTGTAAATTGGTTTAAGTGTAAGGCCCTGCCTATGACATCACCAACAACGTTGTCATCGTTGGGGTGGCCCTTTTTTCATGGAGGACAAATCATTTGAAATACTTGGGGGCGTAACTGAGTAGTGAACTATCTTAGGTGATGCATAATAACATTACTTCTTTTATTGGCAAGGTATGGGCTGAATCCACCACCTGGCTGGCATTGCATCTTTCTCTGTGTCCAAATTATCAAAATGAACTTGATGGCAAAATTTAAATAAATATTCTGAATACTTCCCCTGAAGATCCCCCGTGGTCTGCTAAGTGAGATCGAGCCAACTGATTCGGACCTTTCTGTGGGAAGGACTGAGGCCTTGCCTCAAGGCTGCTAAGGTGCATATCAAGACTACTACTGGGGGGCTGTGAATGCCACATGTGGAGTCCTACTAGTTGGCCTCGCAATTAACGGACATTTTGCAGATGCTCAAGCTGGCTAACAAGACCCCCACTTGGGTCTGCTGAAATTAAAGGGGGGAGCTCATGATCTCTACACAGACTATCTGCAATCTGGCCAATTGGGTAACACGATTATACACATGATGCACTATGCTTGGCGTCATGCTCACCAGTTGCTTCACACACCGAGCACGATCCTGCTTAAGGTGCTGCTTTGAAGCGATGGGGATATAACGATTGAAGAAGATGACATTGATTAGTCACAGTAGAAGACCAGGATAATGAGCTCTCCAGATGATATGGTACAGGACGGTGAGTTGGTCAGTTTTGCTGCTCTCATACATGATTATGGTTTGTCACACTCACAACACTGGCAGTATCGACAGCTCACGTACAGCCTGAAACACATGCTGGGTGCCTGCTCCTTACGATATTGAGTCTTACCTGCTGTTGCATATAGCCTAATGTGGAAAGGTTACAAGGGTAATATGGCTGGACTGTATGTTGCCCTGACAGACGACCTCTTTTCTTACCCTACAGCCCACAATTTATGTTGCTGGTGGGAGCAGAGGCTAGGCCTCTCAAACTCTGAGCAGGACTGGCAAGACCTTTTGGAAGAGCATGATGGGTTCCTTTGGGAGGCCAGGTTGGAATGTAGCTATTTCAAGGTCCTGCACCTCTGGCAATGGACTCCGGAACAGCTGTGTATGGCACATATGCAGAGGATTCCAAGTGCTGAAGATGTAGTGCACTGGGCTGTGATATTGTACATGCTTTGTGGGACTGTATGATGCTTTCTCGCTACTGGGGCTCTGTTTGGGAGACCTGGATGACCAACCTGGGGGTGGTCTCACACTTGATGGCCCACCTTACCTTCTTTAATGACATGTCAACTTTTCTGGGCTTAATGCACCATGGTAAACAATGGCTGGTTATACCCTTGAGGTGGCAAAGATAAAAAACTTGCACCATTGGAAATCAACCAACTTGACGTCTCGTAGTACGTGGCTCTCTGACATGCATGACTTGGATGCTTACGAGTGACTTATTTATAAGCTCAACAATCAACTGCAGAAGTTGAAGGTCTGGGGTCCCTTCCTACTTGGGTAGCTGTGGACGTTCCCACCAATTGACTTGGTTCTGTTCTTTCCGTACTTTGCATCTGCCCCTTGGCTGCTCAGGGACTGGGGGTTGGCTTCTTGGAGAGTATTTTGGGGGCCTTGTGCTCTGTCCTATTCCCTTTCCTTCCCTCTTTTGGTACCCCTCACCCTTCCTCTCTATTCGTCCGGGGGATCTTCTGGACTGTGTCACCTCTATTTGGAGGGGTCATGTTATGTATTATTTTCTCTGTTTCCAGTATATTCTAAGAATTTTCTTGTTTATCGCATGTCTTAGATTTTTCTGAACTGCTATTTTTCCATCTTTGGTATATGATAACCCTATGTGAAAATTCAATAAAGAATCGAGAAATAAAAGAAGTCTAGAAGTTGCAAGAAGAATTGTGGAAACAGGACCCCTTGAACAGATTGCCCTACTTAGTGAGAAGGGACTTCTCCAGTAGGATAAAGGTTGTCCTCGTGGAGAAAACCAAGAGAAATAGTTAAGAGTACCAGAACGCATTTCCATAGTCGTAAGATTAGGGCAAAAGTAATGCTTGTGTAAATCTTTGACAATTAGATGCCCAGGGGGACTTTTATAAATCCTTTAAAATGCATAAATCCATTTCAAGCAGCATGAAAAATATGGAGTGGATTTCTGATTTTTTAAAGTGGATGAGTGGAAATTTTGTCCAATAACTAAAACATTACAGTCACTGGTAAACTATTCTTAAAGTCTGGTTTAATGTTTCCAATGTGTCACCGAAACAAAAGGGTGTGTGTTTATTGTTTTACACCTAGGTTCTTATTACAAGGACGATTGGATAGAATGAGTTATTTTCTGCATCTGAGAAATACGGACACAATGGGTCGAGGTTCTTACTGGATGTTATAAATTCCCCTTCTGTCGTTTCTCAACTGGAAAAGTGGGAATTACTTACAAAATTGCCATTTTTCACACCAAATTCCATATGTATCGGTAATCACTACATATTTTTCCGGGGCAATCTTCTTCAGATATGGCATAGAATATTTATCAATGAAAAACTGTTGGGTGTGGTGATTACCGCAAAGATCGATATTCCTATCCCTCAGCAAGCAGGGGTTAGCAGAGTGATCAGCATTTACCACTCACCTGTAATTAGGGTCTCAGTTTCCAGTAAAGAGGGGGAATGCACAGACTCTTTACACCTACCCGATAAAAATAGCACTTTGTGCTTCGCAAGCTTGGGAAATCTTCACTGTAAGTGAGGTATAATTTGAAGATAAATACAGTGGATTTGATAAACCGCTGTCAGACGAAAAGATGTAAGTAAAATAGTTTCATTTGGAAATTGTTGGGCTATTATATGTAATTTGTGGCTCATTTCAAGTGGAACAGTAATGAGAGTGTTAAATTATAAACACCCTAATTCACTTTAATTTTAAAAAAGTATTTTGTTAAATTTGCAGCTATTATCTGGAGTTAGAACAATGCCCCCAATGACAACTACTATGATTTCCATAATGTTTGTTCTTTTGCCATGCTAAGTTAGTGTAAATGTGAAATGGAAGATATTTTTGAAAAATGTCACACTTGTCTGAAGGCTAAGGAGTCAGGGGCTGCCATACAACTTCCAGACAGCAGAATAACTTCCAATGGAGTATAGAACGAAAATGAATACTCTAACCTTAGTGGATACAACTTCAACCTGTCGGGACACGGAATGGACTACATCAGCCAGTCCTTTGCAGTAATTGAGTACCATGTCATCTGTTATATTCACAAGCACATTTGCTGGAACTGCAGGTAGTCTCATGGTTCTGCCCATCAACACTTTATGCATCTGAACATTTTAAAGAAGTGGATGCACAGATTTTAGTTAGTCTTGATTTGGTTATACCATTGGTTTGCTCAACAATTCCTGAAGCTTCTGTACAATAACTGCAATGGAGTTTCTGATCAATTCTTAATGCTGCACACAACATTTGTATAATCTCACTGTGGAAGTGAGTACCTTGATCTGATCCCAGAGAAACAAGCATGCCATTCCTTGGTATTAACTCTCTAAGTAGTAATTTTGCAACTGTAAGACTGCTGTTTCTCCTTGCATGGTAAGCCTCCACCCACCAGGAAAAGATGCAATCACCAAAATGTACCTCAATCCATTGTGAGATGCCATCTCAATGAAATCTATCTGAATTCTGTTAAACTGATTTTCCCACATGGCTTAGTGGAACGTGTTCTTTCTCCCACATTCATTAGCTGACATTCAACACATTGGTTGCAAACCTCTTCTGTTTGTAATCTGAATTTCTGATTGTACCAATATTGTTTAAACATTCTGACCATAGCATTCCTACCTAAATTTGCCTGTCCATGTAAAAGTCATGTCATTGGAATAAGCAAACTATCTGGCAGTACTGGTTGCACTCCAATGAAATCCACACACCTTTGTCATCAATTCCACAACCTGCTTTTATCCATTGCTGTTTCTCCTTAACCGAGGCATTCTCTTGAATTCGTCTTAGTTCATTCCAATTTTCTGCTGTTTTCAAAATCATAGAAAGTATGCTCCCTTCTTGATTTCCAGTTATGAATGAACCTTTGTAAGTGCATGTCATAGTTGCACAGTAGCGCACTACTTCATCAGCATACCTGTTACCAATGGTGATGTAGCTACAGTCACTCCTACGCTCCACACATTTTGTACAAGCTATTTACATGGGTTCTTATAAAATGTCTAACAGATCATTCAGCTCTTGCCCATTTTGAATAGATGTTCCAGCTGGGGTCATAAAACCACGCTGAGACGACAATTGCCCATAGTCAGGGACAACACCAAACCAGTACAGACTGTCTGTGAAAATTGTTTCTCTTACTTCAATTAGTAAGAGCAATCAATTCAACAACTTGTGCAGACATAATCTCCTGTAACCATGATGCTTCAACCACTTCTTGTATTGTGCAGACAACATATGCTTTTCTCTAGCAACCCTTGTTTGTTCTTAAACATGAGCTGTCAACAAAAAGCACAGAATCAGGATTTATAAAAGGCTCCTCTTTTCTGTCTGGTCTGGGTTTGGTGCATAAGTGTGACATCAAGGCAATCATGTTCATATCAATCAGAATAACCCTCTTCAGGTATTGGCAAAAACATATTGGGTTTTAATATAGCACATTTTTAACATGATGTTGTTTTCTGACAAAATTTGTTGTTCATATTGTGTGAGTTACAAATTCGTGGGGTGCTTAGTTTTAGTTTTGGTTAATAACACCTCAACTGTATATGAGACCATTACAGTAAAAGGAAATCCGATTACAATATTTTCACAGTTCTCTAGACTTGTGCTGACTGCAGCCACTGCTTTCAAACAACCAGGCAACATGGCTGCCACAGGATCAAGAGTTACAGAAAAATATGTTATTGGTCCTTTGTAATTCCCATGAATTTGGGTTAACACTGAGAGGACGCACTCTTCTTACTCATTGCAGAACAAAATGAAATCTTTAGTATTATCTGGCATTCCCAATGCAGGTGTATGACAAAGGCTTTCTCTTAATTCTAGGAATGCTGTCATGCATTCGTTGTCCCATGGAATTGGATCTGTAATGTCCTTGCAACGCATTCTGACTCATTCTCATCAATGGTTTTGCCACCAGGAAAAAGTTGGGTATCCACCATCGACAGTAGCCAACTATCCAGAGAAACATTCTGACCTCTTTTTGCGATCTTGGGGTGTTAATTTTCAGTAGATTTTCAATTCTTTCTTTTGACACTTTCCCTGTCCCTTTCTCAATTATGTGTCCCAAATATTGAACTTCATTTTGACAATATTGCAATTTCTGAGGTGACACCTAGTGTTCATTCTCCGCCAGATGATTTATTAATGCTATAGAATCTTCCTGACTATTTTCCTCTGTACTTGACGCAATCAGAAAGTCGTCAATGCACTGAATCAAAACTGAACTCCTTGGTAGCTTTAAGGGTACTAGATTTCTCTTTAAAATCTGATTGAAAAGCAATTAACTTTCTCTATACCCCTGTAGGACAACACTATATAAATTACCTTCTCTTGGAACACAAAGGAAAATAAAGCTGGCTTTCTTGTGTAATGGTATGGAGAAAAAGGCAACATAAAGGTCAATCACAGTGAACCATTCAGCTGTGCAGAGTATTTTTCTCAAATCTTGTACTATTATGTATTCACCATTTGGCTTGCGTAATCCCATGATTGGTGAGTTGCATGGACTCCCAATCAATTATTTTAAGATTCCTGTTTCCAACAACTCATTTATTAAATCAGTAATCCCTGCTACTGGTTTTGGCATCATTGGGTAGAATGTGTTTTTAGGGAATACTTCATCTGGTTTTACTTTTACTCTTACTGGTTAAATTATTAACCCAATTTCTGATCGTCTAGTATCCCAAACGTCTGCTTTCATCCTCTCAATCAGTTCCTTAGACAAATGATTTAGTATTAGCAAGGAAATACATTCAGCATTTCCTCTCCATCCATCCTGGTCTGATTTCTACATTTCATTTTCCATATCATGAATTTGGAAAATGACTCAATTTGGAGTACAACTAATAGTGCAATTCAATTTACACAACAGGTCCCTTCCTAAGAAATTAACAGGACTTGAATCACACACAACAAATTGATGTGTGTCTTGAAATGATCCTATTCTTACACTGGCTGTTTAGGAGATGGGGTTTGTAACCAATTTGCTTGCAACACCTAATACTTGTATTATTTTTCCCAAGCCGGGTAGGTCTGTCACTTCCGCTGTTCTTACAGTGGAATGGGTGGCCCCGGTGTCAATCAAAAACACTATGGAGTGGCCATTCACAACACCATCTAGATATGGTCCATTCTGGTCTACCTCTAAGATTGCACCAAGCATGCAGTCTGCCTCCCCTCTCAGGCACCGTCATTGTGACGTCCCAAAGTTTGGTAGTTCTCCTTCATCAAATATTGGGAATTGTGTTATTAGCTAGTATTTTGGGACACATTTCTGGTCGCCCTCAGGCAATTGGTTCTGATTAATAGTGCGGTCCATTCACATTATTTTGTATCATAGGGGGCTGCGGCATTGGCATTAACTGATTCTGATTTTTCACTTGGGGTTGCATTTGTCTTGCATGAACCATCGATAATAGGCTCTGATTTGCTCCCTGAATCTGAATACCTGGATTCCTATGAGGATTAAATCGACATTCCCGCTTCCAGTGTCCAGTCTCATTACAAATATGACAATCAGTTGTTTTCTTTAAAGTTGTTATATCGGCATTTGTATTAATTTCATTTGATAATCCTTTTCCCCTCCCCAACATCACTTGATTTCCTGTCTGTGTCACCCCTCCTCTCATGCAGAGAATTGTTTGTGCCAACATACATTTTTCATTTACTTTTCTCTGCTTCATTTCTTGATCATCGCTACAATCCTGAGCATACTTCAATATCTCATCTAGATATTTAGTCTGCCAGCAAATAATATTCTGCTGTATATTCTGACGAATTTCAGGTTGCAGACCAAGCATAAAAGTTGCAATTCAAAAAAACACATCTCCTGGATCTAAACTCGTCTGTCCTGTAGGTTGCTAAAATGCTTTCATTAGTCTCTCATAAAACTCATGCACAGTTTCCTTAATTTCCAGCTGCATTCTGTTCAATTTCAAGTAATTCAAATCCTTAGGAGGTATTGCCTTCTTTAGAAACTCAAACACCTCATTATATTTATTCATCACTTTAGGAGATGGCGCATTCGTACCAACTTTCTTCCTGGGTTTTGTAGTTGGCCATTGAGAGCTACTTTATATTGACCCATAAATCACTTGGCACTACTATGTCAAAGACAGTATCTAAATCAACCCACAAGACTTTTGACAATTTCACAACCCCTCTGCCTGAGTGTACCATTGCATGGGTCTGTCTCTTAAGTTTGGGAAATTGTTAGTAAATGCTAAATGATCAACTTTGCTACATGGCACATGTATGTTTGCTTCACTCGGGGTCTCTCTTAATAGATAAGCAGTAGTGGTTTCCTTCTTTCCTGACTGCTCCTCAATTTTCTTTTTCTCCTCAGCTAATTTATTTTTCTTTTCCAGCTTTTGTACCCATTTTGTCTTGTATTTTTTCACTGCACTCCACTTGCGGACTCATTTATCTAGTTCAGTAAGATGCGTTCATTTGCAGACCTGGTGTGCACATATTTTCAATAGTTTTATCATTCAGTTGCACGCTAAAGCTTTTTCTGGAGAGGCACACTTTTAGAAATATCTATATCATATCAGCTTGCCCATTCCGTCAAGCGGACATGCACTTTAGCTGCCCTTCTAGTAATTTCTTTACATAAACAGACCAGTTCTTTTTCTTGATAATGCTCAATAAGTTTCAAATCTAACCATACTGATAGGATTTCTTCTGAATATTCTTTTAACTTCGGAATATCCATTGGTCTCTCTTTTTAGGATTCTGTTAATGATTCAGCACTATCCACTTTACTACTAGTACTTGGCTCCTCAGTCTTCTCTGTCCTTCCACACTCTTTGATAACCTCTTGTTTCCACTCCGGGACCCATCCTTCCCTTAACGTCTCCTCAGCCTGTACATGTGTTGTTGTGAAGACAAACCGAGCTCCCACTCATAATGTCTTAACATTCTGTGGCATTGTCCAAATCATAAGCTGTGAATTTTGTGAGGATGGGACAAACTTATTTACCAGAGTGTCCCCAGAAGTTTAGTGTATTTCTGTAGTGGATGTTCATTGTACAGGTTTTGTTTGCTGTGATACCTCTGAAGGAGGCACGTTCGGTGCAATTATAATTTGTGCAGGGTTGCTAACTACAGCTTGTTGTGTTATATGTTGCATCGCAACAGTCTGTGGATTAGTTGATTGAACTGCCAAAGACTGTGGTTGAACCTGTTGTTGCACTGGTAGTTTCACATTCACAGGCATCAATGTTTGCATTTGGTTTGTAATCTGTGAAATTGCATGGTCTAAAAGGAGTAGTAGAATCAGCTGAACTGTTTTCAGCATTTTCTTTAAAAGCTTTGGCATAAGGTGGAGGGCCTGTTGATAACATTTCCTCCAACCTTTCACCCCATGAATCTGAATCTGTCTCTATTTGTGGTTCTTCCTGTTTCTTATTTTGCCCTTTAAACTTCTGTTTAAGTGGTCTATCACCTTCCCTAGTTCTTTTATGTTTATCCTTTAAATGCATAGGGAATAATTTTGCCCCGCCAGATATATTTTTTCTCCACCTCTGTGTATCGCAAATTGCATCTTCATAATTCTTAACTGCCCTTTTTGCTCTTTTAATGTATTTTTCCCTATCAAATTCTAAAGGCATCCTTTCCCATTCACACAATACCTTAAACTCGGTGGGTCTAGCAGGAGGATATAAGCAGCAGTGGCCACTACAAATCTCGTGGGGAGGGGTTGGGGGAGAGGGATGGGGACTGGGAGGGGATAAAAAATAATTTTAAAATTAACTTACCTCTTTCTGTCGATGCTGCCAACACCTGCTGCCTTGATCCTCTTCTGGTGTCCCAGCATTCACTGTTGCGACACCATCGCAGGCTCCCCAGCAATCCTATTGCTGCTTACATGCCATACATCGCATGTAAGCAGCTTCAGGATTGGTCTGAGTGGCAGTCATTGCAGCTCAGACACAAGCCTGGGTTCTGTGCAGTTTCTCCAGCCTGGCTGTGTAAGCAGCTGGGTTGGAAAAACCCAAGTGCACATGTGCGTTTGGCTGGCCTCAGACGGCCGGGCAAACACACATTTGCACTTAGTACACTCTCCCTTCTTCACCCATCCCACCTCCCCCTGTACCACCTGCACTGTTGTGCCAGAAGCAGAAAAATAAAACAATAGAAAATATTTGTTTTATTTTTCTGCTTCTGGCACAGCCAGTGGGGTGACATTCCGTCGCCATAGCAAAGGAGCCGCCCCTGGTTCTAAGTCAGTCAGTATCTCCCTCAAATGTCTTATTATTGCCAAATTAAATGTTCCCATCTTGGAAAACTCAAACTAGCTTCTTTTTCTGTAATTTGGCTCCATTCTCGAAGCAAGACACACTTGTGTAATCCCCCTCCTATCATCATTTGACAGCCTGGTCTTCCTTATGGAGGTTTATCTCTCCCTCCCTAACTGGAATTACTGAATCTCCCCCTATAGCCCCTCTTATTGCTTTCAAAATCTTCATTTTCTGTTTAGATTTGTCTAGATTTGGGTTATTTTTGAATTACAAAACAGAATATTTTCTTTGGCGAACTTCCACCAATCCCAGCGCAAACTTTCACCAATCAACCAATAACACCACTGCACCTCGTTACGTCAGAACTCACTCCTTGCAACAACTACCTCTCCATTACAATTTATCTTCATTCTACACAACCTTTATCACTGTAAACTAAAACATAATCTTTGTCTGCTTTTTCAAACGAAATCAATGGATAGTCTCTCAATCAGTCAGTTTTATCCAAGTGATCTCTGAGGGATCTTGCGACCAGTGGGAAATAACCTTATTAATGACAAGTCACCTCTGTGCATGAAGTTGCTCAATCACCAATATTTTTTAGTACATTCACACAAAGAACAAATCATTCCCTAACCTGGGCAATTCGAAGATGTCTCACAAATTACACTTCCGTAGCTGACAAAACAATTCAATTATCTATCCTGGGATCTTAGACCAGCTCATACATTAAAGTCTGATAATCTCTTTTAACACAAAAATATATTCTAAGTTTCATTAACATACAGCCCTTTTCATACTTACGTTCACTGCTCAGCTGCTGCTGCCACATGTGGCCACCACCATCAGCCGCAATTTGTTTTTCTGCTGAAACCCGAAGTCAAACCCTAACCTCTGTTTTCTATTCTCTTTAATTAATTTCTTGTATCTTTTTAGTCCGTTGCAGCTTCATTATTTCAGGTTTTCCTTTGTAAGCACTAAGCCATCCCTCTGCCACCAGAATGTATTGCTGGCTGCATCACCCTAAAATATCTCTTTATTCTTTAACTTTATGTGGATCTTTTATGAGAGTGGCAAAAGGAAATCTCAATTACTGCAACAACAATCAATCTATCATTATTTAACTTTAGTGTCAATAAAGAGAATAAGTAGTTTTAGAACATATATATGTATGTATAAGGTTACAGGTGACATTATAGTTAGGTTCTGAATTTACTCATACAAAACCACAGAAATTCTGCAGTTAGAGTTCTTTCAAGTAACTAAAACTCGCGCCCTAAGGTAACTAGAACTCGCACCCTTGCAATGCACAGTTGTCTCATCAATAAGTTTATTGCATGTGAGAGTATGAAAATGCCACAAAATATGTCATCAATGATATAATCTGTGGAGTAATTAGCTGTGCATGGCGAACTCTGGCCACCCCAGGGACATAGCAGGAGCCTGCAATGGGGGGTGACGATCCCCAGGGCCATCAGTGGCTCGACGAGGGGGAGCCATGTGGCCCCCCTCAACAGGACATAGCCCTGGGGGGTGGTGGTCCCTGGGTGTGGGGGTCCAATAGGTACTCCCTTTCTTTTTTTCACACTTTGCACTGGGCATTTTGGTCTCAGGGGCACAAGGGGGCTATGGGCCTCACATGTATTTAATTGTATAACCCCCTGGGGTGGTTGTCGCTGGGGCACAGGGAGCCACAAGCCCACCACATATGCTTTCATCAATGCCCCAGGAGGTGGTGGTCCCATGGGTGTGGGGGGGCGCAGGTTCCCCCATATTATAATTAAGGCAGCCCTGGGGAGGTGGTGGTCCAGCAGCTCCATAAAGGGGGTGCTCCCTGGAGTTGTAGATGGGGCTGGGAGCCCCCCCCCAAAAAAATGTTAATGCCCCTGGGACCTGCCAAATAGTGGGAGCCCGCGCTTGTTTTTTTTCAGTTTTTTGCTGCAAATTCATGATTCTTTTGGCAAAAGAATACTTTAAAAAAATGTTTTTTTGCTCTTGGGTCTCTCTGGGACCTCCCCCCACCAATGCTAAAGGGTCAAGGTGTTCCTACCATGGCCCCTTTTATTTATTTTTTTGACTTTTTTTCTGAGACTCGGCTCCCTAGATGGCTGCCAACACATCCTGGTTTGAAGTGTTGGCAACCAATTAGAGCTGCGCATTTCCCTGCACGAGCTCATCTTTGTTCACCAATACTTTGTGGCCAGAGATATACAAATTTGAATTTCCCTAAATTGCTCAAAAACTACTGAATGGATTTACTTCAAGTAAGCAAAAGCATAATCTGCGTACTGACAGCTAGGTTTCTGACAAATTTGGTGTAATTCCGTCCAGTGGTTCAGCCAGTAGTCGTATCTAAAGAATCCTATGGGAATTAACATAGGAAATGCAATGTTTCTTGAGCCCCTTTTTCTTGCTCCCCCCCCCACACACTTGACAGATCACCCAAAAACGTTCCATGTGCAACAAGAATCACTCCAACACTTTTTTTTGGGTAAATTTCATGAAGATTCGTCTAATGGTGCCAAAGATATAGGCAAGTAAAAAAAATGGAAATTCTATTGAAACACGGTCTTAACTATAACTGCCTTCTGGTGACCCCCAGTAGAGGTTATAGATAGATAGATAGATAGATAGATAGATAGATAGATAGATAGATAGATAGATAGATAGATAGATAGATAGATAGATATAAAAATATATATCTATGTAAAAAAAAATTCACTGAAAAAACCGAAGGTTAAAGTAACATTATAGTTAGGTGAATTGTCACTGAGAGCATTAACACTTTGAACTGAAACAAAACACAGAAATTCACCAGTTATAGTTAGCAAAGCTAACTAAAACTTGTACCCCCGCCGTGCACTGACAAATTCACCTAACTTAACCTCTGGTTTTTCCTAGGAATTTCAAGGTTTTAAAAAAAACAAAAATACATCTTTTTATCACAACAAAACAGATCTTTTTTATCACACCTAACTATAGCGTTACTTTAACATTTTTTTTTCAGTGACCTATCAGTGTTGTTTTTCTTTAAAGTAAATCAATTATTTTTTTAATGTATATATGGTAGGATGCCTTATGAATATTCTGTGTCTGCATATATATCATTTTGAAAGGGAATCACTTTGTGATATAATATAACAGGAAAAGGTGCACAGTTTTGGAAAATCTTTCTAATAAATGATGTCTGGTAATAATATTGTGTAAAAAGACAATATTTCAATTGAAATTGCCCATTTCCTCAGTCCTGGTAATTTTCACTTTGAGAGATCTTCCCAGCTTGTTCATTAATAATCTAATGGAAGGATTCTTAAGGGATTGGAATGCATTTTTATTTCAAAAAGGTGCTTCTAATTCAGAAAATGAGTCATTGCTTTTTACAATATTGTTTACTATTACTTTTGACCACGTAAATCTATATTTAAAGAGTTTTATTTCTCTTGCAAGATTCTCGCAAGCCGCTCGTGAGAAACTCGTGAAGTCGTTATGTGCAAAATTTCAATTTTTTGTCCCCAAGTTTTATGATTCAGTTCTACCCCGTTCTAAAATATAAAAACACAAAGTTATTGTTTCCTGTTTCTTCAAAAGTGAACACGTTTCAATGTTCTCCTCTATATATTACATCACATGGTAGTTTTCTTTTTGACAATCTCTAATTTACATTTTCCTTCCACAAAAGGACAACATAACCAAAAAATTAAAAGAATTATTCTGCTCAATAAATGATAACAGTGATTCATCACTATATTCTTTAATCTTTTCCACATTTTCACCCACAATCACGTATTTATATCTAATGTACCACCAACGTGTTATTTCTTTCTCCTGAAAAATTCCACAGCCTCAACCAGTGCATCTTTTCTTTTTTTCATAGAGTAATTAAAGCACACCATCAAATCTGTGATTGAGCTACCTACAAACATTTGCTAAATAAATACAACATATTAACAGGAGTTTCATAATTCATGCCTGCTATGCTTACCTTAGGTGGCTTGAAAAACTCATCAAGATCCTCCAAAACATACAATACACAGTTCAAAGTAACAAAGCAGGTGAATGCATCTACATTGCATAACATATACTTTAACTATTAAAACCTTTATACAAGTTAAAATCTGGTTCTATAAAGATTAACAAAGTAGCACATTTCTCTTGACTGACAAACATTTGCTAAGAGTGAGCAGTGTGTTTAACTTTAGAAACAGTTAGAGTTTAGGAAAACACTATCCCTTCTATTAGCACACTCCTGGTTATTTTGTTTATATTTTGAAAAATGCTACCTTTACTTGCAGATGTATACAGAGTGAGCCCTTCATAAAATGAAATCCCTGCTGACATCTCTCTACATTCTAATGTATACTTATAAAGGGTTGCACTGACAAACCTAAACCTCTACAAGCAGCTTTTCACTCAGTAAACATAGTGCACAATTAGGGGCCTATTTTCAAGCCTCTTGTGCCACCGGTTTATCACTTTTTCCCATATGAAAAGTGACACACTGGCAGCACGAAGGGCTTATAAATTAGTTTATAAACAATAGGGTGCCTACTGCCACTTCTCAAGAAAGTACATAAAGTATCATCTTAAATACCCGAAGTTGTAGTTGTTTCCTGAATGCAGCTGAAGACACTAGTCTCTTTGAGTTTGAAGTTAAATCACCTGTTGAGCATAAGTCAAAGAGACTTCCTTCTCTGAAACACCAAGCACAATCTTAGCTATCTTTGGTTGTGCAGCCAGTCACAGCATTTCTTCAACCATGTAATAACAAAGTTACCTATTTGTTGACCTTAGCAATTACCTGGCTCTTTGAGGATTTGAGGGTTTGAGGAGGGACTGCCCCGTCACTTAATAACTTTCTCTTGGATGATAGGTGTGCATAGTAGGGTGTGGGGAGGGACTGGCTTCTCCGCTAAGACCTCTTCCCTAGATTACAGGTGTGCATAGTAGTAAGGTGTAGAGAAGGAGTGGACTTTTACGTGAGACCTCTCTCTTGGATAATAGGTGTGCATACTAGGGTTTAGAAAGGAACTGGCCTCTCTGCTGAAACCCCCTCTCTTGGATGAATGGTATGCATAATAGGATGTTGGGAGGCACAGGCTCCTACGCTGAAACATCTATCTTGTGTGACAGAAGAGTGTAGAAGGGTTTGGGGAGGGACTAGCCCCTCCACTGAGACCTTTCTCCAGCATGAAGGGTGTGCAGAGTAGTGTGTGTGAATTGACTGGCCTCTCCTTTGAGAACTCTCTCTCTCAGATGACGCAAACATGGTAGGGTGTGGGAAGGGACTGGTCTCTCTTTTCAGTTCCCTCCCCTGGATAATAAGTGTGCATCACAGAGTATATGGAGGGACTGGCCTGTCAGATAAGACCTCCCTCTAATACGACAAGTGTCCATAGTAGCGTGTGCAGAGGGACTTGCCTCTCCATTGACACCCATCTATTGTAAGACGGCTGCATGTAGTAGGGTGTGGGGAAAGTCTTAACTCTCTACTCGGAACTCTTCCCAACCCAATATGTGTAAATGGTAGATTCTGATAAACACTATTCCCAATAACACTCCTTCCTACAGTGTGTATACCAGAGTTTATTCAAAGAACACCTACTCCTCTCTATTTTTTGATATCCCGCTACAGTCTTGCGAGATCCTAACATTTTTTAAAAAAGGAATGAATGTTCCATTTGGTACTTATTTCTTACACACTTCCTCTCAATGATGAGGGGCACAATTTCCATTTCTCCTAGTAGAGTGTATTGACACCACTTCTACTGCTTTTTACTATTCATGTTACCGCGAAAGTCCTGCAAGATAGCAAAATATATATTTTTTAAATTTACATTTATTTTCATTGAAGTATTTGTACCTTAGAGACCTCCTCTCCAAATCAAGGGGGGCAGGATACCCTTTCTCCTGCCCCATAGATAGCTTTTTTACTTCATTTCCACAACACCTGCAATTTTTCTCAGTAAACAGTAATGGCGGCCATTCCATTTCGAAACCTCCAACAACCAACCAATCACAGTGCTCACTCTTGAGGGACTTGTGGGAAAAAGTGGTCTCTTGAACAATCAGAAGGCTCAATTTTTTAATTTACGCTCTCACAGGATGTTTGCAAGACTCTCGTCGATACAACCATCCAGATATAAGATTATTTTTTACCCTTAATTTCTAAAAAACAACGGAACCGATACACACCAATTACAAAAAGCATAATCTCTGGCCCAAATACAGTTTCCTAACAAATTTGGTGTAATTCTGTTCAGCAGTTTATGCTGTAACCCGTCTTAAAGAAGTCTATGAAAAATACATGGGGATGAACACCAGACCCAAACAACTATTCACACTGTATAGGGCCCATGTCCTCACCTAATAGCCACACACCGTGCCTCTGGAGTTGCCCCATCACATAAGGAATGCTGCTATTCCTCAGAATGTAAGCGTCATGCACTGAGCCAGGAAACATGGCGTTCACATGGGAGATGTACTGGTCGGCCAAACACACCATCTGCACATTCATTGAATGGTAACTCTTCTGGTTTTTGTACACCTGTTCACTCCTGCGGGGGTGACCAAGGCCACATGTGTACCATCAACGGTACCTATGATGTTGGGGATATGTCCCAGGGCATAAAAGTCACCTTTCACTGTAGGCAAATCCTCCACCTGAGGGAAAACGATGTAGCTGTGCATGAGTTTCAGCAGGGCAGACAACACTCTGGACAACACGTTAGAGAACATTGGCTGGGACATGCCTGATGCAATGGCCACTGTTGTTTGAAAGGACCCACTTGCCAGGAAATGCAGTACTGACAGGACCTGCACTAGAGGGGGGATTCCTGTGGGATGGCGGATAGCTGACATCAGGTCTGGCTCCAACTGGGCACACAGTTCCTGGATTGTGGCACGATCAAGTCTGTAGGTGACTATTACATGTCGCTCTTCCATTGTCGACAGGTCCACCAGCGGTCTGTACACTAGAGGATGCCGCCATCTCCTCACCTGCCCCAGCGGACGTGCTCTATGGATGAGAACAGCGATCAGAGGGTCAGCCAACCCTGAGGTACGAAATAAACAACTTTATTGCACACATTTGTCAATCCGCTATGTGCCTGTCTTAGTGTGAATGCAAGGCCTATATATGTGTGACGCATTTAAAATGAATGCCATGTGGCCCCCTGAAATGGCGGCTGCCTGACCTGTAATGTGGGACAAGGGGATATGAGGTAACTGCGCTGGTGTTGTACACCGTCGCGGTAGGCGGTCGAAGACCGCCGCGTAATCCTGCATTGGTTAACATTGGACCCCTTGGGTCCCAGGAGCCAATGACGATGTACGCCAGCAGTGACGGTACGCACCGCCGCGGACGTGACCGCCATTTTCTCTCTGTTCACTCACTTGATACCTGATCTTCGACAGGAGAGGACCTATACTGCAAGTGCTGCTGTGACCTCAGTCTGGAAGCGAGAATGGCTCAAGTGTCTGGGGAAAGGGCCCCTGCCTTCACATCGGAGGAGTTGGAGAAACTAGTGGATGGGGTCCTCCCCCAGTACACGCTACTCTACGGTCCTCCAGACAAACAGGTGACTACACTGTGAGCATGCTGTATGGGCAATGCCTGTTTGGAGTGGTGTGGATGGGAGATAGGGGGCGGGGGGAATGAGGCATGCATGAAACGACGGTGAGTGGATGTGCGTCAGGGTAAGGGTGGGAACGTGAGCCAATGACTGTGACGGTCCGGATGGTTATCATTTTTCCTTTTCCCCTGTACTATTCCTGTAGGTCAGCGCCCACCAGAAGAAGGATATTTGGCATGCCATCGCCAAGGACGTCTGGGCCCTGGGGGTCCACCACAGACGGAGCACCCACTGCCGGAAAAGATGGAAGGACATTCGCCACTGGAGCAAGAAGACGGCGGAGGCCAGCTGGGGATGGCCTCCCAACGTGGGTGGGGTGCCCGTCACACCATGACCCCACTGATGTTCCGGATCCTGGCGGTGGCGTATCCGGAGTTGGATGGGCGCTTGAGGGCATCACAGCAGCCACAAGGGGGTGAGTACACTCACATCCATCTGATTCAGTACGCATTGGAGGTGTCTGGGTGGGGGAGGAGGGCTATGGGTTACCCTAGGCTAGGACGAGCCTTGTAGGCAAGGACCCTTTGTGAGGCAGGCTCAGTGGCACCCCATCCCCACCAGTGGTAAGAGCCATCTACACCTAGTCAGGCTCCTGTGACTTGCATTTGTGCAGCAATCGGGCATAGGCCTTGTACCCCATGTCCCTGTGATCAATTAGGGAACTCAAAGTGCATGGCATAGTGGAGAGGGCTGCTGTGTCTGTAGTGTCCGCCAACGGTAGCGGTATTGCATGCACTGAACATGTCTTTCTACTTTCTTTCCCCCCCTCTTTGTGGTCTCCCGGTTCTTGTGTGCATTAGTATCATCAGGTGGAGGAGCTGTGCCACCGGAGCAGGAGGGAGCTGCATCCCACATGGCACTGGAGGGTGAGACTACGGACTCAGAATTCACCAGTGGGACGGAGGGCGAGGGGAGCTCCACGGCGGGGACATGAGCTGAGACCGGCGACACCGACTCCTCCTCTGATGGGAGCTCTCTTGCGGTGGTGGGCCCCTCTGTGCCCACCACACCTACAGGTACAGCCGCCACCCCCCCTACCAGCACCGCCCTCCCAGCAGCCCCTCAGCATGTTCCCCATGGCCGCTCACCCAGGTGGCTGGACATCTCCTTTGCCCCAAGCACCTCAGCCCCTGCCACTGTCAGCCCTGCTGCCCTCAGTGAGGAGGCCATTGACCCCCTCAGATCCCTCACTGTTGGGCAGTCTACCATTCTGAATGCCATCCAGGGTGTAGAGAGGCAGTTGCAACAGACAAATGAATACCTGGAGGTCATTCATTCTGGCCAGGCAGCCCAACAGCGAGCATTTCAGACTCTGGCCTCAGCACTGATGGCAGCCATTGTCCCTGTGTCCAACCTCCCCCGTCCAACTTCCTCCACCCAGACCCAATCCCCAGTACTTTAGCCTATCCCAAGCACACCATCAGACCAGCATGCACACACCTCAACACACAAGGTGTAGCTCTGGCAAACATAAGTACCACACATCCCACAGGCACTCACACAAGCATCATACCCATGCACACATACCAACATCCACTGCCTCCACTGTGTCCCCCCTCCTCCACGTCTCCCTCCTCCCTCCCTGTCATGTCTCCACTCACACCCTGCATGCACTACATCTTCAGCCACTACATCACCAGCACGCCCATCACCACACAGCGATCAAGTGCACTCACCATCCCCACTACCATTCACACATCCCCCGTGTCCTCTCCCAGTGTGTCTGTGAGCCCTCCTCCCAAACTACACAAATGCAGCCACACACCCACCCAACAGCCATCCACCTCACAACAGCCTCCAGCCCATGCACCTTCACCCAAAGTCAGCAAGCGAACACCTCCTACAACCACTACCTCTTCCTCCACTCCCAAACCCCCTCCATCTACCCGTCCCAGTGTGTCTAAAAAACATTTCCTGTCAAACCTTGACCTCTTCCCTTCACCTCCCCACCCCTTCCGTCCCCTAGGGCCCGCCTTTCCAGGACCCAACCCAGCACCTCAGCCACCACATCACCGGGAACAGTGGTGCCAACAGTAACCGGCTTCTGGAGTGCGCCAAGCAGCAGGGCAGCCAGTGTCCCAAGGAGCGAGGCCCAGGACATTCCCCCACCTCCAAAACAAAAGAAGTTGCCCAGAGGGAGAAGGCCAAAACACCTGCCACCAAGGGCTCAGCCAGGACAACAGTTGGGAGTGGCAAGACAGCTGCACCACCATCCAAGGTGGGGAAGGGGCAGAGAAAGAAAGGATAGTTGCCGCCAACCTGTGCGGCGGACAAGACCACCACCGGCATTGCCACATGCACCGCCGCTCAGGACACCTCTGCCAGCAGCAAGCTCAGTGAGACCGCCACCAGCACCGCGCTCAGGACACCACCACCAGCAGCAAGCTCAGTGAGGCCGCCACCAGCACCGCCGCTCAGGACACCGCCGTCAGCAGCACGCTCAGTGAGCCCCCCACCAGCATCGCTGCCCAATGAGCGCCGCAAGCACCGCCGCTACTGAGCCCGCCGCCAGCACCGCCAGCGCCCATGCCACATCCTGTGCCAGTGGCACCACCGCAGACATGGCTGCCATCCCCAGTAGTCATTCGTATGAGGCTGATGGTCAGTTCCAGGGGCCTGGACAGCTTCCTTGTTGCCCCACCGTCAGTGGAGTGTCAGATCCACTACCTCTGTCCTTGGCAGGATGAAGCACTCTGGGCACAAAGCCCCCTCCAGAACCAGTGGAGTATCACATCCACTACCTCTGTCCTTGGCAGGATGAAGCACTCTGGGCACAAAGCCCCCTCCAGAACCAGTGGAGAAAGGTATCCACTACCTCTGTCCTTGGCAGGATGAAGCACACTGGGCACAAAGCTCCCCCAGAACCAGTGTATAAAGGCATCCACTACCTCTGTCCTTGGCCGGATGAAGCACTCTGGGCACAAAGCCCCCTCCAGAACCAGAGGAGACTGTTATCCACTTGAGAGACGGTGGCTTTGTCTCCCCAGGATAAAGCAGTGGGCAAACCACCCACTGGAGAGACTTGTGAGACTGTGGCTTTGCACTCCCCAGGATAAAGCAGTGGGCAAACCACCTACTGGAGAGACTTGTGAGACTGTGGTTTTGCACTCCCCAGGATAAAGCAGTGGGCAAACCACCCACTGGAGAGACTTGAGAGGCTGTGGCTTTGCACTCCCCAGGATAAAGCAGTGGGCAAACCACCCACTGGAGAGAGTTGTGAGACTGTGGCTTTGCACTCGCCAGGATAAAGCAGTGGGCAAACCACCCACTGGAGAGACTTGAGAGACTGTGGCTTTGCACTCCCCAAGATAAAGCAGTGGGCAAACCACCCACTGGAGAGACTTGTGAGACTGTGGCTTTGCACTCCCCAGGATAAAGCAGTGGGCAACCCACCCACTGGAGAGACTTGAGAGACTGTGGCTTTGCACTCGCCAGGATAAAGCAGTAGGCAAACCACCCACTGGAGAGACTTGTGAGACTGTGGCTTTGCACTCCCCAGGATACCTCAATGGGCATGGAGCCCCCTCGTGGAGCTGGCGTTGTGCACTCATCTGGCTGAGGTGCCCCCCCTTTCCTTCCCCCTGAGGTGCCTGTTTTATTTCGATCTGATGCCCCTGCAGTGTTCTCTCCGTTTGGATTGGGTATTGAGTGTGGGCCTCGCCCATGCATTTTGGGCCCAGTGGTCCACGGACTATGTAGGTGCGGTGCATGGACTTGAATTCTTAGTGTACATATTTGTTAATAGTGTATATATATTTTTGAGTAATGGATTTTTCCTGATTACAATCGTTCAACTCATTTCCTTTTGTCCTTCCGTTCTTCCAGGGGGGGTAAATGTATGTTTCAGCATGTATTGGTGTGTGTTGTTGTGTGTGAGGGTGGGGGTGGGGGTGTTGCGTGTAGAGTGTGTGTGCCACTCTCTTTCCCCCCCCCTCCCCTGTGTCGTAGGTGCAGTACTCACCGTGGTCATCGCCCCCGTCGGTCGTGCTCCTGGTAGAGGAGCAGGAAGACTATTGCAGGGAGAATTTGGAGTTCCGGCTCCATGGCGTCCTGGTTCCTCATGGGGTGTGTAGAGGTGAGAGTTTTTCCTTCCAAGTCCTGTTTCCGCCATGTTTTTGTTCGCATTGAATCCGCCCCGGAAAAGTTGGCGGATTGGCCTCTCATAATGGTGTGGTCGGTACATTGTCTTGCGCCTGTCTGTTGGCTGTGACCGCCATGCTGTTTGTTTGTACTGCCGTGGCGGTATGAGTGTTAAAGTGGCTGTCTATGTTGGCGGTTTCCACCACGGTCATAATTCAATTTGTTTTATCGCCGGCCTGTTGGCATCTTAACGCCTCTTTAACACTGACCGCCAGGGTTGTAATGAGGGCCTTTGACTGTGAAAGGTACAGGAACAAGTTCAGTAACTTGGAAAGTTTATAAAAAAAATCTGACTAAATTTTTCCAATACACAGTAAAAACATATGTCCTGACAAATTTTTTGTTATATTGGGGTAATCTTCCATATATTAGTGATTAGTCATTTGGCGTAATTATGTCATCATAGCAACCTTTTACTGTGAGAGCATGGGAACAACGTGAACAACTAGAATATGAGCACCTCTTGATCCTGGCACTTGTGTTTTTTAAATGTTTTTTTTTTTTTTTTTGCAAAAATTGTGTTGTTGGTCCAAAATAGAAGGTAGGACACATTTTGCCCCAAAATATAGTGCTAAATGCCCATTTTACATTTTGTGAAATTTTTGCAGAATATTGTATATTTACACAGAAGCAAATTATCCAATTTTCACACTGCCTGCTGAAAAGGAAAAAAGTTGCAGATGTATTCACAGAACTCCATCATAGAAGGAAGCTAATTTTTTACCACCATATATTGGTAATCAATGTGGATGCAAAAATGTATTCTAATGTCTTGGCTAGTCACATTGCAAGTATTTTTCATGAGTTTGTTTAGCCCATGCAGCATGATTGTGTGCCATCCAGAGATACCACAGACCATATCAATAAAGCTACTTCTATGTTTGGTATGTTTCAAATGTCCGACATGGGGTGTGGGTGATCCTGCTGGATGCTGAGAAGGTGCTTAACAGGGTCGCCTGGCCAGATTTCTATTCACTTTGGCTAAACAAGGATTTAGGTCAATTTCCTCAATCATATGCTAATTCTTTATCCAGATTTATCAAGGAGGGTTGTCTGGTTGGAGGCGGATTTAGGCCATTTGATATTACTCGTGGGAAGCGCAAGGGTGTCCACTCTCACAGCTCTCATTTGCTTTTAACCTTATTTTTGGCATTTTTAAATGTCTAGTGATGTTCCCTCAATTAGAATTCAAGTGAGAGTATGAACAGTTACTGCTTACAGGGATGATATTGCTATTTTCCCACCTAATCCAGCTTCTCCTGGCCAGGTATATGGTTATTTGCCGTGTGTTACCAAATCTCTAACTGTCTTCACTTCAAATATCATATTTACAAATGTTGGATGAGTAAACAAGGTCAAATGTTTTTACGTTACTGTTACTTCTCAGATTTAATCGGGTAATTGATCTTAATTATCAGACCTTGTTGTAGAGTTTGGTCCTCCAGGTGCATAAATAGAATGGACTTGCTGCTAGTATAATAGAGAGGTGCAATGTTATTGTTAAGGAATTTGCCCTTAAGTTTTTATACTTATTCAGAGCCATCTTTCTGTTTATCACTGAAGAGTTTAGTTAGAATAAACCCATAGGGCATTAAGATACCTTAAACGTTCATTGGGTAAAGAAATTCTGGATCTCAGGTCATAGTATTGGTCATTCCTGGGAGCTAGTATGTCACAGTGTTGGGTTTTAGCAAAAATAAGTGGCAACTTTGGGATCTGTATAGGCTTAGCCTGAACCCTAGTGGTCTTGTTCCTTTCTTCAAGCATTCTAACTGCAAACAAGTTTGATTTAATCATTGTGGGTTTTATGGTGTGGCAACAATGGTCAAAACATTTTAAATTGCCTAGTTTACCAGGTATAATCAGCTTTGGGTAGACGTTACTGTTCTGGAAATTTTAGGGTCTCGTGTATATCCATCTGTAGTAACACTGAATTGCATGTACTGGGTCAACTCTTAAAAAAACTTTTTTTGTTATTTTAAGGTGACTTAGGGCCAGATGTATCAAAGCTTTTTGCATTCGCAAACGGTGCGAATCGCAAAAATCAGTCGTTTGCGAATGCAAAAATGACTTTTGCAATGTATGAAAGGCATTCACAGTGAGAAAATAAGGAATAACAAAAATAGCAATTTTTTGTGAATGAGACATGAATTTGTGTGTCACAAACAGCGTTTCGCAAATAGCGATATGAATTACTGAATCGCTAATTGCGAAACGCAATTTGCGACCCTGATTAGCGAATCGCAGATAGCGATCTGCTAAATTGGGATGCTATTTGCAATACGCAGATTGCGACACGCAAAAACGAATTCGCAATGCGATGCATCAAAAAATCGCAATTTGTGATTATTCGCAGAATGGCCGTTTGCACATGCAATTTACCAAGAATTGAAACC
Organism: Pleurodeles waltl; assembly: GCF_031143425.1. NCBI lineage: Eukaryota > Metazoa > Chordata > Amphibia > Caudata > Salamandridae > Pleurodeles > Pleurodeles waltl. The sequence goes on along the minus strand of NC_090444.1, from coordinate 1,030,609,430 downwards.
AGGTCCAATCTATATTAAGAGGCCCAGAATGCCTCAGCTGCTCTTCCACAATGGCTGCACTCTACGTCATGGCGAGGAGAATGAGGATCTTGGCAGGTTTGAGGAGAGGGAGGAGGAGACAGGAGCACATTTTTAGAGTGCGCATAACCCTTTTTGACCAGACTAAGGAGGAAACTTATGAGAAGTACAGGTTAAGCTCAGCCATGATATTTGACCCGAATGCTGAGCTACTACCCATGCTACAGCGCACAACACACAGGACCAATAGCATACCCACCCATGTGCAGGTAACATGCTCCCTGCCCCTACTAGCCTCAGGGAGCTATCAAGGGGTCATAGCGGCAGCTGGAGGGGTATCACAGAGTGCCCCTCTAGATTTTTCAACACATTTCTCAAAGCCATGCTAAGCAGAATACAATTGTACATAAGATTCCCCAACACCCCACAGGCATTACAACAAACTAAAATTAATTTCTACCAGATAGCACAGTTCCCACATGTCCTAGGTGCCATTGATGGGACACATGTAGCAATCTGTCCACCATCGGCCAGCAAGTATGTGTATCGCAACGGTAAAAACAATCATTCAATGAACATACAGGTGATATGCAATGTCTCCTACATCATTACTGATCTGGTGGCCAGATACCCAGGAAGCACACATGACTCCTACATCTTTTGCTACAGCGGGATACACACAAGACTGCTAGCTGGGGAGTTTGGTGAAGGATATCTACTAGGTAATTGGATAGTTTAGAATTATGCATTGATGTAAGTGTGACGTCAGATATCACAACTACACAGTTTACTCTCTGTGCATTCAGGAGACAGTGCCTACACTGTGCTCACCTATATACTTACGCCCTACCTGAGCCCTTCAACTCCAGGAGAGAGGAAGTACAATGCTGCACATAAGGCAACCCGCAATGTTGTGAAGCGCACATTTGGGCTGCTGGAGAGCCGCTTCAGGTGCATCCATAAGAGTGGAGGTGCACTACAGTACAGCCCAGAGACAACATGCAAAATTGTGGCCACATGTGCTATCTTGCACAACATAGCAACCACCAGGGGCATACCAGTGGAACTCACGGAGCCGGACTCAGATGAGGATGATGATCCCTTACCACCCCTTCAACCAGCAGACAGGACCAGTGCAGCCGAGGGCAGGCAAAGACGTGCTGACATCACGCACAACCATTTTTGATGTAGGTAATGACAACTCCACTTCAATGAAATGTATTTCTGTAGTTGGCATCTTTATTACCTTGACTTCAGGTAACTAATGTATCAATAGGACATAGCTATTTACAATAGGCAGACATGAATGATTAACAGTGTCACACTATTAGCATCAAAGTATAACTGTATTGCTACATGTTTAGGTAGTCCCTTGTAGCCCTCAACATCACTTTTTATGTCCATGCACTCCACTTGAGTGCTCAGTGCCCTCGTTGGCCCTCTTGTAGTAGGTTCACATGCAGTACTGTTTCTGGCACTGCAACACCTCAGATCAATCACAGAGTGTCAGACAGCTGAGGCTAGAGGACTCCTCACTGTCCGCAACACCCAGTTCACTGCTTGTGGCACTGCGTGCTGTTTGCATTGCATCCAGTACGTTGGTTATTTGCACCAATCCCTGTGCAACGTCCCGACTGCAATGTGCCATCTCCACCTGTGTGGCCACAGCACGCCGTGATATCAAGGCTGTTGAACTTGCGAGCTGATTGACGGATCTACAGAAGCTATCAAACCTTCCCAAATATTGGTGATGGCACCTGCCCTGGCTGACGCGCTCCTGCCGTATCTCAGTGCAGAGTTCCCCAATGGCGAGTGTCAACTCCTTGGTGTTTTCAGCTCCTGTTTGCTGTCCCTCAATCAGAGTCTCCAACTGCTTGTGTAGTAACCCCATATTGTAATTGTGAGACACAAACTGTCTGTGCAGTGACTTCAATTGTTTGCATTGCAGGCACTGCACCTTTACCATGGAAGCTTCAAGGCCGCCAAAGATTGATGGGCCCACTCCTTCATCTGTGCACTGTCTGCCTCCATCGTGGCGCCTCCTAAGGGGAGTTGACTGGCCCTTGCGCTGGCGCTGGGACTGCTGTCTTCCTGTGGGACTAGCCTCTGGTGGTGGTGTGGGTTCGTGTTCTGGCATCTCATCTGAGTCCATGTTATACTCTGGCAGTGGTAACACCCTTGCCCTGCGTCTAGTAGGAACAATACTGTAGGACTCACTGGTATTTGAGTTTGACTGTGGCTGTGTTTCTGCTTCCCCCACTTTTTCAGATTCTGCAGCAGCAGGGACCGGGTCATCTGCAAGGACAATGTGCAGCATGTCAGTTCTAGCATTTTTCACAGTGTTGCTTTAAATATACAAATAAATCGTGCCACCATAAGTCGTTTGTTGTGTTTCTCTATGTGGCTGACCACTATCTTGCTATTTATGTTATGTATTCACCTTAGGGTTGTGTACTACCACTCTCATAAGGCATAGTTGTGTTGTATGTAAGATGTGACATGGACTGCTTTTCACTGTGCATCAAGCTAATATCTATTTCCTAAGGGGCATTTGTACACGCACATATGGGGATACACATAATTACTGGCCTTACCTTTGCTGGTGCTGGGTGTCCCTGAGGTGTCAATGTAAGTAATGCCACTGACAGCTTCTGGAAGCAATGTGGACTCCACCAGGTCTTCCATAGGGGTGGACGGTGTCTGGGTGGATGGTCCGCCTCCGGTGCTCCTTGCCTCCTTTAGCCTGCTGGCCACCCTCTCTTTGGCACCGGACCGCAAGTCGTACCATCGCTTGTGTACCTCCTCCACAGAGCGCTGTGCAACACTCACTGTGCATATTTTTGTCTGGATGCCAGACCAGAGTTTCTGCTTCTCACTCTCAGGTACTTGGAGTGAATTTTTGCCAAATGGTCTATCATGGTTCCTAACAACCTCCTCAATGAGCGACTCCAATTCTGGCTCACTGAATTTGAGTTTCCTCTTCCTGTCTCCCTTCTCATTTCCATTTCCAGCATTGGCCATTTTGCTGTTTGGTCCTGGCTTGCTCACAATGCTGGCTCCCTTGTGTTGGGCTGTGTCTCTCTCCCTGCTCCTGTGGGTGTGGCTCCTGGAAACAGCATGGGCTGACTCACTTCCTGGTTGTGATGTCATCAGGCTGTTCCGGTTTGCCGTTTTCGCTATTTGCGATTTTCAATTACCAAATCGCAATTTGTTTAGCGATTCGCTATTTGCATCTCGCAAATTGCGTTCGCGAATTTTAAGAAATCGCTATTAGTGATTTTCAATTTTGATACATCGCTTTTTTCATTTCTTAAATATCGATTTCCTAAAAATAGCAATTTGAGAATCGCTAACTGGAATCTTGATACATCTGGCCCTTAGTATGGTTTGGCATTCCTGAATCAGGATTTTACAAACATCTGCAAACTGTAGCCTTCTTATTTTAATCAGTATCCGGATGTCCATTAAGGTGTCTTGCTTCCATCACACCTCCAGATTTGCTTCAGGACTACTGTGGCATTGGAGCACCCCACTCACAAAGGTTCAGAAACATCATTAGATTTCTCCTGCATATATGTTTCCCTTATGTCATTAGTACCCACAGTTGCAGTAAGTTTTGAGAATGTAAGAACATACTGTGATCCAGACTACTAAATCAATGTTGTAATCTCAGTGTTGGAAATGGCCCTTTTTGCAGGGTTATCCCTGAAATGTTGCCCCTGACATCTTGTTTTTGACTGTGTGCTTCTTTTGGTTTTTGCTGGCTGTGGGACTCTGGGCACTTTACCACTGCTGACCAGTGCTGAAGCACACGTGCTCTCTGTGTAAATTGTATTGGTGATTGGTTTATCCATGATTGGCATATGTGATTTACTGGTAAGTCCCTAGTAAGGTGCACTATGCATGCCCAGGGCCTGTAAATCACATCCTACTAGCAGGCATGCAGCACTGATTGTTCCACAAACGTAAGTAACCCTGCAACCATGCCTCACGCCTGCCTTCACAGTATCTGTGTGTGCAGTTTTTAAGCTGCCATTTCGACCCGATAAGTGCACCCACTTGCCAGGCACAAACGTTCCCTTTTACCACATGTAAGTCACCCCTACATTAGGCCAAATGCAGCCCCGCGGCAGGGTGCAGTGTATTCAAAAGGCAGGGCATGTACTGGAGTGTGTTATATCCTAATAGAGAAATACTGCTAAATACAGTTTTCACTGTTGCAAGACCTATCTCTCCCATAGGGTAACTTGGGGATTGCCTAGAAATATCATTTAAAGTATAATTTCCAATTGGGAACAGATATAGATGTGGAGTTTGGGGTCTCTGAGCTGACAATTAAAAAATTCATCCTTTGGTGAAGTTGGTTTTTGAACAGTGATTTTGAAAATGCTACTTTTTGAAAGTTGGCACTTTATTGCTTAACCATTATGTGCCTCAGCCTGTCTGCTGAATACATGTCTGGGTCAGGATGACAGTTGGGCTGTTTGTGCATTCACTCTAGATAGTCACACAAAAGGATTTGAGAGGTGCCCTGCATATTCTAATGGCCCATCACAAGACTGATGGGCCTTCCTGTATGAGAGAGAGAGGTGGAGGAGCTGACACTTGTACCTGAATGGGGCTCTGCCCGTCCTCACAGAAAGCAGTCCCCACCCCCCTGGAGTATATTGGGGGCAATGGCAGGGAAAGGCAGGATCTTGTGTACTAAAAAGACTTCTCTTTAAAGTTTGCCGACTTTGCCGTCTTCAAAGACAGAAATGGGTATAAATACTGGACCTGTGACACCACATAGTTAGAATCCTTCTGCACTGAGGACATTCTGCCAGGAAGAAAAGCTGGATGCTGTAGGAGGGACTGCCACTCTGCTTGTTGTTTTGCTGTGCTTGTCTGCTGCTTCTGTCTTGGGAGTGAAATGACTGGACTTGGCTTTCTACATCCTGCGTCCAAAGATTCTCCAAAGGCTTGGACTGAGCTTGCCTCCTGTTAAGAAGTCTCAGGAACATCGAAGACTTCACCTGCCAGCACCTGGACTCTCTTTCTGAGAGTCCTGACTTGCCAAGTGGTGCCAAATCCAGTTCCTGGGCCCTTGGGAGTGTGTTCTGGTGCAACAAGGAAGAAATTAGTGCCTCGATGGCCAGAACAACTTCAGGACCTATGCCACTGCCTGCACTAGAACCGTGTTCCTCGCTGAGTGCAACGACCGTAGTCTCCACTGCAGGTCTGATGCTACTGTAGCGTCTCCCAAGACCCCCCACACCAAGAATCCACAGCGTTGTGTCACTTATTAGTCAAAAACAAAATCCTATTGCCACCACTCTCTGTCCATTGCTTTGGCAAGAGCCAAACATGTCAATCAACTCCCTCTAAATCAGTATATATTGCTGTACTGTCTCTTACGCTGATGCCTTCCCCATGCAATTCATGTCTATCATTTGTGTCCATGATTCCCCAGCTGTATTGATAAATACGATGTCCATCGTCCCCACAGCTTGTTCCCCAACCTTTGTTTACCTTCATATCTGCAGTACAAGCACTAGCTTCTCCATTATGAATTGAGCACAAAATAAATCTGGTATTTCTGCCACACAAGAGATACCAATACCACAGGCATGGTTTACTCTAGAGGGTGGAGTTGTTCTTGATTACAAGATTTGATTAATAACATGCAGGAATCATTTTTCTGCACTGATTTCCTTATCTTTCAACTCAGTATCTCATCTCTAGATCTTGGCTGGTTTAAGCAACTGAAGTCTGTGGGTGGAATACTCCAAATCAGCGCAGTAACTTGATCCTATAATCCAAACAGAATTGGGTCTGTGGGGGCATTATAAATTATAATGTTCAGATTACTTACCAGTAATCTTCAGTACTCTTATTCTCTCTTTCTCGTCTAGGTTTTTACTAAATGAGGTTTACCTCCTCTACCCCCTTTTCCCATACCTTGACTAAGCCTTTTTACTATTTCTACTCTCCCTCCAAACTCCTTCCATAAAACCCTTATTAATCCCCACCACTTCCTGAGCCCTACCCAAGCCCAGTCCACAGAAGCCCCGATAAGAAGGCCAGGAAACCAGGAAGGGAGGGCTGTAAGTACTGGGACAAGGAAGATAGAATCAGAGTAATGAAGATTACCGGTAAGTATTCTGAGCTTTGCTATCCTCTTCCTCGTCCCAGCCCTTACTAAATGAGGAAATACCTTAGCAAAAGGCTTTCTTATCAATACAGACAGATTAACAGAAAACCAAAAGATTGAGTCATGCAGGTGCCAGCAATTTCTTATTGAAAACAAAGCACACCACCTTACAAGCCCCAAAAGTCTGTACTGTAAGAAAGGCCACACCAGACTCCCCCGGAACAGAACAGCTAACCCTTGAATCTGTGAAGCCTTAGAAAGAAACAAAGAAGCAAACTGAGTCTCAGAACCCTGAGCAACATGCAGCCTATATTGGGGCACAAATGTGGACAGAAAGCCCATACCCTGAGCAGAATTAGCCTTAACAGACACAGGATACTCAGAACCAGACTGCTTGTAGGCCAAGGAAATGACAGTTTTAATCCATCGCACAAGAGTGGATCTGGAAGGCTTACCACCTTTGTGGGCATGACGTAAATTAACAAACAGAGGATTTCCTCAAATACACCTTAAGAGTCCTCACCCCATACAAAGAGGAAACCGAAGGGTCATAGGAAACATCCCCCAAAGATGGAAGGACTATGTCCTAATTTTGGTAAAAAGGAGAGTTAATCTTGAGAAGAAAATCAGGACCCAAAGACAACACAACTCTGTCTTCAAACATTTTCAGCACTGAAGAGGGCCCAATTCTCTCAATCACCTGGCCGAAGTGATTGTCAACAAAAAGAAAACATTCAATGACAAAAAAAAATTCTGAGGCCTCCTCCAATTGCTCAAAAGGGGGGGCCTGAAGAAAAGACAGGACCAAAGGTAGATCCCATGGAGGAAAAAAACAACCTGACCTTAGGCCTAAGGAGGGACAAGCCCTGAAACAGTCGATGAACCAGGGAATCAATATGTTGCAGTTCCCCCCCCCATGGAGCTCTAAGAGCCCTAATAGCTGACCATTGCAGTTTCAATGTAGAAACAGAAAAACATTTGTCAAAACCCTTTTGAAGGAGATCCAAAATAGTTTGAGGGGAGGAAAAACCCTTAGCGAGACTCCACATATCAAAAGAGGCCCAATGATGGTTGTAAAAATTCCTGGTGGATTCACGCCTAGAGGCCTGTAGAGACAAAGAAACAGACAAGGAGAGACCTTTCCTCAACAGACCCCTCCTCTTAACCTCCAGGACAACAGCCAAAGATGACTCAGAGATGGAAGTGACAAGGTGGATGAATATCTGGAATGGGGAAAGAAGAAGAATCCATTCCTTGAAGACTGTCAGGGAATGAAGAAGAGGGAACCACACTCTCCTCAGCCAATGTGGGACAATCAGAATCAAATCCAAACACTCCTTCTGGAGAAGAATCTTCCAGATGAGAGAGAAAGGAGGGAAGGCATACAGGAGACCCCGGGCCAGGGCTGGAGAAGGGCATCTACCCCTAGGAAGTGACTCTCCTGAGTCTGGAAAAAAAAGACAAAGCTGAGAATTTGACCCCTCAGCAAACAGATCTATGAATTTCCCACCCGCTGCACAGATCAAAAACATCAGGGGATTGAGGACAAAGTACCGGGAAACTCAGGAAAATTCAACTCAATCTGTCCGCCTGAACGTTGAGACTCCTCTGAATGTGGACTGCCCTGAGAGACAAGAGATTCTCCTCCGACCAAGTCATTATTTGAAAAAAACAACTGATTCAGGGACTGACAGTTTGTACCAAACTGGCAGTTGATGTAGGCTATTGCTATTAAGTTGTCCATCCTGACTACTACTGCTGAACCCCACAGCTGAGGCTGAAAAAACCTCAAAGCATCCAACACTGCCTTCAGTTCCTTCCAGTTTGAGGAATGCACCCTGTCTCTTGTAGAACAAAGACCCTGAGTGGTCAACTCCCTCAGGACAGCTCCCCAACCCTGTTTGCTGGCATCTGTTGTAAGAATCAGGGGGTCTGGGAGGGCAAAGGAGATACCCTGCCCCAACGCTGGAAAATCTATTCAATAGCCCAGACGAGCCCTGATCTCCGGAGTGAGGGGAATTAGGCTCTCGTAGTCTTCTGAAACAGGCAATGATCGAGAAGAATATGTTGAACCACCTAACCCAGATGGAAACAGGCCCAGGAAATTATGAAAATTGTAGTCGCATGTAGAATGAAAAAAACAAGACAACGAAAAATAATTAAATTAATCACCAGATTGACCCATGGAGCAGCACAAAATACTAGAAGGTAACAACCAACAGAATATAAATACCATGTCCCCCTGGACTTGAAGAAGTTCAACGCAGGAGGTGCTCAACATGGTGAACCAGCTTTCTTCTCCGTGTCAAAGGCAGGAATACCTTCCCCACCACTGTCTGGAAGGTAGCCCCTATGTATTTCAAGTCCTGAGATGGAATCAGAACCGATTTGTCTCTGTTGAGGAGAAACCCAAAGTCCTCGAGACCTTTGCAAACCTCTGCTGTCTGCAGGATGGACATAGCTTGAGAACTGGACTGAATCAGAAGATCGTCTAGGTAAGGATAGATTCTTATCCCTTATTCGTGAAAGTAAGCCATCACAGGAGTCAGGAGCTTTGTGAACACTCGGGGAGCCATTTTGATCCCAAATGGGAGGACCCGAAATTGTCAGTGCTCTGCCCCTATACAGAACCTGAGGAACTGTTGGCTGGTTGGTTCTCTGAGGACATGGAGATAAGCATCCTGGAGGTCGATTTTGGTAAGATAATCCCCCAGAGAAGGGAAAGGAATGAACTGCTGGAGGGAACACATTTTGAAATGGACCATCGGTATGAACCTGTTCAGTAACTTCAAATAAATGATAATTCTGAACTCGTCTGATTCTGCACGAGGAACACCAGACGATACCAACCCTGCTCCTGTTGATCTGAGGGGACTGAAATGACAGCCCTCTTCCTGAACAAAGTTAACATACTGTCCAGTAAGGCCGCCCTCTTAGAGTTGTGGAGCAGAAGAGGGACAGGCAAGAAATGAGGGAGCTGGAGGCCTGCAGAAAAGGGAATGGTGTAACCATCCTTAATCACCTGAAGAACCCACTTGTCCAGGATCCGGTGGACCCAAAAGTCCAGGAAAAAAAAACAGACGACCTCCCACCAATTCCTCTGCAGAGTCAAGAAAGCTGCAGAGGGTTGCCCTTGGAACCTGGAGGATGGCGAGGGGCAGCAGAATATTGGTATCTAGGCTGGAACCTAGACCTATTGAAAGCAAAAATGGGCCTCTTATCCTTGTACTTCTTTTTCTTGTCAAAATCCCTCTGCCTGTATTTGAAACGCTGTGTATGTTTCTCGTTCTTGAAGGACTTCCTCAGTACTTTCTCGAGTTCTTCCTCAAACAGATTTTTCCCAGAAAAAGGCATATGAAGGAGACAATTCTTTTGAGAAGAATCTACCTTCAGGCCCCTCAGCTGTAAATAATGCCTGGCTGCCACCACCCCTGCTGATGGCATAGCAGAGGCTATGCCATCAGCATCCAAAAGGAATTTCGCCTGAACCTCCATCTGTGCAAGGAGATAAGAACAATCCTCACCCTGGAGGTTAGCGGAAAACAGGGATTGGAAGTCTTTCACCAAGGACTGGGAAGTGTAAACACAATAAATTTCAGACCTCATAGAAAGACTGAGACCAGCATATGCCTACTTCAGAGCCACATCTGAATTTTTGTCCACTGGATCAGACACTACTGCATCTTCACTCAACAGGGCAGTATGCCCAACCAGAATACCCAACAGAGAATCAATAGAGAGACTTTGAGGGAGTTCCAGTTCCCCTGATGTCAAAGGGTACTGTCTCCCCAGAAACCTCGGAAAATCTCTGAATCCCTCCACTCCGCTGCAACAAACTTTGGACTGCTGGAATAACAGGGAGTTTAGGAACTGCTGCTTTCTGAAATTGCCTGAACCAATCACTACCGGAAGATGACTGTTCCGAATCAGCGGGGAGCTGTAATGTGGAAGGCAGATAGTCCAGGATGGATTTAATTTCTTCTTTATGAATATACATCCCCTTGGAGCTAAAGAGTGATCCTCCTCATCATAATCTGGAGAGGCCCAGGACGACACCGAGGAAGGAGAGGACACTGATAACCCAAAGGAATCAGAAACTGGAGGAAACCGAAGAGGGGAGGCCATCCTACCACGAAACCGATCATAAGCATCTGACAAGACCCTCACCATCTCCTGCAAATTCTTGGAGAGCGAGATTTACCCAGAAAGGTCCCCAGACAGCTTGCAGAACATTTTGCTCCGGAGAGCGTGAGGGAGAAGCATGCTTCTGCTTCTGTGCATGTTTGCCCATCTTGACCAACATGCAGGAGCTTGCACAATGGATCTTTGGCACCTAGATACCCATATATAGAAGGAGACAAAGGGCCCCAAAGAGAGGTTAATGAAGTGGCTTACTGGAGGGGTGAAAACCAATAGACCAGGCAAAATCTCCCAAAACCCCACAGGATTTGCCATATAGATCAACAAGTGTCTCCAGCACAACAAGCAGAAGAAAAGCAGGATTCGTCTCCTTCTATCTTCCCCTGAAAACAGGCAGAGTAGAATCCACCTAAGGAAGAACATAAAACCACGTCCCTCTGTAAAAATACCTTTCTGTGAGGCAACACCACCCAGCAAAACAGACCAGGACAGAGTAAGTAACACCAACCCACTTGGCTTACCCGGTGTCCAGCATTCTCCAATCCACAGGCCACAGCACTTTGGATTATTCCCTATGGGTATAAAGGGAGGCAGTCTTCCAAGGCACCACCTGATGCAGAAAACCGAACAGCAGCAAGATGCTCCACATGCCGCCCATTCCTACTCACCTGCTCTGCAGGAAGAGGAACAACTGGAACCAAAAACGGGAGCAGAATGGGCCAATGCACGCCCAAGAAAACATCAGGGGGACTGGGAGGGACAGTAATCTATAAATACAGGAATCCTGCATATGAAAATAAAAGGCTCCCATGACCAATGCTACTGAGCAGAAAGCCTCCTCCCTGCCCGCGAAAAAAACCGAGCCACAATGCATCGGGAAAGCAACCAAGGGTGGGAGGTGAAACTGAAAAGCAAAGGCTAAAAAAAAGAAAAAAAGGAAATGAGGAGTGTCCCACAACACCTCCAAGTCTGAGTGGGACAGGCGCACAAAAGGAAAAACAGGAAGTGCTGGGGATTCACACGGGTTTTATGGGAGGAGTTTGGAGGGAGAGTAGAATTAGAACAAGCATTTGCAATGCAATGGGTCTCGCGTTTGCTCGAGTTAGAACTATTGGCGTACATTTCTAATTGGACATTTCTTGCCACATAACTTGAAAATGAAAAGTAAAGCAGTTGACATAAGCGAGCTGATTCAAAGTGAGCATGAGCCCGAAGGAAAGACACAAAAGCAAAAAAGAAGTTTGCTTGCAGTCAAAGGTATCGCAAAAATGCAATTATCCATGTGACAGGGCCGATGGCCAAGGCGGTAACAAAACTGCACCAAGGATGGACAAACATAAAGCATTTACCAATTATAGCAAAGGATGTTTTAAAGACAAGACCATGAACAAGTGATAGTTATGGGCGTGTGGTGGGCGTGGTTAAAAGCATACAGATATATAATCAGTGCTTGAAATGGAAAACTATGAGTGCAGGTACTTTGTATCAGAGTACGTGCTTGTTTCTGAGAAGTGCCGGTACTCTCCAATTAAAAGTGTTAATTTTTTCTTGAGAAGTGCAGGTACTCTTCCTCTGAAAATAAAAAAGTACCGGTGCTCAGTACCAGACAGTACCGGCCCATTTAAAGCACTGCGGGGCATATTTATACTCCGTTTGCGCCGAATTAGCGTCGTTTTTTTCGACGCAAATTCGGCGCAAAACTAATGCCATATTTATACTTTGGCGCTAGACGCGTCTAGCGCCAAAGTATGAGGAAAGAGCGTCATTTTTTAGCGTGAACGCCTTCCTTGCGTTAATGAGATGCAAGGTAGGCGTTCCCGTCCAAAAAAATGACTGCGCCGCAAATGTGTCGTATTTATACTCCCGGGCAAAAATCACGCCCGGGAGTTGGCGGGGCAGAAAACCCCGCATTTCCGCCACTTTTTAACGCCTGGGTCAGGGCAGGCGTTAAGGGACCTGTGGGCTCAAAATGAGCCCACAGCTGCCCTCCCATGCCCCCAGGGACCCCCCTGCCACCCTTGCCCACCCCAGGAGGACACCCAAGGATGGAGGGACCCACCCCAGGGACATTCAGGTAAGTTCAGGTAAGTATCATTTTTTTTAATATTTTTTTTTGGCATATGGGGGCCTGATTTGTGCCCCCCTACATGCCTCAATGCCCAATGACCATGCCCAGGGGACATAAGTCCCCTGGGCATGGCCATTGGGCAAGGGGGCATGACTCCTGTCTTTACTAAGACAGGAGTCGTGTAAATGGCGCTAGGGCGTTGTTTAAAATGGCGCAAATCGGGTTTAGACGTTTTATTTGCGTCAATCTGACTTGCGCCATTTTTAAGACGCCCTAACGCCATTTTTCCCTACGCCGGCGCTGCCTGGTGTACGTGGTTTTTTTCCACACACACCAGGCAGCGCCGGTCTGCTTGCGCTAGCGCAGTTTAGCGTCAAAGAGTATAAATACGGGCCTGCATTTATTACAACACTCAAAGCCCTTGCGCACTCGACCTAAAAACGGCTTGGTCAAGGTGTGGGAAAAACGGGTAAACATCAGTTAATAAGGGCTGGGACGAGGAAGAGTATGGTAATTTATGATGAGGTGCTAAACGTAGAGGTGACTTTGCCTGCTCGAACCGCAAACGGATGCATGCGTCTCAGAACCAGCGATGAGTTGATAGTGATGCCTGTCGCGTTTACTGATCATAGCAACGGAGGTACATTCAGGTACAGCGTGCTGCGATCCCAATGCAAGCTTGATCCTCTTTGGAACACTTGGCAAAAATACGAGGTTTTTACGATAATTCACTTCTTCCTATTAACGTTAAGGCATTCCACTGCATTAAGCGAGCGCCTTGATGTAATATAGAGAATGACGTAGAAACAAGTGCACTGCCGCTTTTGAAACTTTCCAGACATAAACATGCAAAGGGTAAATTACATTTAATTTCGAGCAGAAGCCATTTGCTAACGCAGGTATGACGAGAGTCCTTCTGGCAATATACACAACTGCGGCGAAAGCTCGATGGAAAATATCCCTGCAAAATTCAAGGGGTCTGTAAATGAAAGAGGCGAAAATTATGAGATTTTCAGATTCACTACTTATGTTTTTATTGAAATTCCACCATCAGTGCACAGACGAGGTATTTTAGGGTTTGGTTTTGCTAGAACAGGTGTTCTAATAAAAATATTAATGTATATACATGTATTCTGAGTAATGGATTTGCGTTGAAAATGTAATAATATAGAGAAAAATAATGGCATTTGAAAATGTGTCCACGTGAGTGGCCGTCAATGTTCACAAAGTATACTTATTAATGGCTTATTAAAATGAAATATGGAGCTTTTGTTTGATTAGTGTATAGTGCATCATATTTAGGGCTATGCATTATGTATTAGCTCTATTAATTGTAGGCTTTAACTTAGCTAAGGTCTTGGCCTACTTGCACCTCATGTCAAGCTGTATTTCTGAACCGATTATTAAAATGTCTGCTCATAGAGTTAAATTGTAATTTTCCACTGTGCTGACTACTGTAAATGTTCCCGTAGCTAAAAGTCTTTTTTGTGATGACTGCTTGCTAGAAGACGCTGCTCTTGTAAAATGTAAAAATGTGTGTAAGACTGACTTTTTCAGGAGAAGAACAATGGAGACACTGACTGGAGTATAAGCTGCAACCATTTTGTTACCTGACGAGCCGGGCGATGAGGACATTACAAAAGAAGACAATCAGCGGCATGTGAACCGAGTACTAGTAGAAATTATAGATTTGAAGTTTTAGTTTTATTGGACAAAGTGTGAAAATACAATCCCTTGACTAATAGGGACTTGGGAAGTAATATTAGGAAATCTAACTTAGCTAGACTGCACTGATGGAAGACAGAGCATTTGCCCATTTTCTTCTTGCCGAAAGCCCATTACTTTACTGAGCATCTAGAGACGTGCTTTACTTTAATGCTTAAAGACTTTGCGTTTTCTGAACTTTGATGCTGAATCCTGATGCCTTGCTGACCAAACTGATGTCCTGATGACGGAGACTATCTTAGCTTGCCGATCCAATTGAGGAGAGGTATACCGTATGCATGTGTTTTGTTGTGCCTATTTGCTTTTCCTTCCTCAGTACCAACCACTCTATTTTGATAGGCATAGTAAGATGTTTTCTACATTTGTGGTGATTGAAATGCTGTGCATGAAGCCCAACATGCCAATGTTAATTTGGTATTAGATAAGTATTTTCACTAATGAAAATTTGCTATAGGGAGTAACAGTCAATGTCTTTCCTTTGCTGAATATAAATGTATGTAAGATCGTTTGCTCAATTGTTGTTGTTGTTAATTTACACTTAGAATGAGCAATCATTCAAGCTTTGATTAGATTACATTTCTTTTGCCGCTTTCGCCAGCCAGTGATGTTCCTGTATGTTTGTCATTTGATTTTGACATTAGCATTGTTAATATAGGGAAATAAATATTCAAACTTTTACTAAGAGGTGTGATTATTCATGAATGAAAGGTCATGGCGTGTGATAATTACTGACTCCAATTAATTACTAATGCTATTGATTATCATGGAATATTAATGTGTTTTATTGGTTACTGATTATTCATCTGCATTTACTGAATCTATGGTGGGAACATCTTAAATGCGAGTCAAAAGGTTCATGGACCTATTCGCATTCCCTTGTAAGTTTACTTATTAAGGTGAGGCGCGCTAACAATTTCTACTATTCATGCTTAGAAGACTTCAAAAGCAGTACAACTAATATTTAAAGACATGGATTTGATGCTACACCCTGAAGAGAGAATACTAGATTAACCGTATCAAGGATATGTTTGAAGTCATTTACCTTTTACACGTTACATTTATTTTTCTTGGCAATTTAGCCAAAAGGCTTTTGGGGGTAAATTCAACACCAGGAGCTTTTGCTGTTTGATAATTTTAAAGATTTAATGGATCCTAAGGACAATTGTTTTCCACTGTCATCAAGTATGATCTTAAATTTGTGAGAAGCCAGCTAACATGTTAATTCTGAAGACTATGTCAACCATCCCTAAAACACTCAAAGAGCCAACAACTCGAGCGTACACCTCCCATCTCTTGCAGCCTGACCCAACTCACTCTGTTTTTGAGGGACTGATGGTACCAGGATTCTGAGATAGCACTCCTGAGACTAGCCCTTCTACTCCTAGTAAGAGATATACACTGGTATGAAGGTGTGATGAGCAGGATTAAGTTAAACTGTGTGCTAATAACCCAGACTAGGTAGCCCTTTAGATACAGACCACTATGTGTTGGCTGATAACTGGAAGGGTAGACACTGGGACCAGAGTTTCTATTCTATCTAGTATGCCCATCCCGGTTACCAGCCATTATGAGCTATCAGGCCTGAAACAGTGAACATGCTGGTCCAGGAACTAGTAGGCCTATTGCCATTGCAGTTCCTCTTCCACACACATATTAAAATATGCATGGAAATGCTTAGTTTTTACTTGGCACATTTCTGCACCTGGTAAACCGTGAAATGTTGTAAGGTGGTACCTCTTGCCAGAGGTCCCACACTGATTTACCCAGAATGATGGCTTAAGTAGTCAATCACTTTGAACACACTTTCCAGGGCCAAAAGTGATCATGCTAAACCACAATGGCTGCACATTCCGAGACCTGGTAGGTGGATAGAGTTATTTTATATCAATGATGTTAGAAAACACTTTCCTGAATAGGAGCAACTGTTAGCCGGCAGTGGTCTGTTGAGTGTCCTTTGAGTATTCAGATCTTCTAGGAACTTTCATAGTAATATATTATCAGCGGTAGGAAGCAACAGCACCAGCCATGGGTGCATGTCAGATTTATGACCACCATTTTAAGAGTGGCCTTGGCAGTAACCCAGGGAAGATAGAAAGGAGCAGGAAGTACTGAAAGATGAAGGTCAACAAAAGCTGGTTGAATTAGAGGGAGAGAAACTGAAGAGGAAACAGTGGAGCAGGAACTGTTATACATTAGGTTATTCCCCCCAAACCCTCTCATGGTGAGTATCCAGAAGATGAATGAGCACAGAAATGTGGAGGAAGACCAAACCTGACCCCTTCAGCCTACATACTTCTGACTTATACGACCTTTGGGTTGGAATCCCTACTCCTGCATCTAGCTTCTGTGTCAAGCGTGGACAAAGACTGCTTTGCTTACATGGTTTAAGTGATCAACCAATAGACTGTATCTTTGGGGAAGTAGTCATAAACGTTGGTCAAAGCACTCTTTCCTTTACTGAGATTTTATCTTCTGATGAGCATTATCTGGAACTTAATCTTTCCTATTTGTTTCTAAAACCCAGACTTCTTTCACCCAGTAAACTATTGGTGCTGTTAACGCTGATTTTATTAATACAATTATTAATGAATATTCATGTATTCTGTTTGTTGAAATTTCGTAGAAAATGTAATAATATAGAGAAAAATCATGCGCGCATTTGAAGGTGCGACCACCTGAGTGGTCACCAATGTTTACGAAGTGTACTTATTAATGGCTTATTAAAATGAAATGATGAGCTTATGTTTGATTAATGTAGTAATATGTCATATTAAGGGTTATGCATTATGTATTAGCTTTATTAATTATATGCCTTAATTTAGAGAGGTCTTGGCCTAGTTGCACAGCCTCATGTCAAGTACATTTCATGGGCGTTTAATAAAATTAAACTTAGAAAATTAAACTGTGATTTTCCACTGCTCTGTTCATGTGCTCGTAGCTGAAGTTAGTTTGCACGAGAACTGCTTGCTAGAAGATGCTGTACTACCTAATGCAACAATGTTTTATGTAATGTGTATGAGACTGACTTTCCCAGGAAAATACAATGGAGACTCTGACTTGAGTATAAGCTGCAACAATATTGTTACCTGACGAGCCGAATGATGGGAGCAGGACAAGAGGAGCCAATCATCGACATGTGAGCCCTGTACTAGCAGAAATGTAGATTGGAAGTTTTAGTTTCTTTGGACAAAGTGTGAACAAGCAATTCTTGAACCAATTAGGATATGGGAAGTAGTTTTAGGAAATCTAACTTAGCCAGACTGCACAGAGAGGAGAGACCGCCATTACTATCTTGACTGTCTCAAGAAGAGACGTGCTGAACTTTATTGCTTAAAATATTTTGCCTTTTCTGAACCTTGATGCTGAATCCTGATGCCTTGCTGACCAGACTGATGTCATGAGGACGAAGACTGTCACAACTTGCTGATCCAACTGAGGATCGGTATATTGACTATGATATTGTTTGCTATGTCTATTTGCTTTTTTTCTAGGTACCAACCGCTAATTTTGATAGAGCCATAGTTAGATGTTTTTCCAAATTTGTGTTGACTAAATTGTTTTGCATGAAGCCCAACATGCTAATTCTAATCTGATGTTAATTAGGGAGCTCACTGATGAAGTTCGCAGTTGATGTCTTTTCTTTGCTTAAACTAAATGCATTTAATATTGTTTGTGCAGTTGTTCTTGTTATTAATTTACACTGTAACTTTGGACTGTGTATTAGCTCAAGCTTTGATTAGATTGCAATTATTTTGCCGCTTCGGACAGTCACTGTTGTTTCTGTATGTTTAGCAATTGATTTTGAGATTATTTTACGTGACAGTAGCATTGTTAATATAGGTAAATAAATATTCGAACCATAGGTGTGGTTATTCATGACTGCAAGGTCATGGTGTGTGACAATTGCTGACTCTTATTGATTACTAATGTTATTGATTGTTAATGATCATTGATCTGCACGTACGGGATATATGGTGGGAACACCTCTATGCAAGTCAAAAGGTTCATCGACCTATTTGCATCACCCTTGTAAGTTTACTTATTAAGGTCTGATGCGGTAACAGTGTTAAACATGTAACACAGACACCAATAATCTATAAAACTAGTCTTTGAGAATGTTAACTTATTGTCCCTTGTTACATTGCATTCATCAGCATCGCTAAAAAATATTTTATTTAATCTGGTGGGTTCAGTGGAGTTAGAGCAACTAAATTGCTTTGCACCATTATTTAATGCCTGGGTTAGGGCAGGCGTTAAGGGACCTGTGGGCCTATTTACATGGTGGAACACCATGGAATAAGCCCACAGAGGCTCTCCCCAGGTCCCAGGGACACTCCCACCCACACTAGAGGGACAGCGGAGGATGGGGGACCCCATCCGAGGTACGTTTAGGTAAGAACAGGTAAGTATTTTTTTTTTAAAGTGTCATTGGGGGCCCCGAAATGCCCCCCCTATATGGTACTGGGTGAAATGGCCATGCCCAGGGGACCCTGGTCCCCTGTGTTGGCCACTGGGGTCTTGGGCATGACTCCTGTCTTTTCTAAGACAGGAGCCATGTGGTATGGATGGTTTTGCATCAGAAAATGACGCTAGGCAGGTTAGAGTCATTTTTTTTTTATTCTAACCTACCTAACATCATTTTTTGGTGCAAAAGCCCTTTCTCCAATACCTCCACCCCAACCCGGCGAACGCCATTTTTTTTACGCTAGCCTACCCTTTGAGCTGCTTGCACCATTCAATAAATATGGCTCCTGGCTGGCGCTCAAGAATAGTGCAAGCCGGTGCAAAACTTTTTGAGGCAAAACGGCGTTAGTGCTGTTTTGCACCAAAAAGTACAAATATGCCCTTTAGAATTTAGCTCAACATTACCACAGTGTCCTATAAAGCAGTGCACTGACTGTCTATCAATACATATTGAATGGGTATCAAAATAATATAGATAACAAAGATAATAGCCACCGCATTTGCACACCAAAGGTTGAAGGCCAAAGCTTTTGGAACTCTATTACCTTAGAATGCCATTCGTTTTTCAGATTTTTTAATGGCATTAACATTATACAGGAATGTTTACCCAAGACTACGTGCTACAGTAAGAAAATGTACATGATAATGTAATAGGTAAACTAAACTGTTGCCAATCTTTGACATAGAAAATAAAAGGAGATGCCACTGAAAGTGTTTTAAATAACTTAATTCATGTATTTAGAGAAACTGAATATTTGTCATTATAAAGATGCCAATACTGTAATTTCATAATTAATGTTACAATCCATCTTTCAATCATTGTATGTAATCAATCTCTCAAAAACCTCTTGTCGAATTAGAATTTCTAGTATATACTTCAAAAACGTTGCACTTGATTTTGCAGCATAATCAAAAGTTTTGTTGATGTCACAAATAGGCCCTTGTATATTCAATCAATATTCATTTATCATTGTCTGAAGAAATAATAAACTTTGATAATTTACAATTCATTTCACGGATGTCATTTCATGGAGATGAAACTATATGGCACATGGAATCAATATTTAGAATATTTTTATCACAGCATATTGCAACTTCAATCAACAATTTGTGTTTGTAAAGATATCAATCGGAGCCCAATTTAGAAACCTATTGGTGCATCTAAGTGACACTTATATGTGCAAATATCATAATTTACAAGTGCAAATTCATATTGGTGTCTCATAGAATACAAATGTGCTCGCACCGATATGTGTAACTGAAATACACTCTAGATCATGGATACTCAAAGTACGGCCCGCGGGCCTCATGCGGCCCCTCTGACCTTTAAATGCGGCCCCTTGAGCAACAGGAGCACTGGCAGCTGTTTGCACGATTCTGCACTACAACAAAAATATTAAATAAACATACAATCATTTATTTCAAACTTAGTTGGTGTTAAAGAAAGGAAGTAACTAGGGACTCCTGCACTTAACTTTAGAAACGTCTTCATTTTTAAAGACATCTTGCAGCACAAGTGTAAAACTAAGACAGTCTCTTTAAAATACAAAAAAAGTGTATTTAGTTAACATGCAGAACCTTTTTGCCTTAGTACAATTTATTTTATCAGTGCACTGAGATCTATTCCTTTAAGTAGTTTTCAAACATACATTTGGAAACATACATTTTTAAACATAATTATTTCCCTTATCCTGAGAACACAACCAATAGTAAATTGAAGAGGCCAGTCACTTGGTATGTGCACTTTATGGGTGGCCTGTGTTCCTATTATACATTAACAACATTATAGTTTATTAAATCAAACATAGAAGCAGGTTATGTGCAGCGCACACCATGAATCATGTATTTCGAGGTCATCTTAAATGTGATAATGCAGAAAAAGGAGTGAAGTGAGACTAAACAATTGCCTAGGATCACACAGTTTGGAAAAATGGGTAAGCCTGGATTAATTCCTGGTTTTCTGGTTTTCCATTGTTTATTTCAGCCACTAGATGTATATCATTTGCTTCTCCTACACCTACCTTGCCCCCAATTTCCCCAGCCACCCCACTTGACCGCCACAGCCCTGGCATCAATGCGGCCCCAGGCGCGTCACAGACCAAACTTTTTGGCCCCTGGGAAAATGTTTGCGAGTACCCATGCTCTAGATCAATGTTCTTAACATTAAGATGCTGTCTTTTATAAGACAGTTGAACTTATTTATGTCGCTTTCCAATACAATCAACTTCCTCTATTAGTGGGACGTCCTATTGTCATCTTCAAGGCTAGTAAAAAACTCTCCAAAATAAGTATTATCAAAGATATAGAATAAAGAGGCACCTCACATCACAACTATACAACTGTTGGCCCTCAACAAGAGCAAATGATATCCAAAGTGATTTTAATATGTAAATAGGAGTGTGTCCTGAATGTAAGAAACTAGGGCTAAACTGGAGGAGTGAGCGCTGGTAAAGGAGAGCTCACTGAGGATGAGGTAAGTAGTCTGGAGGTGCTTTGGAAATTCCTCAGGCTCTCTGACCATCACATTAACCTAGCGAGTGCCACCTTGTTACCTATCTTTTTTTAGCCAGGTTGACCAAAGGTAAACCAGAGCTTCAAACATTTGATGCATATTTGAAGGTGTGTGACAGAAACTCCAAACCTGAGTTAGAAGTGGCACCTTGTAAATGCCCACCTTGTACATGCCCATCAACGAAAGGAAAGACCCAGAGCCCAAGCAATAATCTCTGTTGACAAAAAAGAGTGAAACAGCACTCAATATTTGAATGTCATTAAGCAGCAGAACAGCTAAATGTAGACCAAATTGTACGTACACATGCAAACCTTTCTCATACAAGCATTACCACTGTATTCAGACATTAAAACTGCTGTAACTTAAACTGTCATATGATATAATCACTTGGATTGATTGCAGCGTCATGGTTTACAGGAAAAGCTCCCAGTTTACTTGTCTTACTGATTTATGTGGATAAATACAGACAGAAAGATCTGTGTTTATTTTTAAAGAAAGAAAAAACAAAACTAGGGGGTAGATTTACAAACATTTTGCATTGGGTTAACCTCACAAAAGTGATGTCAACCAGCACCAAATGTTTTTTCGTAATGTTTTTCCAAAAGTATTTTACTACATTACATTCCAGTGCAAAATTTACTTACTTGGTCGCCAAGGGGGAGTTACATGTGTGGTACATGGCCTTCCAGTGCAACCACCCATGCCTTTTGACTCAAAAGACAAAACCCTATCTACAAACAGTAGTAGACAGGGTTTTTCACCAAAGGTTAACGCCATTCGAAAGTAGACATTAGAAGGAGAAATGTTTTCATTCCTCCTTTCTTTTCCTCATTTGTATGCGTTCTGCACTGTGCAGCATGCATACAAAGTAGGCAAAGTTTTAAAGTGTGTCTAAGCATAGTATTTTGTACTGGAAGGGTACCCTCCAGTACAAAACCCATGCTAGACTCATGCACTCACCCTTGCACTATGGCGCAATGGTGTGTGAGTGGCTCACGGCAGCTGAAATCTGCACCAGCGCTAGTGCGAGGGGAGGAGAGTGCCATATCTTTGCAGATATGGCACCCTCATGCTTTCTCCCTGTCACGCAATGCAGCACAGCATTTTTGGCTGCTGCACTGCATCCTGTACCTTTTATGTAAATCTCGGCCTAGGTCTTCTGTGGAATGATTCTCACAGATGTCAGTAGGTCACTGCCAAGCCAATGACAAGCCAGTGTTTAAATCCCTGAGGCAGTGGAGTGACGAAACTTAAGGGGGCCCACCTGCATAGTACATGGAGGCCCCCACCTCCAGACTCACTCAGGAGCTGTCATGCCACGGTGCTGTACTGAGGGCCCCCCCGGATGTCAGGGCCCCATGCACCAACCTTTTGTTACGCCACTTGCCTGAGACATGAGGGGACTCACAGAAAGAACAGCAGTCATCGCCACCTCTTTCTCTATTGCCCTTGGTTACCCTTATTAATTTCAAACATGTAGATGAACAAGGCTAAAGTCTCTGACGCCCACTCACAATTTATTGCAGTGGCTCTACATACCAAAAGGTGCAGGACACATTTCTTAGTCCTGCATCTTGTGGTGATACAATGATGAGTGAGTGCGTGAATGATGCGTCTCAAACGCTGTCACAGGTAACTATGGGCTAAAATAATATCATGTTGTGGCATGGACCAGACTCTGTCATTCTGTGAAAGTCTACGTTCCTTTCCCTTCTAGTTCCCTCACTAAGCCACTCACATTCCATCATCCACCTGCCTTTCCCGAGGCTTCGACCAAGCAGTTGTTTTCTAAGGATGATTCATGTAATTCTACCAACCCAGATAAATCGATTTTACAGGAGACCCATCTAACCCCACTCCCCATCATCCACTTCATCAGGAGAACCTCTTGCAGATCTATCTAGACCACCCTGATGCCCATCAGATCCTACCACAGTATACCAATAAGAATTAAGATGCTTCTCACAAGTGCTAAGAGACTAGACTAATGGAAGCACATGCTATACAAATATCATTAACATTGCATTGAGACTGGGTTGATAAAAAAGGGGAAAGAATGGATCATGTTAGTAGTAGACTGTATGGTTATGGATACAATTTTATGAGCTATGAGATGGCAAAAACACAGAAGATTGTTTAAGTTCTCATTTCACAGTGCTTAATACATTTAAATTAATTTATGTGAATCACATTCTAAAACATTTCTAGGCTCTGAATGTCATAGGCCAAGCCGATAACCTGGCTAGGAAGGGTGGTACGCGTGGGGAAATTATACTCTGAAGAAGTTATGTAACTTACCAGAGTAGTAGAATGGAAGATGAGACCGGGAATTTGGGCTAAACATGCTGCAGAGGGAGCTAGAAGGATGTGGTATTCTGGAGCAGGAAGAGATGGCCCTTGGAGTGGAAAACTAGCCTAACTCCCTAATAAAATTCACTTGCAGCTTAATGTGTCTTCTTGGCCCACTTTCTCAATGAGGAGAGCAGACCTCAATATTTTGACTTTGTATGTGGAATGAGATTTCAAGGACTCCACCATAGGTCTGTTGAAAATAAAACATCGATGTTTCCAATCCTGAAATTACCCATGCTGTGAATAATAGCAAACCACATTTGCAAGACGAAATCATCCCATTACCATTTTTTTGCATCAGAAATTGAATTTTTCTTCTGAAAATTGTGATTTTTCATAGCATGAACTTCTGTGTGCACAAACCTCTTAAGAATACAGCAAAATGTGAGGACTAGAAAAAACAAGCATTTGCAATGCAATGGGTCGTGCATTTATGGGAGTTAGAATTACTGGTGTTGTAAATGACAATGTATTTTACCTATGTGTTTTGGTTTGGAATGTAGTGGATGCATGAACAGAGACACAGCTGCAACACTGCCTAGAGAACTAAGAATGGGTAGTTACCACTGGGAACAGAGATACAGCTGAAGCACTGCCTAGAGGAGTTAGAATGGAGGAGTTACTGATGGGACCAGCAAAGCAGCTGCAGCTCTGTCTCGGGAACTGAGAATTATGAATTACCACTGGGAAGAGAGGCACAGCTGTAGCACTGCCCAGAGGACTTAGAATGGGGGAGTTACTGACGGGAACAGAGAAGCAGCTGCAGCATTGTCTAGAGGACTTAGAATGAGGATTTTCCACTATGACTATAGACACCGCAGCAGCACTGCTTAGAGGATTTAGAATGGTGGAGTTACTCACGGGACCAGAGAAGCAGTTAGCAGCATGGACTAGAGGGCTAAGAATGTGGAAATACCACTGGGAACAGAGAGACAGCTGCAGCATCGCCTAGAGGATTTAGAATAGAAGAGTTGGTGATGCGCCCAGAGAAGCAGCTAGCAGCGCTGCCTAGAGGACTAAAAATGTACATTTACCACTGTGACCAGAGACACAGTTGCAGAACTGCCTAGAGCACTGAGAATGCGGGAGTGACCGACAGGACCAGAGAAGCAGCTAGCTGCACTGTCTGGATGATTTATAATGAGAAATTATCATTGGGACCAGAGAAACAGCTAGCAGTACTGTCTAGAGGACTAAGAATGAGGAAGGAATTACCACTGTGACCAGAGACACAGCTGCAGAACTGCCTAGAGTACTTAGAATGCAGGAGTTACTGACGCACCAGAGAAGAGGCTAGCAGCACTGTCTGGAGGACTTAGAATGAGAATTACCAATGGGACCAGAGAAGCAGCTGCAGCTCTTTCTAGGGGACTAGGAACAGAGACACAGCTTCAGCACTACCTAGAGGACTTACAATGGGGGAGTTACTGACAGGAACAGAGAAGCAGCTGCAGCATTGTTTAGAGGACTGAGAATGAGGATTTTCCACTGTGACTAGAAACACAGCAGCAGCACTACTTAGATGACTTAGAATGGTGGAGTTACTGATGAGAACAGGGAAGCAGCTAGCAGGACTGACTAGAGGGCTAAGAATGTGGAATTATCACTGGGAACAGAGAGGCAGCTGCAGAACTTCCTAGAGGATTTAGAATGGCGGAGTTACTGATGTGACCAGAGAAGCAGCTAGCAGCACTGTATATAGGACTAAGAATGAGCATTTAATCCTGTGACCAGAGACACAGCAGCAGAACTGCCTAGAGGACTTAGAATGCAGGAGTTACTAAAGGCACTAGAGAATCAGCTAGCAGCACTGTCTGGATGACTTATAATGGAGGAGTTACCGGAGGGACCAGCAAAGCAGCTGCAGCTCTGTCTAGGGGACCAAGAATGATGAATTACCACTGGGAACAGAGACACAGCTGTAGCACTGCACACAGGACTTAGAATTGGGGAGTTACTGACGGGAACAGAGAAGCAGCTGCAGCATTGTCTAGAGGACTTAGAATGAGGATTTTACACTATGACCAGAGACACAGCAGCAGCACTGCTTAGAGGATTTAGAATGGTGGAGTTACTGATGAGAACAGAGAAGCAGCTAGCAGCACTGACTAGAGGGCTAAGAATGTGGAATTACCACTGGGAACAGAGAGACAGCTGCAGCACTGCCTAGAGGATTTAAAATGGAGGAGTTACTGATGTGACCATAGAAGCAGCTAGCAGCACTGTCTAGAGGACTAAGAATGAACATTTAGCCCGTGACCAGAGACACAGCTGCTGAACTGCCTAGAGGACTTAGAATGCAGGAGTTACTAACGGGACTAGAGAAACAGCTAGCAGCCCTGTCTGGAGGACTTTGAATGAGGAATTACCAATGGGCCCGAGAAGCAGCTAGCAGTACTGTCTAGAGGACTTAGAATGAGGAATAACTGATGGGACCAGAGAAGCAGCTAGCAGCTCTTCCTAGAGGACTAAGAATGAGGAATTACAACTGGGACTAGAGAATCAGCTGGCAGCACTGTCTGCATGACTTATAATGGAGGAGTTACTGGAAGGACCAGCAAAGCAGCTGCAGCTCTGTCTAGGGGACCAAGAATGATGAATTACCACTGGGAACAGAGACACAGCTGTAGCGCTGCACAGAGGACTTAGAATGGGTGAGTTACTGACGGGAACAGAGAAGTAGCTGCAGCATTGTCTAGAGGACTTAGAATGAGGATATTACACTATGACCAGAGACACAGCAGCAGCACTGCTTAGAGGATTTAGAATGGTGGAGTTACTGACGGGGCCAGAGAAGCAGTTAGCAGCACGGACTAGAGGGCTAAGAATGTGGAAATACCACTGGGAATAGAGAGACAGCTGCAGCATCGCCTAGAGGATTTAGAATAGAAGAGTTACTGATGAGACCAGAGAAGCAGCTAGCAGAACTGCCTAGAGGACTAAAAATGAACATTTCCCTCTGTGACCAGAGAGACAGTTGCAGAACTGCCTAGAGGACTGAGAATGTGAGAGTTACCGGGAGAGCCAGAGAAGCAGCTAGCTGCACTGTCTGGATGACTTATAAGGAGGAATTATCATTGGGACCAGATAAGCAGCTAGCAGTACTGTCTAGAGGACTAAGAATGAGGAATTACCACTGTGACCAGAGACACAGCTGCAGAACTGCCTAGAGGACTTAGAATGCAGGAGTTACTGATGGACCAGAGAAGCAGCTAGCAGCACAGTCTGGAGGACTTAGAATGAGAAATTACCACTGGGACCATAGAAGCAGCTGCAGCTCTTTCTAGGGGACTAAGAACGAGGAAATACCACTGGGAACAGAGACACAGCTTCAGCACTACCTAGAGGACTTAGATTGGGGGGGTTTCTGACAGGAACAGAGAAGCAGTTGCAGCATTGTTTAGAGGCCTGAGAATGAGGATTTTCCACTGTGACTAGAGATACAGCAGAAGCACTACTTAGATGACTTAGAATGGTGGAGTTACTGATGAGAACAGAGAAGCAGCTAGTAGCACTGACTAGAGGGCTATGAATGTGGAATTACCACTGGGAACAGAGAGACAGCTGCAGCACTGCCTAGAGGATTTAAAATGGAGGAGTTACTGATGTGACCAGAGAAGCAGCTAGCAGCACTGTCTAGAGGACTAAGAATGAGCATTTAGCCTGTGACCAGAGACACAGCTGCTGAACTGCCTAGAGGACTTAGAATGCAGGAGTTACTAAAGGGACTAGTGAAACAGCTAGCAGTCCTGTCTGGAGTACTTTGAATGAGGAATTACCAATGGGACCGAGAAGCAGCTAGCAGCACTGTCTAGAGGACTTAGAATGAGGAATAACTGATGGGACCAGAGAAGCAGCTAGCAGCTCTTCCTAGAGGACTAAGAATGAGGAATTACAACTGGGACCAGAGAAGCAGCTAGCAGCACAGACTAGAGGACTGAGCATGAGGAATTACTGACAGAACCAGAGAAGAGGCTTGCAGCATTGTCTATAGGACTTTGAATGAGTAATTATCGACGGGACCAGAGAAGCAGCTAAGAGCACTGTCTAGAGGACTTAGAATGAGGAATTACCACTGAGGCCAGAGAAGCAGCTAGCAACACTTCCTAGAGGACTTAGAATGCAGGAGATACTGACAGACCAGAGAAGCTGCTAGCAGCACTGTCTGGAGGACTTAGAATGAGGAATTACCACTGGGACCAGAGAAACAGCTGCAGCTCTTTCTAGGGGACTAAGAACAGAGACACAGCTTCAGCACTACCTAGAGGACTTAGAACGGGGGAGTTACTGACAGGAACAGAGAAGCAGCTGCAGCATTGTTTAGAGGACAGAGAATGAGGATTTTCCACTGTGACTAGAGACACAGCAGCAGCACTACTTAGATGACTTAGAATGGTGGAGTTACTGATGAGAACAGGGAAGCAGCTAGCAGGACTGACTAGAGGGCTAAGAATGTGGAATTATCACTGGGAACAGAGAGACAGCTGCAGCACTTCCTAGAGGATTTAGAATGGAGGAGTTACTACTGATGTGACCAGAGAAGCAGCTAGCAGCACTGTATAGAGGACTAAGAATGAGCATTTACCCCTGTGACCAGAGACACAGCTGCAGAACTGCCTAGAGGACTTAGAATGCAGGAGTTACTAAAAGCACTAAGGAAGCAGCTAGCAGCACTGTCTGGAGGACTTAGAATGGAGGAGTTACCGACGGGACCAGCAAAGCAGCTGCAGCTCTGTCTAGGGGACTAAGAATGATGAATTACCACTGAGAACAGAGACACAGCTGTAGCACTGCACAGAGGACTTAGAATGGGGGAGTTACTGACGGGAACAGAGAAGCAGCTGCAGCATTGTCTAGAGGACTTAGAATGAGGATTTTACACTATGACCAGAGACACAGCAGCAGCACTGCTTAGAGGATTTAGAATGGTGGAGTTACTGACGGGACCAGAGAAGCAGTTAGCAGCATGGACTAGAGGGCTAAGAATGTGGAAATACCACTGGGAACAGAGAGACAGCTGCAGCACCGCCTAGAGGATTTAGAATAGAAGAGTTACTGATGCGACAAGAGAAGCAGCCAGCAGAACTGCCTAGAGGACTAAAAATGAACATTTACCACTGTGACCAGAGACACAGTTGTAGAACTGCCTAGAGGACTGAGAATGCGAGAGTTACCGGCAGGACCAGAGAAGCAGCTAGCTGCATTGTCTGGATGAGTTATAATGAGGAATTATCATTGCGACCAGATAAGCAGCTAGCAGTACTGTCTAGTGGACTAAGAATAAGGAATTTCCTCTGTGACCAGAGACACAGCTGCAGAACTGCCTAGAGGACTTAGAATGCAGGAGTTACTGACAGACCAGAGAAGCAGCTAGCAGCACTGTCTGGAGGACTTAGAATTAGGAATTACCACTGGGACCAGAGAAGCAACTGCAGCTCTTTCTAGGGGACTAAGATTGAGGAAATACCACTGGGAACAGAGACACAGCTTCAGAACTACCTAGAGGACTTAGAATGGGGGAGTTTCTGACAGGAACGGTGAAGCAGCTGCAGCATTGTTTAGAGGACTGAGAATGAAAATGTTCCACTGTGACTAGAGACACAGCAGCAGCACTACTTAGATGACTTGGAATGGTGGAGTTACTGATGTGACCAGAGAAGCAGCTAGCAGCACTGTCTAGAGGACTAAGAATGAGCATTTACCCCTGTGACCAGAGACACAGCTGCAGAACTGCCTAGAGGACTTAGAATGCAGGAGTTACTAACAGGACTAGAGAAACAACTAGCAGCCCTGTCTGGAGGACTTTGAATGAGGAATTATCAATGGGACCGAGAAGAAGTTACCTGCAGTGTCTAGAGGACTTAGAATGAGGAATAACTGATGGGACCAGAGAAGCAGCTAGCAGCTCTTCCTAGAGGACTAAGAATGAGGAATTACAACTGGGACCAGAGAAGCAGCTAGCAGCACAGACTAGAGGACTGAGCATGAGGAATTACTGACAGAACCAGAGAAGAAGTTTGCAGCATTGTCTAGAGGACTTCGAATGAATAATTATCGACAGGACCAGAGAAGCAGCTAAGAGCACTGTCTAGAGGACTTGGAATGAGGAATTACCGCTGAGGCCAGAGAAGCAGCTAGCAATGCTACTTAGAGGACTTAGAATGAGGAATTACTAATGGGTCCTGAGAAGCAGCTAGAAGCACTGTCCAGAGGACTTAGAATGAGGAATTACCCCTGTGACCAGAGGGGTAGCTAGAAGCACTTCACAGAGGATTTAGAATGAAGAATTACTGGTGGGACCAGAGAAGCAGCTTGCAGCATTGTCTAGAGGACTTAGAATGAGTAATTACTGACGGGACCAGAAAAGCAGCTAGCAGCACTGTCAAGAGGACTTAGAATGAGGAATTACCACTGGGGCCAGAGAAGCAGCTAGCAACACTTCCTAGAGGACTTAGATGAGGAATTACTGACGGGTCCTGAGAAGCAGCTAAAAGCACTGTCTAGAGGACTTAGAATGAGGAATTACCCCAGTGACCAGAGAGACAGCTAGAAGCTATTCTCAGAGCATTTAGAATGAGGAATTACTAATGGGACCAGAGAAGCAGCTTGCAGCATTGTCTAGAGGACTTAGAATAAGCAATTACCACTGAGACCAGAGAAGGAGCTAGCAGCACTGCCTAGAGGACTTAGAATGAAGAATTACTGACTGTACTAAAGAGGCAGCTAGCAGCACTGTCTAGAGGACTTTGAATGAGGAATTACCACCGGGACCAGAGAAGCAGCTAGCAGCACTTCCTAGAGGATGTAGAATGAGGAATTACCCCTGCGACCAGAGAGGCAGCTAGCAGAACTTTGCAGAGGGCTTAGAATGAGAAATTACTGACGGGACCAGAGAAGCAGCTTGCAGCATCATCTAGAGGACTTAGAGTGAGGAATTACCGACGGGCAGTGCTTAATTTGTAAATAAAAAGGTGCCGGTGCCCAAAGCCCTCCTCTTAAACACGCGGCTCCTGCAATTAAATGTGGGAACACGGAATACTGAGGGGGCGTAATCCTGACGCCATCTCGGGCCTCTTCAATCCATATAAAGCCACTCCCTGCCCCATCAGCTCATTCTTGCAGCTTTCTACTTTCTCCCTTTGTGACGCTTTTTCATTTTTCCCTTCATCTGTCTTTCCCATATGTGTCTTTTGCTCGCAGCAAATGCTTGAGGCCGAAGAATAAGCTCCGGCCCTCAAAAATAAGTGCCGGTGCTCAGCACCGGAAACAACAAGCAGAAATTAGGCACTGCCGATGGGACCAGAGAAGTAGCTGGTAGGACTGCCAAGAGGACTTAGAATAAACAATTACCACTGGGACCAGAGAAGGAGCTAGCAGCGCTGCCTAGAGGACATAGGGCCAGATGTAGCAAGGCTTTTGCGCCTCGCAAACAGCGAAAATCGCTGTTTGCGAGGCGCAAAACCCACATCGCGATGGCCATTCCCATTTTGCGAGTCGGTAACCTGGTTACCGACTCGCAAAATGGGACTGCGAGTCACAAATAGGAAGGGGTGTTCCCCTTCCTATTTGCGAGTCGCAGCGTGATGCAGGATTGCCTTGTGACCGCGAACGCAGTCGCAAAGCAATTCGCAGTTACCACCAGTGGCACACTGGTGGTAACCCATTCGCAAAAGGGAAGGAGTCCGCATGGGACCCCTTCCCCTTTGTGAATGGCCTGGAAAACATTTTTTCAGAACACGCAGGACCACTGCCTGCTCTGAAAAAATTAAACTGAAACGTTTCATTTTTCATATTGTAATGGATCTAATTTTCCTTTAAGGAAGACGGGCTGCATTACAAAAAAAAAACTGCTTTATTTAAAAGCACTCACAGACATGGTGGTCTGCTGTCTCCAGCAGGCCACCATCCCTGTGAGTGCTGCGACTCGCAAGGGGGTCGCAAATTGCAACCCACCTCATTAATATTAATGAGGTGGGCCTTTGCGATCCCCATGCGACTCGCAGATGGTGTCATGGACACCATCCTGCATCCGGCATTGCGAGTCGCAAATTGCGAGTCGCTCAGACTCGCAATTTGCGATTCGCAATGCCGGAATTTCCTACATCTGGCCCTTAGAATCAAGAATTACTGACGGAACCAAAGAGGCAGCTAACAGCACTGTCTAGAGGACTTTGAATGAGGAAATACCACTGGGACCAGAGAGGCAGCTAGGAGCACTGCCTAGAGGAATTAAAATGAGGAATTACCAACGGGACCAGAGAAGCTGCTTGTAGTATTGTCTAGGGGACATAGAAGGAGGAATTACTGATGGGACCAGAGAAGCAGCTAGGGCCACTTCCTAGAGGACTAAGAATGAGGAATTACCACTGGGACCAGAGAAGCAGCTGCAGCACTGCCTAGAAGACTTAGAATGAGGAAGTACCGCTGGGAGCAGAGAAGCAGCTGCAGCATTGTCCACAGGACTAAAAATGAGGAATTTTCACTAGGACCAGAGAAGCAGTTGCAGCACTGTCTAGAGGACTTAGAATGAGGAATAACCACGGGGACCAGAGAAGCAGCTGCCGCATTGTTCACAGGATTAAGACTGAGGAATTACCACTGGGACTAGAGAACCAGCTAGCAGTTCTGTCTAGAAGACTTAGAATGAGGAATTACCACTGGGACCTGAGAAGCAACTAGCAGCACTGCCTAGAAGACTTAGAATGAAGAATTACCAACAAGGCTAGAGAGGCAGTTTGCAGCGTTTTCTAGAGGATTTAGAATGATGAGTTACCTAAGGGACTAGAGAAGCAGCAAGCAGCACTGCCTATAATATTAAGAATGAGGATTTACCACTAGGACCAGAGAAACAGTTAGCAGTACTGTCTAAAGGACTGAGAATGAGGTATTACCACTGGGACCACAGAAGCAGCTAGCAGCACTGCCTATTGGTTTAAGAATGAGAATATACCACGGGGATCAGAGAAGCAGATGCGGCATTGTCTTAAAGACTTAGAATGAGTAATTACCAAAGGAACCAGAGAAGCAGCTACAGCTGCAGCTAGAGGACCCAGAATGAGGAATTACTACTGGGACCAGAGAAGCAACTAGCAACACTGTCTAGAGGACTTAGAATGAGGAATTACCGCTTGCACCAGAGAAGCAGCCTAACAGCACCTCCTAGAGGATTTAGAATGAGTAATTACCACTGGAACCAAAAAGCAGCTGCAGCATTGTCCATAAGATTAAGAATGAGGAAGTACAACTGGAACAATAGAAGCAACTAGCAGCACTGCCTAGAAGATTTAGAATGAGGAATTACCACTGGGACCAGATAAGTAGCTTGCCGCACTGTCTAGAGGACTTAGAATGAGGAATTACCAATGGGACCAGAGAAGCAGCAAGCAGCACTGCCTTTAGTATTAAGAATGAGGATTTACCACTGGGACCAGAGAAGCAGCTGCAGCACTGTCTAGAGTACTCAGAATGAGGAATTACCACTGGGACTAGAGAAGCAGCTGCTTCATTGTCATGAGGACTTAGAATGAGGAATTACCACTAGCAGCAGAGAAGCAGCTACCAGCACTGTCTGGAGGACTTAGAATGAGGATTTACCACTGGGACCAGAGAAGCAGCTGCAGCATTGTTTAGAGGACTTGGAATGAGGAATTTCCACTGGCACCAGAGAAGCAGCTACCACACTATCTAGAGGACTTAGAATGAGGATTTACCACTGGGACCTGAGACGCAGCTGCAGCATTGTTTAGAGGACTTCAGAATGAGGGAGGCTGAAAGTGGATGAGGTGTGTCTGCCACACACAGAGCCAATTATTTCTAAAACAGAAGTGGAAGGAAATGTGTCTTGAAAACATAAATTAAGTTTACCAGAACAGAGGCACAAGACAAACGGAACCTGAAACCTTTGATGCCTTTCTAAACAAGGTGTTTTCACTGGTGTGATGAACACATTGCTATGGACAACCAAAATAACATTCAGGCTGCAATGCTTCTCTTACTGAAATTGCCTGGGAGGGAACTAAGCACACAAAGAAGGGACATATAGAAAAATGCACAAATAAAAAGGAAGCCTTTAAGACAAAGCACAACAAAGAATGAATGGCAATAGTGGGCATGGTTGAAGCCTGCAAACTGAATACAGCATGTCTTGCAGACAGTGCTAGCGAGCTGCCTAGGCTCGACCTACAAATACAGCTCTTTCACCCTTGTATGTTCCAATCAAGGGTTTTGTTTCTAGGTGCATGTCTGCCTCTTAGGCGACTGTCACAGATTTTGGAATTTACCATGTATATGCACATCCTACTCTGTGATTTGGGTCCACAAGCATGCTGTCCTTCGTGATGGCCAACACTATTATTTTTGGCGCCCAGAGGCGAACTGAGTTGCACTCTTTAAATTGCTTTTTATGTATGATTTAATCATTGCATTTTTATTGTGATTTAAGTATATATTGCTGAATTTGTTTTTTAAATTACTTTTTAATGTTTTTATTTTTTTTACTTCGATATTTTTATACTTCACTTAAGCAGTCGTTTAGTGTCACTAGAGTGCCAGCACCAAGAAGGTGAGTTGAGCTAATAGCTGTATGACAATAAGGTATGACAAGAATGAAGATGGAACCTTTCATGTAAAACATTATCCATATGCTTGAATTAAAAGGTGAATTGTCTCTCCTTTTTGGTGCACTACAAAACAGACTGCAAGGCATAAGAAAAGAGATAATATGATATCCAAACCTAAATTTGACATTCAAATATTGTATTAAATTGAAGCACTTGCATAGTGCTTACTACACGTATGTGGAGCACGGAAGCATTTGTCCATGTAGGTGTGGTTGTAAGTGTGTTGATTTTGCTTTGAGCCTTTGTGGTAACACAGGTTGTGCATGAGGACCATTGAGATGCAGTTATCTTGTCATGGGGTGCGGCACTTGGTGGTGTGGTGTATGCCAAACTGAGCAAAAGAAGCACAATTTTTGAGTTTGTAGTTTCTGTTATGTTATGAATCTAATTTCCTATGCTGGCAGAGACAGTAGGTCTCTAATCTGAGAAGATATGGATCACAGGGAGGTAACAGGTGAAGATAAAGAGCGAGGGGGAGTCGGAGAGTGCCTGGTTTGACTGTATTACAGCCTTTCTTTATGGGATCGCGATTATGAGAGCCATGGTAAAGTGATTTAGCAAGATGCATTGCTTTATATTTATCGTTTTCATCGTTGTAGGGTGGTGGCGTTTACAGTTTACAAATATCTGGCAGCTGCAGGGGTGGAGTATCCTGGAGTCCTCTTGTGAACACCAATTTTCAAAAGATCTATTTGGTTTTTGAAGGCCTGTCTGGTTAGTTCTAAGTGGTTAATTAGGTGGACCAGTACAGCCTGTATCTGTGCCTTCCATTTGCCACCACGGTTCCACTGTTCCTTTGAAACTTTTTTTGCCTGTTCTGCTGATTATTGAGGGATCAAGTAATGAATTGTTATATGTTGTATAGTAAAATGGATAATGTCTAATCGAGGACTGTCAGAATTACTAGAGTTACTGATCTTCATCTTGAGGAGGATAGACATTGTTTACTATGTGCGGACACGTGGGCCACAGTTAGAGTCCTCCCTCTCATTAGTCCAGATGTGTTTCTTTAGGTGCTGATTGACAGCAGGTACTTTTAAATGACGCTGAAATGCATTTTGTAAGGTTGAGGTGGCATATTTATCATATTTAATTCATCCGTTTAGGTCATTTCATGGCTATGTTTGATGTAGCTCCCCAGTTTGAGTAGGATGTCTTTTTTTTAGGCGTGGTATGCTGATTGGGAGTGTTTCAGAGCTGTGGATAGTAGTTATGCTGATAGGAAGGATTATCATTTCAGAATTTGTTTCCATGGCCGGTGGTTTATCAAAATATGTCAGGCACAACCATTGTCAATCGCCCTTTTTGATTTAAAGTGCTCCAGTATGCTCTGAATCTTTGTTGGCAATGAGTTCTAAAGCTTGATGACATGTACTGAGGAAGTAGAACCTCCCATGTATTTCTCACTAAAGGTGAAAATAACCAGGTGTGGAGTGCGCTATTTTATTCGCATTACTTAAATTTAACTTGTAGGTATAATAGTCATTTTCTTTGGACACCTCTGTGAAAAATGCAAAGTGCCTTCAACCGTGCTTGTAGAGATTGTCTATTCTGGGCATCTGAACTTAGATATATTGTAGTCTGGTACAGAAGAGCAACTTCGATGAAGGTGATATTAAGACAAAGGTCTGGAAAGTTAGGAATGTTTCTTGTTCTTTTTTTCATTCAATGTTCTCCTTTTTTATGCTTACCACACAATAAAGTGAATGGCTATTTTCATCATGCTTGGTACCGGATGTTCAGTAATTGTCAAAGTTGAGTCTTTGCGTTTTTTCTCTATTTAACCTGAACAGCTACAAAGTAAGGTTCTTGCAGGAGTGGGTGTAATGAAAAGAGGGACAATTACTGTCTGGGCTCTTTTTGGGCAACATATTTTGCACATCTGACAAAATCTTTCATACTTCTGAGGTTGTTAAAATAAGAATTAAGTAAAACTAGGGCCCTATACAGAAAAGTGTTTTCGGCCATAAAATTGCTTTTTTGTGACTGAAAATTCCTTATGTGTGCCTATCAGGATTTCACAAAAAGACTCCTGTGAGGACATACATGGATTTACCATTGTGCATTTCTTGTCAGAAATGCAGTGAAATCTACCGTAGTGTGTCACCTGCAAGGAATGGGAAGTGGGTGTTAAAGGGACAGTTTACCTTTTAAATTGGTGAACACCCGCAAAACGTACATAAGTGGGCACTGACAAATTCCGAACCCAATCTTCCAACCAGCAAAATGCAGGCGCGTCTCCTCCGCTAGGGCAGAGGAGCGTGCCACCCCCGCCAGCAGAAGCTGCAAACCTTTTACCAAAAAACAATAGTAAACTATGTTTATTATAGTTTTTTGGCAAAAGGGGCGGGCCACAGACTGTGACGAGCACTGAGAGGGAGTGCACAGCACTCCGACTCACTGCGCATGTATGTTTGGTCGACCGCAGTAGGCTCTCACCAGCCCGGCAAATAGAGCATACTGGTTGGGTGCTTCCCACTAATCCTAACGCTGCTCTGAGCCACAGGGCAGGCTGGGAGTCTCTGCCTGGAGCCTGTCTGTGCAGGAGAGGAGGAGCGCAGTGGTGAGGGCAGCCGCTGCGATGATTGAGGTATGTTTTTTATTTTTATTAATTCCCCCCCATCCAAGCCCCCCACCACCAACGCACGCCGCCGCTCCTCTGTAGCACTGCGAGCCACTCCTTGCAAAATGGTCGCAAAGTATGCTGCTCATGGCTGAAGTAACATCTCTTCCAGGATGGGAAAAGGGTATGGCTTAACCCCACTGGTGAGGTGTAGGGGAAGTGCTTTGACCACAAGGAAAATATTTTTCCTAGCAAAAGACAAAAGTATAAACATACATTTGCACCATGCGCACCTTTCTTGCTGTGCTGAAATCTATGCTATGTAAATATCTACAAAGGTGTAATAGGGGCATGCAGGTGATACCACAAGGATTTATGCCCGACTTACTTCTGGGATGCTTGTGAAATGAAAAACAAAAGTAAAGGTACAGTTCAGGTGGAAATGTCAATGTCACCCACACTTATTTTTTTGTGTGAATCGGACCCCTTGTTGTTTATTAGGATATAGACTGTTGGAAAGTGATAGTTTCCCTTTGTTGGCCAGCCTGCCATAGGAGTGCGGCTCTGTTTTATTAAAACTGCCCTTCATTATATATGCCCTTGTAGGAACAGCTCAGCTGTCCCTTGACATTCAGCTGCAGCACAATACCCCTGTGGTTACCAAACAAGATGCGGTGTCCTGCCTCTGAGGATGACCTTCTGTGAGGCACTGAACACATATTAAGATTTTGTTTCTTCTTATGTCATGGTGTCATATTAAATTCGTGCGCTGCCGCATGTTTACTCGCTTAGCCTAACAAGCACAGACAACGCCAAGGGGCATCCTCAAGAAACTGAAGGTTCAGCGTCGAAAGAATGAGAAAGGAATTTCTGAGGTAAACCTGAATAACCCAACTCCTTCCTCTTAATTTACTTTAATAGCGGAAGAATCAATTTCCTTTCTCTAATTGGCGTTTCACATTTGTGGAGCCTATCTCTCTAGGATGTTGCTACCTGTCTGTGAAACTCAGGTTAGAGTGAACATTTGATAGATTTAAACAACCTCTAAATGTTGATTGCTTCTAAGGGTGGGCAAAATTGCAGTTTTACCACTCGAAGTACACATTATTTTGAGAAAATTACGCTGATTAAGCAAAATATACTTGGACAGTTATATGTATGCAACTCAATGGATGTAAGTCCTCGCATATAAAAATAATGCGAGGAACCTTCTTAATGTATTTTCATGTGTTTTTAAAGTCATGTGGTAAAGGCTGTTTGCGCAGTTTAAACAAAAACGTAAGCAGTATATAAACAAAAATAATGTGACACACACTGAAGCCGAATATTGAGATTAATTCAGGATTAAGCGTTTGTAAAAATGTGCGCAGGCGCACTCTTTTATCCTTACATCATTATTTTCCCGGAGACGGTGACCAATGATATGAATAACCCTAATACCTGGGCAGCATAAAGTTCTCTGTATAAGAGCGCTGAAAGCAAATCAGATCTATGATAACTTTTACTATTGTCTTCAGTTACTTCCGAGTACCTTTCCGTTACCTGAGCCTCGGCACAGGTAATGGATTTAAATTGAAGTAAGGCCAAGCTAAGCCCCAGTGAAGGGGACACAATTAAAATACATTGGGGTGACTGAGATATTTTATAGGAACTGTAGATTTATCAAGATATGATGGCTGAGAAAAATGAAAGACAATATCAGCATGAAGCTTGTTGGTTTAAATTCAGAGGATGTTAAACATCCAGATGCCATGCTTAAATTGACTTTGAATATGTTATTTAATGATAAAAAGAGTGCAGAACTGTAACTCTCTTTTTGTACTAGTTGAAGACACCCCAACTCTAGGGAGCCTAAACATTCACCGTTGAGAGACATAAAATGCATTTACTCATTGGATAAAAGTCAAAAGTAATACATGCATTCATGAACCGGTTCATGGGACTCTTCCCAGTGTGTGAGCCAGTTTTCTAGGGCCATGAAACGATTTGCAAATTATCTATAATCCTTTTAGACCCAGAGTGCAAAAAACACATATCGAGGTCATATAAGGGAAATAAACTCATACATATGACATGGGAACTTGGTACATGGCTGGCCTGCAGCTAACCCATGTTTCTAGTGCCCATTGGAAATGGCCGAAGGCCATGTTCTGCATGCCATGAGGACAGGGCAGCTGGTCGCAGGGCAAGGCCCATTGTTATGTGCTGTCCTTGGAGCTGGCTGGATACAGCTTAATGTTATGACATGCTCTGAATACAGTAACCAAAGGACGCTATTGCCCCCTACCTTCCCCCTAGTGGAGTGCCACTTCTCTTGTGCCCCTTAGGGCCATATTTATACTTTTTGACGCACAACTGCGCCAACGCAGTTGTGCGTCAAAAATTTTAACGCCGGCTAACGCCATTCCAAAGCACCATGCGGGCGCCTTATTTATGGAATGACGTTAGCCGGCGCAGCTGACTGGTGTGCGTCAAAAAAAATGACCCACACCAGGCAGCGCCGGCGTAGGGGAAAATGGAGCTTGTGCGTAAAAAAATGGGGCAAGTCAGGTCTGAGGCAAAATATTGGCCTCAACCCGATTTGCGCCATTTATTTTTACTCCCAACCCCCATTGAAATGACTCCTGTCTTAGCACAGACAGGAGTCATGCCCCCTTGCCCAATGGCCATGCCCAGTAGACTTATGTCCCCTGGGCATGGTCATTGGGCATAGTGGCATGTAGAGGGGCACAAATCAGGCCCCCCTATGCCACAAAAAAATAAAAAAACAAATACTTACCTGAACTTACCTTAAGTTCCCTGGGATGGGTCCCTCCATCCTTGGGCGTCCTCCTGGGGTGGGCAAGGGTGGCAGGGGGTGTCCCTGGGGACATGGGAGGGCACCTCTGGGCTCCTTCCGAGCCCACAGGTCCCTTAACGCCTGCCCTGACCAGGGGTTAAAAAATGACGCAAAAGCGGCTGGACGTAATTTTTTTTGACCCGCCCACTCCTGTGCGTCATTTTTGCACGGGAGTTTAAATAAGGCGCACATGCCTTGGAGTCATTTTTTAGACGGGAACGCCTACCTTGCATCTCATTAACGCAAGGTCGGTGTCCACGCTAAAAAATGACGCAAACTCCAAGATCTTTGGCGCTAGACGGGTCTAACGCCAAAGTATAAATATGGAGTTAGCTTTGCGTCAGATTTGCGTAAAAAAAAACGACGCAATTCCGGCGCAAACAGAGTATAAATATGCCCCTTAGTGTCTAATGCTGATCCTTATGTAGTTCTACAAAACTCAACTTCTTGTATACATTTTTAAATAACACAAGGCTCTAGGTCATGGATACTCAAAGTACAGCCTGGGGGCCGCATGTGGCCCCCCTAGCCTTTACATGCGGCCCCCTTGGGTGACAAGATCACCAGCCTGCTGTTTACTGGAATCAGCTCTAAAAATAAAAAAAATATATTAAGTAGACTGGCAATCACTTATTTCAAGCTTAATGGGTCTTAAAGAAAGGAAGTAACTAGGGAGATCCATGCTTCACTTTATAAACAAGTTCATTTTTTAAAACATCTTGCTGCAAAAGTGTAAAAATATTACAGTGGCTTCAAAATTCAAAAAGTGTATTCAGTTGACATGCAGACCTTTTCAGTACAATTTATTATATCAGTGCATTGAGAATGTTTAATTTTAAAAGTGATAGTTTTAAAACTTGAATTTAGAAATATTGATTCTTTCCCCTAACTTGACAACAACGTGAATAGTGAATCAAAGAGGCAGTCAGTTATGTGTACTTTTTGGGTGGCCTAGATTCATATTATACACGAACAGAATTATAGTTTATTAGATCAAACACAAGAGCAGATTTTATATAATGCACACTCTGAAATCATGTATTTTGAGGTCCTCTTATATGTGATTTTGAAGAGAAAGGAGGGTGAGTGAAAATGAACAACTGCCTAAGATCACACAATTTGGTAAAGTGGGGAAGTAGGGATTAATCCCAGGTTTTCTTGTTTCACATAGTTCAATTCAGCCACTAGATGTATATCCTTTGCTTTGCCTACACCTACTTTACTGTGAATCCCCCATCTCTGTCACCCAACTGCCACCTGGCTGGCCTCAGTGCGGCCCTCGGGCACATCACAGATCAAACTTTTTGGCCCCAAGGAAAATGTTTGTGAGTACCCCTGCTCTAGTTAGTCCAAAGCTCTTGCCTAGATATAGCCTGGAACTTGACCTCACACCTGACCAAGCGAACCTCATGTGAACCTCTCGGAAGAGGTGCTGCCCCAGAACACCATATTCTCTCTCCTCTAGCCACTCAATGTGAGTGAGGAATCAAACTATAAGGTCTCTTGGCAAAGCCCTTATAGTAGGGGCCTTTCTAGCCTCTCTTTGGGATCACCAATCAGTGGAGAGGTGGTGGTCTCTTTTTTAGGGAGATACTTTTGTTTGAGTATGCAGAACGTGGATTGTGGAAATATCGGGAACCCTCTACAAATGTTCTTGTGGGCGCCATCCTTTCTCAACATTGAATATATTTTTTAAATATAATAACTAAATGTTTCAAATCCCTTACAAAGACTTCCAAATAACTTTGCTAGGGGATGAAATGACGTTTCATGTGCTATTTACAAGCCTTACCAGTCCCTAACTGGAAACTCAGCTGCAATGTTCTCTGCAGTTAAATAAGCAAAGGGTTGTTCAATTCACAAGAACACATAAACCTGCCCTTTGTACCCTGCGTCCTGTCTAATGTTCTACACTTACAGTCACACACGCAGCCCTGCTAGCATTAGATCACTGGCCAAACAGAAGAAGAATTACATTGGCACTGAATTATCTCTATTGCTCAAATCGAATCCTGCTGGTGATTTACCATTTCTGTTTTTATTAATGTGGTAATGTAATGTGTGCTTGTAAAAGTCAGCGTTTTGCGTAGTCTCAGATTGTACTGCATTTATGAGAGTGGGTTGCTGACATATTTTCACTCTGTGTATTGGGAAGCTGTTAAAATGATGCCTACTGCGCCCACTGCCTGGGCTTTGTCCAGAAAACTTGACACATAATTGGCAAATACTGACTGGTTGATATGACTTTTCGGGAAGACATGGTCGTAATGCTCAAATTTGTGCAAGTAGTCTCAAAAGCGAAAAGCAAAGTCATGCGAACATCCTGTATAGTTTGAGGCGGGGCCCCCGAGTCTCCCATATTTCACAGATATTCATTTGCCGAACTACAGTAGGGGCCAGCTGAACGGTTGGGGAGAAGCTTAAGGGCTGGGGTCCCCTGCGCCTCTGGGGCTGTAGAGGGTCTGCGTCACTCCCTTAAGAAGTCAAAGAGACAAATGCTCAGACCCATCCTCACGTGAGATTTCATAAACATAGACATGAGCTGAAAGAAATCCATGTCACAAGGCCCTGTGTCCTTCATGAAGGAATGTTAAAGCAAAAACAAATTTGAAATGTAAAGTCTAAATCTGATTTTAAGTATTTCATTTGCACTAGCAGTACCTTGCAAAACTCAGTTGCCAAAAAGGCAGTTTTAAAAAATCAGTCATGCTTACTACATGTGGAGAGACATAAGGAACCTGAAAGTTTTGCAAAACTATAGAGACTGCTACAAACTTTAACAGCATGTAGTATGTGCCAGGATTAAAATACTCATTTAACAGATACAGTATGGAACAATCTAGAAATGCCATCATTCCTACTTTTTGCTTTAGAGACGAAATCTGAACCACTGCTGAAAGAGCTCCAACACCCTAAAAATCTAAGTGATGGAATTGAGCGACGAGGGCAGAGAACGTTTTGGAAGCAAGACAATGGACCGACTTGACGTTAGAACCATGTGAGGAGGATTAATGAAAGTTCCCTCTTCTTGGGTCGTTTCTCTTAGCTTTTACTGATCTCTCTACCTGGGACTGGTGACACAAATCCCTTGAATTATCCTATGATGCTAATGAGGAATGGGCCTACGATACAGCTTTGGGAGTAGCTGGTTGTACTATCCCTGGATGGTTGCACTACAAGGACTGCCCTACTGTTAGGCATGCACCCCTTGTGAGGAGACTAGAGAAGTGCTGGTATACGCCCCCTTGCTTTCCTGTAGTGTGATTATCTTCCCAGACTGATAGGATTGAGTACTACAGTAAGGACTCTGGTGGCAGGTATGCCTGTTACTTCCATGCATAGGACATGCACCAGACATTGCAAGCAGGAGTTGGGGTACTGAAGACACTCCCCTCTTCTCCAGGTACCAAGCATTTGTACAGTACAGCAGAGGGACCCATTGCTTCATTACAAGGACACAGTCGAAGACTGCTGGAGCCAAGAAGGTTAACTGACTCTGCCCCAGACAGCCCTGTCTGTGTAGGGTTGAGCAGCTTTTTGTGATTTTGGTGCATGGCTTTCCTCCAGTTGCCATTCTCGATAAACGATCTCTGGAAGGACATCTTAATCCCCTGAACAGATTTTGGGGGTCATTACACCCTGGCGGACGGTGTTAAAGCGGTGGTAAGACCACAAACAGGCCGGCGGAAAAAAAAAGGGAATTATGACCGTGGCGGAAACCGCCAACAAAGACAGCCACTTTAACACTCCGACCACCATGGCAGTACAGACAAGCAGCGCGGCGGTCACTGCCAACAGACAGGCGGAAGACAAAGTACCGCCCACAGTATTACAACAGGCCAATCCGCCACCTTTTCCGGGGCGGATTCACCGTGGATTAAAACACGGCGGAAACAGCCATTTCAATGGGAAAACGCTCACCATAACACACTCCATGAGGAAGTAGGGCACCATGGAGCTGGAACTCCAAATACTCCCTGCGATAGTCTTCCTGCTCCTCTACGATCATCAGCAACGGCGCCGCCGAAGACAACGGTGAGTACTGCACCTATGACATAGGGGAGGGAGAGGCAAAAGTCAGGGACACACAAAAGCAACACCCCCACCCCCACCCTCGCACACTACAACACACACACCAATGCATTTCCAAACATCACAGTAACAACCCCCAACCCCCAACCCCCCCGGAAGAATGCAAAGACAAAAGGAAATGAGTTCAACCATTGTAATGTATCAAAATACAGTAAGCTAATATATACCGATATATATCCTCATTCAAAAATGTATACATCATGATTAGTAGTGCAGGTATGCACCATTCAATGTCCGTGGACCACTGGGCCCAAAATGCATGGGTGAGGCCCACACATGATACCTGTCCAGAAACGGAGAGAACACTGCTGGGGCATCAGATCGAAAGACAACAGGCACCTCAGGGGGAAGGGAAGGGGGGGCACCTAAGCCGGATGTCAGCACCACGCCAGATCCACGACAGGGCTCCATGCCTATTGATGTATCCTGGGGAGAGAGAAGCCACAGTCTCACAAGTCTTTTCAGTGGGTGGTTTGCCAACTGTACCATCCTGGGGAGTGCAAAGCCACAGTCTCACAAGTCTTTTCAGTGGGTGGTTTGCCCACTGTACCATCCTGGGGAGTGCAAAGCCACAGTCTCAC
Organism: Pleurodeles waltl; assembly: GCF_031143425.1. Lineage (NCBI taxonomy): Eukaryota > Metazoa > Chordata > Amphibia > Caudata > Salamandridae > Pleurodeles > Pleurodeles waltl. The sequence continues at coordinate 1,030,565,324 of NC_090444.1, read as the reverse complement.
AAGTCTTTTCAGTGGGTGGTTTGCCCACTGTACCATCCTGGGGAGTGCAAAGCCACAGTCTCACAAGTGGATAACAGTCTCCACTGGTTCCGGAGGGGGACTGGTGCCCAGAGTGCTTCATCCTGTTAAGGACTGAGGTAGTGGATGCTGTTCTACACTGGTTCTGGAGGGGGACTGGTGCCCAGAGTGCTTCATCCTGTTAAGGACTGAGGTAGTGGATGGTGTTCTCCACTGGTTCTGGAGGGGGACTGGTGCCCAGAGTGCTTCATCCTGTTAAGGACTGAGGTAGTGGATGCTGTTCTCCACTGGTTCTGGAAGGGGACTGGTGCCCAGAGTGCATCACTCTCCCCGTGACGGTCCCAGTTCCGTCACTGCCCATGGCGCATATGGGCTACCTGTGCTTGATGTTGCGGTGCTTGCCCTGTTCAGCGGTGCTTGCCATGGCGGTCTTTGCCCTGTTCAGCGGTGCTTGACTTAGCAGTTTCTGACCTGTTCAGCGGTGCTTGCCATGGCGGTCTTTGCCCTGTTCAGCGGTGCTTGCCCTGTTCAGCGGTGCCTGACTTAGCAGTTTCTGACCTGTTCAGCGGTGCTTGCCATGGCGGTCTTTGCCCTGTTCAGCGGTGCTTGACTTAGCAGTTTCTGACCTGTTCAGCGGTGCTTGCCATGGCGGTCTTTGCCCTGTTCAGCGGTGCTTTCCCTGTTCAGCGATGCTTGACTTAGCAGTTTCTGACCTGTTCAGCGGTGCTTGCCATGGCGGTCTTTGCCCTGTTCAGCGGTGCTTGACTTTGCTGTCTCTGACCTGTGCAGTGGTGTTGCCATGGCGGTTCCTCATTGCCCAGCGGTTCTGTGGCTGCCGGGGCCCTCCTGGGCACTGACTCTGGTGGTGGTCTCCTGACCAGTGACAATGGGACTGCCCTGCTGGGCACTGACTCTGGCGGTGGTCTCCTGACCAGTGACGATGGGGCTGGCGGTGGCGTCCTGGGCAGCGGGGATGATTGCGGCCTTCTCCGCCGTGCTGCTCTTCCCAGACTTTGCTGCTTTCTTCTGCCCCTTCCCCACCTTGGGAGGAGTCACAGCTGACTCGACACTCCCCCCGGGACCCTTGTGAGCGGCTTTGCCGGCAGGAGTCTTCCCCCTCTCCCGTCGGGCACTGTCCAACTTCTGGTGCTTCACAGGGGGGGGGACTGGCTGTGCTGTGGCTCTGTGTCACACTGGCTGCCCTGGTGGCCGGTGCACACCACATACCTCTAACAGGCACCCCTGGTACCGGAGATTTTTTGGCTGAGGTGCTACTACGGGACCTATGAATTGGAGGGGGGGTGGTGGGAAAGAGGTCAACGTTGCTCAGGAAAAGTTTCTGACAAACACTGGGACGGGTAGCTGGAGGGGGTCTGGGAGTGGAGGAAGAGGAGGTGGTTGTAGGAGGTGTAACTTTTGATGATTTGGGTGCAGGTGCATGTTCTGGAGGCTGTCGTGAGGTGGATGGATGTTGGGTGTGTGTGTGCCCACGTTTGTGTACTTTGGGAGGGGGCGTCACAGACACACTGGGAGAGGACACAGGGGACGTGTAAATGGTAGTGGGGGTGGTGAGTGCAGGTGAGCGGGTTGTGGTGGTGGGTGTTCTGGTGCGAGTCCTAGTGGCTGTAGTGGTAGTGCATGCAGGTGAGAGTGTAGATGACACTGGGAGGGAGGAGGGAGACGAGGAGGAGGGGGACACAGTGGAGGCAGTGGATGTTGCTGTGTCTGTATGTGGGTGATGCTTGTGTGAGTGCCTGTGGGATGTGTGGTGCTTATGTTTGCCTGAGCTTCCCTTGTGTGTTGACGTGTGTGCAGGCTGGTCTGATGGTGTGCTTGGGATAGGCAGAGATACAGGGGATTGGATCAGGGTGGATGAAGTTGGAGGGGGGAGGCTAGACACAGGGACAATGGCTGCCATCAGTGCTGAGGCCAGAGATTGCAGGGTTCGATGATGGGCAGCCTGACCAGAATGAATGCCCTCCAGGAATGCATTAGTGTGTTGCAACTCCCTTTCTACACCCTGGATGGCATTCACAATGGTAGACTGCCCAACAGTGAGTGACCTGAGGAGGTCAATGGCCTCCTCAGTGAGGGCAGCAGAGGTGACAGGGGCTGTGGCTGAGGTACCTGGGGCGAAGGTAATGCCCACCCTCCTGGGTGAGCGGGCATGGGGCGAAGGCTGAGGGGCTGCTGGGAGGGCGGTGCTGGTGGGGGGGGGTGGCGGCTGTACCTGTGGAAGTGGGGGACACAGATGTTGCCGCCGCCACAAGGGAGCTCCCATCGGAGGACGAGTTTGTGTCGCTGGTTGCTGATCCGATGCTCGCGGTTAAGCTCCCCTCGCCCTCCGTCCCACTGGTGTATTCAGAGTCCGTGCTGTGGCCCTCCATGGCCAAGTGGGATGCAGCCCCCTCGTGCTCCGGTGCCACTCTACCTCCACCTGATGATGCTGATGCACAAAAGAACAGGGAGAGCACAAAATGCGTGGGGGACGACAGAAGAAAGACAGGTTGAGTGCATGGCTTAACGCTATCGTTGGCGGACAATACAGACACAGCAGCCCCCTGCACTACGCCGCGCTGTTGGACTCTACACATGCAGTTCCTGGGATATGGCCTACATGGCTATGGTGGACATCTGCACACATAGATGACACAGCGGCATGTATACCTGTACTTGACACTCTACAGAGGTGGGGTGGAGTGCCACATGGCCTGCATTACGGAGGGGCCTAGCCTACGGAACTCGCCCTGGCCTAGGGAATCCCACAGCCCTCCTCCCCACCCAGACCCCTCACTAGCGCAAAGTCAGCAGAATGAGAGTGTACTCACCCCCTTGTGTCTGCTGTGATGCCCTCAAGCGCCCATCCAACTCAGGGTAGGCCACCGCCAGGATCCGGAACATCAGGGGGGTCATGGTGCGACGGGCACCCCTCCCACGTTGGGAGGCCATCCCCAGCTGAGCCTCCGCCATCTTCTTGCTCTAGCGGCGAATGTCCTCCCATCTTTTACGGCAGTGGGTGCTCCGTCTCTGGTGGACCCCCAGGGTCCGGACGTCCTTGGCGATGGCACGCCAAATATCCTTCTTCTGGTGGGCGCTGACCTACATGACATGTACAGGGGAAGAAGAGATGTCATTAGCAAGTGCACCGTCGAAGTGAGTGGCCCACATCCCAACCCTTGCCATCTGGCACATGCATTCACAGTCCTTCGTGCTCGCAGAACTCTGCCCCCTTCCTTCCTACATCCAGCCCTCTCCACCCAGCCATAGCCCATACAACTATGTACTCACCTGTTGGTCTGGAGGACCGTAGAGTAGCATGTACTGGGGGAGGACCCCGTCCACGAGCTTCGCCAACTCCTGTGCAGTGAAGGCAGGGGCCCTTTCCCCAGACACACGGGCCATTGTCTCTTCCAGACCGAGGTCACAGCAGCACTTGCAGTATAGGTCCTCTCCTGTCAAAGATCAGGTATCGAGTGATTGAACAGATAGAAAATGGCGGTCACGTCCGCGGCAGTGACGTCCGCGGCGGTGCGTATCAGCACCGCCGGCGCACTTTGTCATAGGGTCCAATGTTAACCAATGCTGCATTGCGCAGCGGTCTTCGACCGTCTACCACGACGGTGTACAACGCCAGCCCAGTTACCTCACATCCCATTGTCCCAGTTTAGAGGTCAGGCAGCCGTCATTTCAGGGGCCCACATGGCTTCATTTTCAACTGCGTCACACATACCTAGGCCTGGACTCAACACACATGCAGACAACTTTTTGGATTTTGTTTCGTGTTCTGTGTAGCTGTGGGTACATACCTCTGAGTTGCTTGACTCTGTGGTCGCTGTTGTCCTTCCTAGGCACCGTCAGCTGGGACATGTGAGGAGATGGCGGAATCCTCCGGTGTACCGACCGCTGGTGGACCTGTTGACAATGGAGGAGCGACATTTAATCATCACCTACAGGTTTGACCGTGCCACAATCCAGGAACTGTGTACCCAGTTGGAGCCAGACCTTATGTCACCAATCCGCAATCCCACAGGAATCCCCCCTCAAGTGCAGGTGCTATCAGTGCTCCATTTCCTAGCAAGTGGGTCATTTCAAACAACAGTGGCCATGGCATCAGGGATGTCCTAGCCTATGTTTTCCAACGTGTTGTCCAGAGTGTTGTCTGCCCTGCTGAAACACATGAGGAGCGACATCGTTTTCCCTCAGGTGGAGGATTTGGCTACTGTGAAGGGTGACTTCTATGCACTTGGACATATCCCTAACATCATAGGTGCCATTGATGGGACCCATGTAGCTCCGGTCCCCTCCACAGGAGTGAACAGGTGTACAGGAACCAGAAGAGTTTTCATTACATGAATGTACAGATGGTGTGTTTGGCAGACCAGTACATCTCCCAGGTAAATGCTATGTTTCCTGGCTCAGAGCATGACGCCTACATCCTGCGGAATAGCAGCATCCCTTATGTGATGGGTCAACTCCAGAGGCACCGAGTGTGGCTATTAGGGGACTCTGGTTACCCCAACCTGTCATGGCTATTGACCCCAGTGAGGAATCCCAAGACCAGGGCAGAGGAACGCTACAATGAGGCCCATGGGCGGACTAGGAGGGTGATCGAACGCACCTTCGGCCTCCTGAAGGCCAGGTTCAGGTGCCTCCATATGACAGGTGGTTCCCTATTCTACTCACCGAGGAAGGTGTGCCAGATCATCTTCGCCTGCTCTATGCTTCACAATCTTGCTTTGCGACGCCAGGTGCCTTTTCTGCAGGAGGATGGTCCAGATGACGGTGTTGTGCCAGCTGTGGAGCCTGTGGACAGTGATGAGGACGAAGCAGAGGAAGAAGACATTGACAACAGGGACTCAGTCATACAGCAATATTTCCAGTGACACACAGGTGAGAACACTTTCTTGACTACTACATTTACTATCACACTTCTACCTTTATCCTGTCTGTCTATTTCAAGCAGTATTTGGTAACTGAGTTGTACATTTCCATTACGGCTTCACAGGTGTGGTTACCAACGTGTGTCATCTGCTTGCATCCTTCAAGGACTTGTGATGTGTGACATAGGTATGTTGACATTACATTTTCTAATGGATTTTGTCATTGTCATAGCTAATACACATTTTCAAAATCACAGACTGACTCCAGATTGTTTTGTGCTTCAAGGGTGTTTATTGAAGTGCTAATTTTTGGAGGGGGTGGTAAAATGGTGATGGGTGATGGTGGAGGAATGTCCATGGCAGAGTCCAGTCTATTAGTCTCACAGGTGCATTGCCCATATGGGCATAGGAAGTGGAGCTGGGGCAGTTCCAATATGGACAGGGTTACAAAGTGGGACAGTGGGATGACAATCAGGGTGGTCTCATTTCTTGGCGGGGTCTTGCCATCGTGCTCTGTCCTGTTCCTGGATCTCAGGGACCGCTTGCGGGGTGGTTCTCCATCTGCAGGGGGTGGGGTGCTGGTGTGGTGGTCCTGTGGCGGGGCGTCCTGTCCACTAGCACCGGCGGAGGTGGTGGGCAGTTCATCGTCCATGCTAGTGTCAGGGGCCCCTTGGAGTGCCACGGTGTCCCTCATGGTGTTCAGTATGTCCTTCAGCACCCCTACGATGGTGCCCAGGGTGGAGCTGATGGTTCTGAGTTCCTCCCTGAACCCCAAATACTGTTCCTCCTGCAGGCGCTGGGTCTCCTGAAACTTGGCCAGGACCGTAGCCATCGTCTCCTTGGAGTGGTGGTATGCTCCCATGATGGAGGAGTGGGCCTCGTGGAGAGTGAGTTCCCTTGGCCTGTCTGTCCCCTGTCGCACAGCAGCCCTCCCAGTTCCCCTGTGTTCCTGGGCCTCCGTCCCCTGGACCGTGTGCCCACTACCACTGCCCCCAGGTCCCTGTTGTTGTTGGGGTGGTGGGTTATCCTGGGTTCCCTGTAGTGGTGGACACACAGCTGATTGACGTGTCCTGGGTACGGAGGTATGGGCCGCTGGGTGGGTGCTGTACTGGTGTTTCCAGAGGGTGGAAGGTCAGTGTTGGGCTGTGCCTGTGCGAGGGGAACCGACTGTCCTGAGGCACATAATGGTCCGGGCTGGTCAACTGGATCCAGTTGACCAGAGCTGCTGTCATCACTGTGGGCCTCTTCTGTGGGTGGGGTGGAGATGTCTGGACCCTCCTGTCTGGTGACGTTAGGTAGTGGTCCTGCAGGGGTGTAAAAACATGATTATTGCATCTGTGTGTGTCATGGTGTGCAATGGGCGGGTGAGCGTGTACCCCAGTGCTAGCATTCCTGTGTGGGGCCTTGTGTGATGATGGTTAGGGGGTGTTATGGGTATGTGCAGTGGGCATGCTTTAGTGATGAGTGTCCATGCTTTGTTGTGTCATGCAGGGCTTGGTGTTGGGATGGGTGGTTTGTGTTATTAGTACATTAGTGAGGAGTTGGAGTGATAGGGGAGGGGGTGAGGGTGGGGGTGTGTGATAGCATGCAGGTAGGGTGGGGGATATGATAGTTAGACTTACCAGTGTCCATTCCTCCACCGACTCCACCGAGGCCCTCTGGATGCATAATGGTCAAGACCTGCTCCTCCCATGTTGTTAGTTGTGGGGGAGGAGGTGGGGGTCCGCCGCCAGTCCGCTGTACTGCGATGTTGTGCCTGGAGACCACGGAACACACCTTCCCCCGTAGGTTGTTCCACCTCTTCCTGATGTCGTCCCGATTTCTTGGGTGCTGTCCCACTGCGTTGACCCTGTCGACTATACTTCGCCATAGCTCCATCTTCCTTGCAATGGAGGTGTGCTGCACCTGTGATCCAAATAGCTGTGGCTCTACCTGTACGATTTTCTCCACCATGACCCTGAGCTCCTCCTCGGAGAACCTGGGGTGTCTTTGCCGTGCCATGGGGTGGTGTAGGTGATGTGTGGGATGGTTTATGTGGTGATGAGTGTGGTGATGTGTAGTGGTGTGTGTTGTTTTGTGCGTGGATGTTATGTGGGTGATGTGCCTCTGTGTGGTGGGGTTGTCTATGCTGTGCTCTCTCTGTCGCCTTCGTCTATAATTTTTGGTCGTGGGGGTTGTGGGTGATGTGGGTGTGTGTTTTATATTGTATTGGGTGTGTGGGAGTGGTGTTTGTATGTGTATCCGGTGTGTGTAAATCGAAATGTCCAATGTGGCGGTGTTTTGGAGATGTGTGTGTATTTTGAGCGCGGCGGTGTGTACCGCCAATGGAATACCGCGGTTGAAAGACCGCCGCTTGGGTTCATGGGTCGTAATAGCATGGGCGTGTTTCTGTTGGCGTGACGGTGGAGGTTTTGTCTTCGCCAGTTTATCACTGACCTTTGTTGTGGCGGACTTGTGTGGGTGTCTGAATTTCGGCGGATTCCGAGATGTGGGTCATAATAGCTGTGGCAGAATTCCGCGGCCGCGGCGGTGTATTGGCGGTCTTCTGCACGGCGGTAAGCGGCTTTTACCGCCAATGTTCTAATGACCCCCTTTATGTCATTTTGGCATTGTTGAATCATTTAATCTTTCCTATTTTTACTAAATCAGTTTAGGAATTTTATTATTTTGTTTCACACTTTCATTTTGGAGCCCTGCTGAAATACTTGACACACAGTTTCTTCAAAGGAAAGCGCAACAGTCTGGGTTAAATCGAGGTTTCGTCAAATAAATCTGCTTTAGTTAATGGGGTTACTGACTTTGTGGGAGTTCACACCTTGTTCTCCATTGAGTTAATCCTGTTACTCACAGTTCTGTTCTGAACACAGACCTAATTGTGCTTCTTTGCAATTGAAGAGGTGAACGCCATTAAACATTTTCCCAAGTTCTCTTCGTTCTTTCAAACGTGCACGATCCTGTGGGAATCTGGTACTTCCTCGAAAACCAGGGTTCACTAATCACACCAGCATGCTATATTAAGCTTGTCTCCTAATCTCACATGTGGGAGAGAACAATTTCTGGTAATGAGGCCTGTACTATGAGTATTTGTTGAGATTGTGCTGGTGGAAAACCACACAAGCTGTAAAAAACTGCAGAAAGAAAATGATTAATTTCTCATATCATTAACAGCAGGAGTATGATAAATCTGAGCAAGCAATGCAAAGGGGGTGATGTTCCTTTCAACTTCGCCTCTGCAATTTCTGAAAACTATAATTGGCAGATGTTAAGCCTGAAATCCTTGACGTGGTAGTCCTTCATACATTTTGCCTTCACCCCTTCTGTTTGCGGACTTGTTTTTTTTGTACTTTAGAACTCTGCACACTTTACCACTGATGGAGCACTGGGCCCTATCTATAAATCTAGAGTCCAACGAATCTTTTCTTCTCAGTTAGGAAGGAATAGGAGAGCCTGCATCTACTTTATTCAGAGCAATTACTCTGTAACTCAGGGAGTCACACATTAAGTCTCAGAGACCATCTTAAAGTTTCAAAGGGCTTTATTACAGACTCAAAGTCAAACTTAAGTAAATGAGACCTCAAAACCACAGTGTAGATATACACAATCACCAAAGGAGAGTTAAAGTGTTGTTCTATATTGCATTTCACAAGCATATAAAAGACAAGTAGGCCAACAGCGATAATGCAGAAAATCAGAAACAAAGACTGATGCTTAAATTCTGAAATCAAGTTCTCCTGCCTGACCATTCTGAGATTTCTGAGTAAAGAGTCAGCAAACAGAATCTTTAGCTGAAGTTTCTGTTAAGAGAGGTGCAGAGGAATGAAGCCATAAGGAAAATCTCAGTAAGGTTGTCTCTCTGCTAAGGACAGGGGGAATCTGAATCTTTCACTGGATAGACCATGCGTTTACTCCCCGTCCTTCAGTGCTGACATCATTTTAAAAGCATCTTCACTGAAAAACAGATTTGCAAATTATTTGTAATTACCTGGTTAGCTTCAGAAACTCTCCACTCCAACCTTGCACCCCCCTCACATTCCCAAGAACTTCAGAAGTATTACAGCCACCATTCCAAATGGGTCCCCTCATGATAACAGCACACCTTGCAAATCTTCTTATTTCTCTAACACAATGGACTCTTCATTAGTTCAACCTCAGATCCTGGAACCTACATCTCATAGAAAAACATGAACAAACAGCCTCACGTTGAAGGTTAAGCAAGAAAAATAATTGCGGCCTTCACTCCAGCCTAGCTAAAATAAATGTGAAAATACTTCAGTTTAAATTAATTCTGTTGCTTATAAATGAAATATAAAATGATTATGCAGAGTGATACTTTTAGAACATTATAACATAACATAATTTCAAACAATGATTATATGCAGCTTCTTTAAAACATTATATTCAACTGTGCACTTTGTTCATGTGCACAGCAATGCATCATTTAAATGAAAACATCTCTTCACGTTATACAGAAATGTGACCACCAAATTGTGACTACCAGATATGTGACCACTCTTTCACATTAATGTGTAAGTGGCATAGCGGTACATCCAAACTATGCTCTCTCACCACCTTACCACTGCTGACCAGTGCTAAACTGCTTGTGCTCTCTCATTTAAACATGACAAAATTGGCTTGCACTCGACTGACACATTTAAGTTACATGTAAGTCCCTAGTAAATTGCTACTACATATACTGAGGATCTGTAAATCAAATACTACCAGTAGGCCTGCAGCACTAATCGTGCCATCCACTCAAGTAGCCTTTCAAACATTTCTGAGGCTTGGCATTGCAGTGTGGGTGTGTGCAGTTTTAAACTGCTATTTTGATCTAGAAAAACAAACCTCTTGCCAGGTATTAACATTCCTTTTTAATGTATATGTCACCCCTAGGGTAGGCCCTAAACAATCCCCAGGGCAGGGTGCATTGTATTTAAAAACATGGACAAATATTTTTACTTTTTACATGTCCTGGTAATAAAACATTATCAAATTAGTTTTTCAATTTTGCAGGGTCTACCTCTCCCACATGAAAACAGTGGGTTACCCTAATACATTTGATAAGTGATAACTCTTGATTGAGATCAGTTAAGAAATGCATGTTTGCTGTCTGAGGAATTGTAATTTAAAACCCTTTTTAATGGTAAAGTTGGAATTTAAGTCACACTTTTGAAAACGGCACATTTAGAAAGTTGGCATTTTTTTGTCCTATCCATTTGGTGCCTGCAGCCTTTTCCTGGGTCACTTGCGTAGGTTTAGTTGCCCTTTGTGTACTCCTCCCAGACAGTATCACAATAGAGGGTGTGGGTTTTGGCAGGATGGGCCACCCTGCCTTAATGAAGGGGGCAGAGCTGTCACCAACCATACTTGCACTTCAAAGGCACAGGACCAGCACACTTACAAAGGACTTCACACTAACCTATAGTGCCTCCAGACAGACTGGGCCCTGGGCAGTGAGGAAGAAAATGCAAGAAAGCTCCATAGGGGGAAAACTCCAGAAGCTTCTTCCACTTTAAAGTGGGCACCAGGTATAAATATTGGACCCTCAGGCCAAACTCTTCAGATCACTTCTTGACCTGTGGAAGACTCAGAAGAAGGACTACTCTGCTGCCATGCTGCTCTGCTGCAAAGACGACTGCCCAGCTCCTCTGCTGCCCTGCTGCCCTACTGCAAGAAGGACTGCCCAGATGCTCTGCTGCCCACCTGCTCTCCTTGCATGAAGGACTGCTCCGCTACCATGCTGCCTATGGAGGAAAGACTGGACCTGCAACTTAAATGAGGACCTCTAGAGTGACTCCAAAAGCTCAAATTACCTCAAACCCTGCACTTGAACTCTGCTTTAAGTCTTAACCACCCCCATGTGGTGTCTCCCCAGTCCTGGGTACCTGGAAGTAGGGATATAGGTGGTCTGCCAGCCAAGCTGTGGTCCACATCAGAACCAATGCAGCACGACACAAACCTACACAACCCTCGCAGATCCTCATTGAAACCAACAGAGCTCATTGGAACTCGATGTACGACCCCGCATCACTCCTCGGAACTGCTAATCCTCTGCATAATGCCCGCATCAATGACATAAGGAACAAGTCTCAGTTTGCCTAACCTGGTCTCTTTCTGGCCACGCTCCATTGAGATTGGTGTGAACTTATAACTTTGTTCCAATTTGGCATGACCAGATAATCACAGTTGGCACTTTGTGCTTCTAGGCACTACTTTTACCTACATCTTTAAAACTGCATATCTTGGTTTACAACTATTGGACTTTTGTTGTTTTGGTGTCAAATAATTTGTTAAACTCTACTCTTGTTTTCCAAATTGGTGTGGGGTCTTTTTGGTACTGTTTTTTCACTTTAGTTGCATGTGCATTAATACTTTACCCAATACCTCTAAGTTATACTAACTGCTTTCTGTCAAGCTACCAGAGGGTTAAGCAGAGGTTAATTTAGTGACTTTTTGTGTTTCACATTATGAATTTCAAAGCTAATCATTCTGGATGGTTTGCAACAATTTATATAGCATCTGTCTTGAAGAAAGTCACCAACAGACATGGGAAAAGGGGTTAACAGATATGTCTTTCAATGAAATTGTGTGGTGCAATTTGTGGAAATGGACAATGATGTGATATGTTCCAAAGAGTTCACCTGTGTATCACCTATCTCTCTTGATATGAGATTCAGTCAAGTGGACCTGAATAGGAGGGAATTTTCCTGTTTTGGCAAAATGTGCGTACTGTTGCACCTAATCAATATGAAATGAGATACATTTTAAATACGGCTCATCCTAAATAAATGTAAAGTTTGGATCTATTGTCAAAACAGTGAATCTGTGTATTTGTATGATTGTACTACTGAATATCAAACCACAGAATAGTGTGGTACAAGAATGTCGAAAACAGAATATCAAGGGACAAAATGTCAAAAGCTAAGTGCATATAGATGTACTGATTTGCTATTCCTAACTCCACAACCACGTACCTTGATGCTGTAGAACAGAATATATGATGTTCTGTAGAGAAAATCTAAATTAATCTTGCCTGTCATATTTTTTTGACATTTTGCCCTCAATATTGTGTCCCATCGATATTCTTGGTTTGACATTCAGTGTTCATATATTTTGTATGGAATCGCAACAGTTTTCCTTAGATACTTGTTAGAAGTGCATAAGCTTTTTTGCCTTTACAATGTTGTAACAGAGAAAAACTGAAAAATGTAATACAATACGGCATTGTGATAAAGTGATCTTGAATCAGATGCATTTTCAGCTCTTTCCTAGATTGGAGAAGGATTTGGTCCTGATGGATACAGGGATGTTGTTCCAGGTCCTCAGTGCATACAAAGAGAGTGCCTGTTGCCTTATTTTTCTTTTTGCATTTATTTGCCTCCAGTCAGATAGTGTCCAAACTGCATGTTTGCCTAGAGCCACTGGATATGGTAAGCTTGTCAACTGGATATGTCAGGGTGCTGGTCCTGATGTCTTTGTGTATGTTTCAGCTGATTTTGAAGATGTGTAAGAAAGCAATGGGAACCAGGGGAGTTCTATCATGATGGGGGTAGTTAGCTCATCCTTCTGCACACTTGTTCTGAAATATCTTTATGATGCCACATCTTTCTCTTGTGTGTTCACATATCCTTATCCTTTCATCATGTCCACATACAGCTCTACCATGGAGCCTTGTACACAACTTTCCTTTTTATTCTGCCAAATGCTATACCTCACAGTTAGTTATCTTCTTAATTTGCGCTATGGAATGGTGGTACATTAGTCATTGCTTCTCTGCTTGCCTAGTCAGAGATACCACTCTTGCTCTATTGTCCTGCATCCTCATTTCTACTTCATTGGTGAGTAGTGGTAACATTCTAATGCATGCCTGTCCACTTCCTTTCACTCCTTCGTATGGCGTAGGCCATTCCTTCAGCCCAATCCACTTACTCGCCCTCCGAGGGGGTTATGTGGTCATCCCAACATCATCATGTCAGCATCTGCTGTATGACTTACTCTTCAACCAGTCCATGCCTGTCTTTCAGGACCTGTGTTCTCCCTTCCTATAGACCTTTACCTGTTTGTTTGCTTCTGTACTCAAGGCCTTAAGCATAGCCACTTCTCTTGGACTGGAGATGCAGGCAGTATGTCCTCGAGTATCACAACCTACTTTGAAAACCTTCTTGTGTAAGAAATTCAGGAATATATTCCATCTCTGCATGTACGAAATATACATAGATAAGCTTTGAATGTTCAAATACTCACATCTATTGTTGTCTATATATACAGTCTCCAATAAGCCCTTTACTGAAGATAATGTATGCACTGATAAAAGCCCGACGTGGGAAAATTCCACTATCACTGTCCTTGTGTCACATCACACTGATCAGTCCAAAGTGTACTCAGGAAAACACTGCAGGAAAAAGTATAACTGCATTAAGAAAAAACCTAAACAGATTTTGGGCCTGAGTGCTGTAACATTATCTTGCACTCATTGCTGTAGGTCACATTTTATTAGTGCACTAAGGAGCTTATTTACAAGACCCTTGCGCCGCTGGTGAATCACATTTTCCAATATAAAAAGTGAAGCACCGGAGGCGCAAGGGTCTGGTATCTAAGCCCTTCAGGGGCATATTTACAAGAAAGTGGCACTGTGCCAAAATTAGCGGAATGCAGCACACACGTAGAAAAAGTAAAAGCAAGGAGAAATAAATGTATTTCTCCTGGTTATGCCATGCTAAAGCCACCCATGAGGTGGCGTTAGTTTTTGCGCTGCCTCAGATTTACGTTTCGTTGTTAATCTGGGGCAGTGTCAAAAAGCAATTGGTGCTGCGTGCGTGTGTCCACATCAACACCCATTGCATGCCCCTCTACCGCAGAAAACTGCATCAGGGTGCCCATATTTACAAGGTGGCGGTAAGCCACCAAAAGTGGCTTAACGCCGTCTTATAAATATGGCGCAGGGCACAGTGCCACAGGTGCATAACAAAAAAAGCTGCTCCGGTGGATCTAGGGCTTGTTAATATGTCCCTCAGTGTGTGAGCCAAGCAATACAAGCGTAAACTACACAGGGATAAAAAATCATTGATAGCTTGCTATCCTCTGTGGTACTCCATTAATTATAATTTGTTTGCCTCTTTGTATCTACCTTCATGTACCCTTTGCCCATACATAAAAATATTTTCCTAGGGGAGCTCCCCAAAGCTCTTTTCAGCATAATTCTTAATCGTCATTGGCCCACATATTTTAAGGTCTCTCTATAACACCGCCAGCTAAGACTAAATCCAAAGTGGCTAGCAACATCGGACAAAATCGTTATAGGAATTCACAAAGCCTGGGAGATTTAACATTCTAACTCAATCTTTGATTCCCAACCATATGGGTGGGGTGGTGGAAGATACAGTAAACGAATGTCCCAAGACATTTCACTGATTCAACTATTTGAGGTTTTTACCACTCCCCAGGACCTGGGCGGCATAACCAGTCACCTGATTTCGGGGTATGTGGAGTCATAAACCATATGAACGGCTCCACATGACCAGAGTCCACATGCTAGTAGGTGTCAGAAGTGAAAAGACTGGAGCATAGATATCACACTTAGCAGTACATCAGGGAAACATTCAGTGAACAAGGCACCATGAATAATCCTCCTAGGTTAACCCAAAGATGTAATTGTATAGAATTTTGTAACTCCCTTATAGAATACAGTGCAGTGCTATATCTATTAAAGGCCTGCCACTTTGATGCCATGACGTTACAAGGCATATTCTAGGATCCCCCAGTTGATTGTGAAGTGCTCACATTTTTTCCTCTGAGTTCTTCCTACCTATTAACAAGGCACAAAAGACACTATCCAGCAGCTAGTGTGAAAGATTTTAAATCAGGTGAAAACTCTCCGGTGCCTATTTTGTATGCATATTTTGTGACCACACATAGACAATATGGATGGGCATGGCCTGACCACTGAAGATGGTGGATGTAACACTTTAGGCTCCACTAATCATCCCATCCCCAATCGTCCTAATTCAATGGCAAGCTGCAGATGAAGTGCCCTGACAATGGACACAGCAGGAGGGCACAGCGTGGATGCTGCCAGCCAAAGATCACCTGTGAAAAATAGTGTGCAGACCTCCTGTCCCGTGATGAGGACTGTATGGTGACAGCTGAACCAAAGTCAACGCCGACCGAGGGAAGGAAAAGGCAGAGCATTAAGCTGACCCAAACGATGCATAGAATCGGGTGCAGACTGCAGCTCCGGAAACCTGTTGTGTCTTTAGGAGGAGCACAGGAGGAACGTATCCCAGGGACCTGAACAACTAGTGAAAACACAGAGGAGAGGGTGTGTGTCCCAGCCCGGCGTGACTGGGAAAAAATGCAGTAGGGGCAGCCCCCAGTGGAGAAAAACACACTGTCTGGAGTGGGAGTCTCCCAAGTTCTTTAGCCAGCTCGCACACCTTTATTTATCATATGGCTGGGTCCCATGAAATGGAGGTCCTGTGAGTCAGACCCCAATGAAGAAGGTTGAGCCAGCACAGGCAACGCTGCCGTCAGCTGCTCTCCCACCCAGGAGTACATTCTCAGCCAACCCTTGGAGATGTTGAGGATCAGTGGGGGTGGATGAGCAGCCTTGCGACCTACTGAAAACACTGCCAGTTTCCTGAGATAATTCCCCTACCCCAAGTGGGGGAAGTGAGAGAGCCAGGAGACAGACATAGCAGTTGAAGGTGAGGTTTGGGGGACTACCAGTGATGAAGTACAGGGGTCAGCCTGCACCAACCATGCAGCCTGCACTTGTTCACTGCTGATTCCTCTGCATGCAGGAGGGGTCCGCTCTCCCTGGCAGCAGACAAGCCCCAGGATTGACAATGGTGGCTTGTCACAAACAGTTCTGAGTGGCCTCGGAGTGGCAGGGCCCACCAGAGGGCAGACACAGAGCCCATGGAGAAGTTGGAGCCCTCACACGATGTGCCACCGGGAGCAGGCCCACCCCACCCAAGAGTACATACTTAGCCAGTTCTTGGAGTCGTTGAGGGTTGGTGGGGAACTGAGTGGCCGTCAAGCCTACTGAAAACATTGCTAGTTTGTTGGGATGATTGCCCCAGTCGGGCAATGTGAGAGAGCCGGGAGACAAAGATTGCAGTTGAAGGTGAGGCTTGGATGACTATCCGTGACACAGAACAGGGGTCAGCTCGCACCAACCATGCAGCCTGCAATTGTTCACAGCTGACCTTCTTGCACACGGATGGGGCCCGCTTTGCCCTAGCAGCCCTGGGATTGTGACTAGTGAGGTTGTCACAAACAGTTCAGAGAGTGGCCTGGGAGAGGCAGGGGGCATCAGAGGTGAGACACAATGAAAAGCTCTAAACCTTCACAAAGGCAGGCACAGCGGATAGCCCAGGGAGTCCCATACCTGCAAAAACTGCTACCACAAACCTGCAGTGGTGCCTAGTGACTTGCAGGATTGAGAACAGACAAATAGGTACTGTCCATGAGTCAGGGAGGCATTGACAAATTCACGAAGCCCATGATCAACCTGACCACCAAGGCCACTCTGTGGTGCCCCCCACGACTTTGTAGTTAAAATACTACAAGCAATTCCAGACTCGAGAACCCCCTTGGAGAGAAAACTAGAGAACTGTTGACCTCTCCCTCCTTTGACAAGACCTGTGAAATACCATGGACAGGGTCACAGAGGCAGAGGGCCTTATATTCAAAACAGAAGACAAGGTTGGTACACTGCAGGAAAACGCTGCACAGCTACTCAAAACAGTCAGAGTACTTGATCATTGAATAGAAGATGCAGAAAGGCATTCACACCAGAACAACATCCAGCTGGTGGGCTTCTCAGAGGGAGTGGAGGGACCTTAGCCCACCGACTTTGCCTTCTGATGGTTGCATTCCTGTGTTTCATCAGACGACCTGTCATTATGCTTCCCGTGGAAATGGCCCACAGGTCAATGGAGCCTCGGCCCCGGCCAAGGGCCCCCCTAAGGCTGATAGTAGCATGCATTCTCAACTTTGATAGGTCCTAAGGGCAGCACACAAGAAAAAAGCCCTTCTCTATGGCCCCTCAGAAGTCATACTGTTTCCATAATACACAATGCAGGTGCAACAGCAATGCTCCTCCTTTCGCAGTGTTATATAGAAGGTGTTTGCCATGCAAGTTCAATATATGGTCCTTCTCCCAGCTCACCTTTCCGTTATATTTTCTTGCAAGACTATCTTTTTCAATAGCCCAGAAAGTGTGTGGCAATGGATTGAGGTGCATCCTGACTAGAGGAGATCAGACACAGGCAAAGAGGAAAGGCCCAGCCCCAGGCGGACAACCAGGGGTGTAGTCACAGCAGCCGTGCAGGCGCTGGAGGAACAAACAACACCACCAGTCAGCAGAGGGGGTGAACTGTGATCCAGCCCACTAAAGACTGTCCCCTGAGACCACTGAATCAGCAGCAGCAGGGTCAGACAGTCATTAAGACACTGGAGCATCATGGCCATTCTGGTCGACTTTGCTGCAACCTTTTCCCTGCAAAATGCCAAATTCTCTTCTTTTCTGTCTGGAGAGGGAGGGAGGACCTATCTCAACAGACGGACGCTTTAGTTGACAATGGGTTGATTTCAAAGGGACTATGTACAGACATTGAGGAGTGGGGATTGTTTCAGAATTCAAATGTCCAGTGGGCAGCTGTCCCTACCATCCCTTGTAACGGATACTTCATATTTTTGTATTGGGAGTGGGGTTACACAAACAGTTTAATGTAATCCCATCACTAAGGAACATGTCAGATGGTCCATCCAACACAGTAAGGCACCATCCCAATACTCAATTAGTGAAGGTCCAACTGTGGCTCTGCTCCCAACAACTGTGGCTCTGCTCCCAACGTTCCACCCAAGCCCAGCGCCTAGGATCTTGTTGGGCAAGCGGGACACACTGCTGGAGGCCAATGAGGGAAGCACCCCGGCGGGTTTCTGCAAAACTTATCGTCCCTTTACTTGCAGCTGATGACCCACTAGTGTTGTCGGGCCCTTCCTCTTTCATAGGGGAACCCACAGCTGGAGGACTCCATTGGCACCTCCATTCTATCACGTCTTCTTCTTCACAGGATTCCCTAGGAGGGAGTCTGAGTTCTAATAAAACCAAAGCAAAGATGTCTGCCTCCGTCTACTCCTTTATTACCCTTCACCATTCTAAGATGGCTTCCTCAGCCACTTCCTTGTGTTGCAACGATTCATGCATTCTGCTCCAGTGTTTCATTGCTCCTGCTTCCAATGGTTATTCCATTCCAGCATTTCAGGCCTTTGTTGTCATTCATCTTCTGTCTGTTCCTTCATCTGCTTGGACCCTTCCAGTTACTCCCTCTGTGTTGTTCCCCTTGGATTCCAACTGCCTTCAGGAATTTTTTTGCCCTCTGACCTTTTTCTCCATTACAATTCTTTCTGGAGGGCATTTCCTGCTTGGACCGTTTCTTGGTTGCTAGCAATGTGGCTACTAGAACGGGTTGCCCCTACCTCTGGCAGACTAGAACAGCCAAAGTCAGGAGTTCTCCATCAGTCTGCGACTGAAGATCCACATGTAGGCGTCTGACTCTTGACACCAACACTCATGCCTCCCCACAGGATGAATCAGGAACACCCTTCCTCCTCAACCAGTAGAGTCAGTTTTGGCTCCTGACCTGCACCATAAACGAGCTTCTAGATAAAATTAAGGAAGGGGCAATGTTAAAGCAGCTTGATGCCCTAATCCCAACATAGTCCTGCTGCAAGAGACTCACCTGACTGGGAGCAGATGTCTCTTTCTGGCCTGGCCTTGATTTTGACAGGTCTTTCAAGCTGGCTTCACCACGGCCTTGCACGAGATGGCCGTCCTGTTCCATTCTACTATGACCTCTCAACAAACACATGTTAGGAGATATAATTGGGGTAGACACTTAGCAGTTTTATGCCAGCTTTATTGCTGACAGGTCTTGTTTCTCAGCATATATGCCCTGCCTCTTCTATCTGTAGATTTCCTCCCAACACTAGGAGAGGTCCTGGATTCTGGGAGGTGACCTTAATGGGGTTAATGACCCAGTCCAGGATAGATCAATGGTGCAGGCCACTCCCCCATCAAATGCAACATGCTTGTCCACCTTTTTAAATAACACAACATTGATAGATGAATGGTGCCTCCATAACCCCGACACGCAGGTCTACACATATTACTCAGGAGCTCATAAACTGTCTCCCATCTCAATTACTTTATCATTCCCTCTTCCAAGGCCTCACATCTGATGAACACAAGAATAGTAGCCAGGGGATTGTCTGACCACTTTACACTGATCATACAGTGCGACAGGGACAACAGCAGGCAGGCACAGGGTGGAAACTCCATGCGTAGCTACTCAAGGACCAGCAAGTGAGAGAGCACCTACAGGGAGGGAGCAAATAGATTAATATATAACACACAACAAAGGTATGGTCACCTCACAGGAAACAGTATGGGAGGCATTCAAGTCCACACTGAAAGGAATTGTCATCAGTTTGAAAACTGGGGCGAAGAAGCACTATTAAAAGTAGATTTCAGAGTGGGAAGTTAAACTGCTGGAGATGGAAAGTCAATATGCAGAGGCTTCAGAGGCTGCCCTCTTTAGAAAAATCACATTCACATAATTCTTAATTTGACAGACACTCCTGGACGAGCCAAGGAAAGCATTGGCGGGTGATGTAGAGCATCTACCACAGGGGTGACAAAACTAGCAAAATTCACCATCGCCTATGCTCTCCTACTGTGGCATGCCCTTCAGTGTGTAGGCTGGTGGAGGATGTTGGGGGAGAACTTCACTGATACACCCCTTATAGCTGCCAAATTTGCAGCTTATTGTACCAAGCACTATTCTAAATCAATCAGGCCCTCTGACATGATGCCCTTTATTAAGGATCTGCCCATAAGGCACCTAACAAATGAAGAGAGAAACACCTTTTAGGAAGTTCTAACCCGAGAAGAACTTGGGGAAGACCTGGCTCAACTCCAGTAGGGCAATACCCCAGGCCTGAATGGGGTACTAGCATGATTCCTAAAGAGGTATTGCACTCACTTAAGCTAACTATTCAAAGATATGTTCCAGGAGGTGCATAAAGAGGGCTGACTGCCCGCTGACTTGCACCTGGCAGATGTAGTGGTGGTCCCCATGCCAGGGCAGCGCGAGACACGTTGCTCTTCTTTCCGTCCTATCTTCTTATTGAATTCTGAAGGTAAGGTTTTGGGAGAAGCCCTAGCCAATGGACCACTAATTGTGCCAGGCTCCATAATCCACCCGGACCAATATGACTTATGCTGGGTCAAACCATGTGACATAATATTCGATGGGTAAAACATGCCCTGTCCCTGGAGGACCGGATACAAGGGGGTGAGGCGTTACTCCTAGTTGACTTTAGAAAGGTATTCAACGCAGTGAAATGGCCATACCTCTTCGTCTTTCTCACGAAAATGAACTTTGGCCCAAAATTCATCAGCTTGGTCAAACTCCTTTATACCTACTGCATAGCTCGTGTCTGGAGGGTTGATTTCCCGGCATTTCCCATACACCAGGGGAATGAAACAGAGGGGACCTCTCTCCCTGCTTCCCTTTTTTATGCCAATTGAGTCTCTTGCGGAGTGGGTATGGGTAAATGCACAGCTGCGCGGCTTCAAGTGGTGTCCGGGAACATTGGATGAGATCGCTTTGTACACCAACGATGTACTAATCTTTCTCTAGGAACCATCGCTGTTGGGCCCATGCGCCCTCTGGATCCTGCAGATCTTTAGCGAATATTCCGGTTTACATATCAACATTCCCAAATCCACCCTATACCTAGTTGGGATCCAGACTTGAGCCACTGACCTCAGGGAATGCACAGGTGGTTTCTGGGAGTGTATATGACAGAGGAAAGCCATCAGCCATGGGAGAAGAACCTACAACCACACATCTCTAGACTACATAGTGACTTTGACTTCTGGTCCATGCATCCACTTTCACTGATGGATATGTCGGCCATCTACAAGATGGTTGGGCCCCGATTGCTATACCCGCTGCAAAACTACCCGCGTCCTATACCCAAGACTTTCTTTGCATTCTTTAAAGATGCCCTCCGGCTCTTCCTCTGGAACTGTTGGCCACCCATAATTGCACTGCTTAAGTGCCACAAGTCTACTTTTGAAGGGGGTCTGCCACGCCAGATCTCCTTTAGTCTAACAGGGCAGCACACCTGGTGGTACTCAATGAGTGTCGTCATGGGGATAGGGACAATCTGCCCTATGCCTCAGAAACGTGGGCCATGCAGGGAACCCCGATCTCACAGTACCTCGTTGGAGGCTCTATCACCCCAATGCCCCTGCAAAGCGGGTAATCTACCACATCTGGAGCAATGTTCTGCAGGAGCAGGGCTGGAGTAGGTGCCTTACTGGGGAGACCCCACTGTGCAATTCACACCGGCTCCTGTAGGTGTCATCTCTGGAAGGTTTTAGAGAGTGGGACCTCAACGGAATTACCACACTGGGAAACATTATGGTAGAAATAATCAGTAAGTCCTCTTGAGCCTACACATGGAGTTTGAGTAGCATAAATCTCAATGTTATTGCTACTTGCAAATCAGACATGTACACTACACCTACACTTCAAACCTGCAGAAGATTCCTGTGTTCAGCCCCCTAGAGGCCTCATTAACTCATTAACCTTCCCATTCGACATAAATTGTCTGCAATATACACATAACTGGTCATACACACCCCGGATTCTTTCATGACCTGAGAGCCACCTGGAAAATAAACCTCAAACAGCTGGAGGACAATGACTGGCGAGAGTCCATCAACTCCCCCCAGGAGGATGTGGCAATATCTACCAAATTCCACTTCATATGATGAACATATCTAACCAGAGCCTACCTTACACATTCCAAACAATACGAATGGGCATGATTGTCTCAACATTGTGTGTGCGATGCACATCTCATCAGGGGACTTCCTCCATACGATCTGGAGCTTTCCGAGCCTCACTACTTTCTGCTGGAAGTCCGGGCCTGTTTGGGCAAAGTCCTGGGGTAGTCACTGACCCTCAGTCCCAAACACACACTGCTACACATGACAGATGATCTAGGGGATGATAGGTACAAAAGAACCGTGCTATAGGTGGGACTGGTGGTGGCAAAGAGAGACATTGACAACCACTGGAAGTCCTCGGCTGCCACACCGCTAGTGGAATCGAATAAGGGCCTGGACAGGTGCATGGCACTGGAAAAACCCATCTATGCAGCTAAAAGATGCCCTTAGAAACCCAGGAAATTCTGGGGGATCTGGGCTCAATATCGCAAGATTGCTCTTGAGTCACACATTGACCAGGCCCACTTTCTGGACTTGAAGGTACAGGCCTATGGGACAAGATGTCCCAAATATGCATAGTAAACCTACACATACCTATACATATGTATCTATTCAGTACTTTGGATGTCAATATTTTTGCTATTAAACTTGTTTTATAGCACATTTTTTTAAACTCAAAATTCCAGTATTGTTCTCAATCTGCACACTTTAGCCTCAAGAGGGAAGTTACTAATAGACTCTTGTTAGCTAGGTAGAGAGGGAGACACCTCTTCCAAATGGTTTCTGAAGGCAAGTAGGCCGACATTCTTCAGTACAACAGGCATGGAAGTCATTAAGAAGCCAGGGTTCCTCTTCAGATATAGACAGATTCACTGCGTCAAGCAGAGTATTTTCCAGACTATACAATTCATCAACATATTGGGACATCTAGATAAACCTAATAAAATTCCCAAGCTCCATGTTATAAGTTTTGCAACAAAGTGATGCACTTCCTTTCCTTGGTACAAGCTCTATGGCATGAAAAATCTCAGGATTCTATGCAGCAATAATCCAAAATTATAACCCTTTCCCACCAGTGCAGCTCAGCCTCTGAGCTTGAAAAGTAATCTCCTCCTTGGCACCAAGGTGTGGTACAGGCTTCTTTCAGGAGATGCAGCCAGCAAATTTGCCAGCTTAGCCTCTGAATGTATTAAATCACAGGTGTCTATGGTTCATGACTTATTGAGCACATGCCCAAAGGACTCTAGGTGGATAAGGGCACTGACCAGTTGAAAGGATATTTTTTAAAGAATTTCCTGAATTAGGCAAGATTGGTTTCAGTGTGAGGATAGCCTACAGCCCTGGAGGTCGGCGGCAGGCATAGCCTGCATGCTCTGCTGCTAATGCACTCAGCACCCCATGCCGACCCCGAAACCACAGGCAAAACAGTCATGGACGCTGAGCTGAGTAAGTGCAGGTGCTGATTTCGGCGCTCGTGCGGTGCCAACTGAAGGAGAATGGAGTCAGCAAAATCAGAAGGTGTCAATGTGACTCTTTCGATGGGCCTTAAACTCATCCTGAAGCTTTCCAGTGGATGGGCTCACTGCTGGGGGATTGCTGCAGCCGAAGACAGGAGGCCTGACTGGTACAGGTGGGGTTATCGAGGTGCATACAGCTTGAGGAGCTTGTGAACCAGCAAAAAGGCTAGGGGGAATTGATTACCTGCAATTCAACTTGGCTTAGTATCTGTTGGGGACCAGTGTCTCTTTTTTGTAACTTGGTTGAGGCTTGTTGGAGGCTCCTGTTCAGCGGTGAATCTTCTTCCAGTTATTCTCACATTACTTCTTGCAGCTCTGTTGCTTTTAGACCTGGGAATTTCCTTAAGTGGCTGTTTTCTGGAGAAAGCTGTTACTGTCTCAGCACTACTTGCATCTCTGCATTTCCTATGCCTGGGACATTGTTTCTGTGATTATTTACTGAATATAGCTGGTCTGTTACTGGCTGCTCCTGAGTTAATACAAGGTGCATAACAACCACACAAAGGGGCATCTGGAGCAAGCAAGAGGGCAGCGGCAGATAAGTGCTTGACCTTTATTAGTGAGAGTATCTTGGCACAGCATGCAAAAACAACATCATAAAACAGTGAACGCCTCAGGCACCGCAAATATTCATTCTACTCAGGCCCAGAAGTTGAAATGTCGGGGTGTCAAGCTAAAGCAGGGGCAGCAAGGGTGAGGTGCAATGCACTCTTAAAGATGGAGTCCAAGGCTGGAGAGCTGCTTGATGCCGAGAGGTCTGAAACATCTAGCAGTCAAAGGGTGAGGGAGAAGGTGAGCAAGAAGGTGTCTGAAATAGAGAACTAGGTAGAGTCCTCTGACCCTCAGATGATGGATTCAAGACCCTCTCTCTCAGTGCTGGAGCACACTGATAGTAATATCGAATTGAGAACTGATAACATCGGGGAAGTAGCCTCAAGCCAAGCTAATCCCAAACAATATCTGCTGTTTTCAAAACTTTTGAAATATATTATGAGAATGGCACCAGCATTCAGTGCTCTTGGGGTCAAGACGGCAAGGTTGACAGAGCTACTAGGGTGGCCAAAAGATGCATAGTCAGGGACCCAAGCAGAAGAAGGGCATATACAACGTATTTTTCTCCTCAGCAGGAGGCCTCACTAGTGTCTCCAGGTATGGTCACCAAGGTCAGCGATACATAGGTAAAGGCTTCCCCGAAATACGGAGATATCCTGAGTGGTCAAACTTGCAACAGGAACAGGGGGCAGTTGTGGTGGACATGACCAGATTATGAAAAGTATGCTTGACATTATCTTATTTTAAATCATGCAGGTGTCACAGGCACATGAAATTGCAGTTCTTCACGCAAGACTAATAAAGATTGAAGAGGGTATGATCCAGATCCCCGGTCGATTAAAAGAGGCCGAAACTAGAATCTCTGTCTTAGAGGATAATGGGACATCCATATAGCAAGAAGTGGCCAAGCTTGAAAAGAACAAAGGCCTTTTGGAAAGCAAGGTTGGTGACTTGGAAAGTTACAAGAGAAGTTCAAATCTCCAAATTGTATGGATGCCAGAGAGGTGCGAAAGACAGCAAATGCCCCAGTGGGAAGACTCTGTGGTTAAGAAAGTAATGCATGTACTGGTCGGTGATTTGACTATCACCAGGGTTCATAGAGTATCAGCTCATTACTCCCCTAGTGCTAAGTACCACCGCAGGATACTGATGAAGTTTGCAGATTATCCTGTTAAAGAGCGCATTTTTTCTGAAGCCTTATAAAAGAGAGGCTTTTCAATTAGGGAGGTACCCCAGTTCCAGATTTCTTTGGATATGTCTGCATCAGCGGGTTGGTGATGAAAAGAACTTGTCAGGATGATTGACTCGTTCAGATCCAAAGGGACTCAAGCATCTATTGTACAACAGTCCAAGCTTAAGATGTTGGCCAAAGGTCAATTCCTTCTCTTTTGGGCCATCAAGGAGGCACAAGAGCTTCTCCATAACATATCTAACCAGGTCCTGGACTTTGGACGGGGTTCAGAGTTTCCACCTAAGGACCCCCCTTCTGCAATCATTTACTACTTCATGTGGGGTTTGCACCTTTTGAAGAGTGGTATGCTTCGGGAGCTTGTGGGGCCTCTTTTGGGGCATGAGTGCAGAATAGTGCAGTGCCATAGCACCCTTTTGTTCGGTGGGTTTGGAGAGGGTACT
Source organism: Pleurodeles waltl (assembly GCF_031143425.1). Lineage (NCBI taxonomy): Eukaryota > Metazoa > Chordata > Amphibia > Caudata > Salamandridae > Pleurodeles > Pleurodeles waltl. Next base: position 1,030,539,918 of record NC_090444.1, on the reverse strand, counting down.
GCGGGCAATACCGCCGCCGGGAGAGGGAGGTCAGAGGGGCACCAGGTTTTCGGCGCAGGTGTGGTTTGGGTGGGAGGGTGCACTAGCAAGGGGAAAGAAAAACTTGATCATCAAAGCAGATGGTTTAGAAAGAATGTGAAAATTTGTGAGGAGGGCAGGCAGCAGCAGAGTATAGAGTTCTACCAATGCAAAATCTAAGGATTATTTACTGTAATGCTAGCAGTATTCTTAACAAGCGTAAATATGGGGGACTGATATTTTTGGTTGATGTTATTCTCTACAAAGGCAAGTTTTTACAGGAGAATCATTTGAAGTGTAACAATCCAAAAAATGTAATTCCCAAGAGGTATTCTCATGCCAACATCTTCAGGGGGCATTGCAGCAAAAGGCATAGCCATTTATTTAGTTAATGGCATTGACTGGGAAGTAAGGGAAGTAGTTAGGGATCCATGCAGCAGATGGTTGTGAGACGTGAACCCTCATACCATATCATTCCAGGCCCTCTGAGATCTTTCTCAACAGACCTTCAACCACGTATTCTACCCTCAACTGTGAATGTTACCACCATGGGGTATTTTGTGGGTAACATCATCACGGGTTCTCTATTCACTTCATTATCCAGTTATCCACATGAACTGAAGGATATCTCAGAGTGAAGGAGAGTGAAAGAATGTGAGTTAAAATTACTTCAAATCCTAAACTCCTATTTATTAGTGTCTATAAAAAGGATAAGGGTAAGATTAAAAACAGGTGACATCGTGAGATCAGCAATGAATCCTATACAACTAAAATAAAGGTCGACGTGTTTCAGCCTGACACGGCCACTCAGGGTCCAGGGCGTTCATCAGGACCTATTGTTAATTAGATCACCTGCAACTTTCAAGTAATCACCAAATGCAGTTATGATTGGTGCTTCAACTAGTGCTGCAACATTGGGAGCACAGAGGGGAATATGAAATAATCAGCAGACAAGGAGGAAAGAATAATCAATATTATTCATTATATTCTCACCCCATATCCCCGTTGCACACTCCATGAAAGCTACATTTTAAGTGCATTAAAAAAACATAACTTAGTTGTAGGTGAAAAAAGGGTGTCATTGCCCAATTTGTTATGTGCATTTATTGACTTAATCAACAAAAAAGCTTTTTTTTAACAATAAGGCAGTTAAGGTGTCAACTTAGTTGAGTTGAGTCCACAGATAAAATGAGTAATCTGATGATGGTATACAGCAGTCAAAATGGAAAACATAGACAGAGAATCTATATGCAAAAAAAATATACAAAAAAGAAGAACTCAAGGTTCAAATACCTCAATGGGAGCTCTTCCTCTATCTCACCACAGGAAAAGTCCTCTATCTGTAGAAATATACATATATACACACAGAATAGTTATGTGTCAAGATAGATGTCTGGGCTTAAAAAGGAAGCCTCAAAAACGCCCAAATGTAAGAAGAACCCTTTTTTTTGGAGACCCAATCAAAATCTTCCAGTGATCTGTGATGCTGTCCTGATCCAAGTGAAATGGATGGCAAAGATGGCTATTCTTAAATACAGAAAGCTCAAACCAATTAGTAAAAAACTGCAAAGCTAGTATGTACAGGCATATTTAGCCAAACAAAAGAAAAACAGCCACATTTTTGCACAACAACAAGCATCCTGCAGCTCTATTAGGAAAAGTCAGACAGTGAAATGGGACTTCCCAGCCAGGCACTCAACATTGGAAAAGTGGCCTAGAGTTCCTAATGAAAACTAGCCTATTATTGTCAACATAGATTTGAGTGTTCCACATGTCTGTGTTGAAAATAAAAAGCAGTGACAACAGACTCTTGAACAAGGCTGATTCTTAAACTTCAACAATATATTCAAAATCTATATTTCCGTAAGCTTAAAACAAATGTGTTCAACATTATTATTTCATATTGTAATGCTGATGATTTAACATTTTTGAGACTAAAACTGATTTTAAAGTCATTGTATATAACAGTTCAAAGTGAAGTTCACAGGTTTCTAGTTGTTGACCATGTAAGGGGAGTTGGTGATGAGCACCACAAGCTTAAAGCACAGATAGGTTTACATTACCTCTGTTTTGGAGATATTAGAAGTTAGTAGGGAAATCTTTGGGCACACTGGTTGGAAGATTTTTCTCCATCTTTCTGATATATTTGCAGATGTGCATTCCAACAGTCATCTCTGAAAGCAGTTTTGGACAGTTCCTCCCTGGTCTGAACAAGATGTTGTTGTAGAGCTTTGAGTCTGCATTCAGGTGAAAGCCAAAACATGGTTTCAAAGACAAGAGAGGCTGCCTCACTTAGCTAACTGTGGGGACATGGTAGCCCATCCAGAGAACAATAGACCAGAATAAAGGCATTGGGACATACCCTAGCTACAAAGGTGCCCTCTGCCTCTTTTGCTTAGCACTCTTTCACTTGACCGACTACAAAGGATCCCTGAAATGTACAAAAGGGGAGCCCTTCAATACACATCTGTTGACTGGGCTCTCCTTTCAACACTCAATCTTGGGTGCAACTAGAATGTGGCATATGTAAAATGGATCCTATTGAGGCTAAGGACGATTGTGGCACATAATCCATATGCACATCCTCTACACACAATAAGCAGCGCACACATGTGACATCCATCTTCCACATGGATGAAGGACTCAGATGTGAGGGTCTGGTAGACGACTTTAAAAATGCGGGAACGACTGGTAGTCCACTCTTTTAAGCAGGTAACAGGAAAGAGCCCTGTCCTGCTACCGAAATAATTTTTTGTCAGTCCTCTACAGCCCGTGAGCTGAACCGTAATTCTGCTCATCGAAAAGAAGGTGCACACGTTGTGCCCCTCTGACCATAGAGTCCAGCACTCGGTCTTAATCCTTGTCAGTGAACCTGCATAATGGCGGTGTGTGCTAATGTAGGCATGAAAAAGCTGCAGTTTTGTATGATGAATTCGAGGCTGGGGCACACGCTTCACAGAGCCATGCAGGGGACCTTCTCTCTGTGCTAGCACTTTGAAGTCTCATTCATTTTCAATGAGCACATCTTGAAACCCAGCATTTTAGTAAAGCTTTTTTTCCTCTCATTCCACTTCGCAAAGTTCCAGGAACACTTAGACACCCTTCAACAATTTGGATTGGATTTTGTGAGTACGACATCCGTACGCATTCATGTGACTGGCTTTCTAATGCTACTCTTGCCTGAAGCCCAGCGCAGCCCTGTCAGATGCTTGCACTTTCTGTTCCCTCGTTCCTTGAACTTTAACACATTGCACACATTCCTGGGCCTGTCCTGACAATAACATCTCTGTGAAGTTCATTGGCCTTTATGAGTTAATATGGCTTCAAACTACGCACCCAGAGGCAGTGGAATTTATTCATGTGGCACTGTAAAATTCAATTGCTCTCTACTAACTGTACTTAATTCACAGAAATAGACTTTTCATGAGCACAATTTTACATAATGTTGTTACAGAATTAGTTCTTATGTCTTGTGACTTTTTGAGGTGCCTTTTTTATCCTTTCACTAACGGTCCACACATTTTTAGAATTCTCTTTGGGATGATTGTGAGCAAACAGCTGAGAGCCCCCAATTTTGGACCCCCATTATTGCTGTAGACAATAAGGTACTAAGGGCTTCGACCCAAGGGTCCGCTGAAAAATGCGGTATTTCTGCAGAAATTGAGAATACTACACACATTCCCCCTAGTAATTTCTTACTTCTTGCCGAATTCTCACCCGGAAGTTTCACCATTGGAAGGCTGATGATAGGTCAGGTTGGAATTATCAGCAAACTGGTATTTCAACATGACTTTAATTCTATATTTGCCCGAAACAATGTTTCTGGCCGACTCTGAAATTACACACGATCTATGATGATATCCTCAATGTTTTATGTCTTGTTAGATAGTATTTTGTTGGTCAGGACATTTTAAAGCTTTCCTTTGAAACATCCTTACATGTTTAATTCCAGTCCTCTAAGTGTTTATTTCACACCTTTGGGATGCTACAAATTTGATTTCACAGTCAAAGGTCATCGAATTGTCATCCTGTTGCTGTGGACATCTGTTTTTCTTTCGGGGGAGTTTACTTCCTAGGTCTTCTGACGACACTATCACAAATTATTTTTCCTATTGTATGTCCACTGAGATAACCTGGGTTTGGATGGTCCCATGTTGGCTGCACAGTGAGATCAACCCCTCTTTCTAGTTATTGTAAATGCTTCACTTCAATGTGCAGTGGGAAATTGAAGTAATATTCACATGGTCACCACTAGCATCACCCTGCAACTCTTTATCAAGTGATTTCAAACTAGAACGTTCACCTTTAAGATACGGGAATGCACAATCTCTGTGCAAGACTAGTATATGTGTATAATTACAGGTGCAATGGTAGTGCGAGCTAAGGGAGTTCTTAAACAATTTATTTATTATTATATTAATTTTAACTAACTAATTAAATTACTTTAAATTGGATATTTATTGAAAAGTAATATTTTACCTGTTTCGCTTCCATGATGTTTTTGACAAGATATTTTGGTTGTTCCCATTTTATGTATTGGAACACCATGTTATGGTAAACAATATTTTTGACATGATATTTGCCTTTCTTTATATTTTAGTTTACAATATTCTGTCAGACAACTAGAGCTGCACTGCTCGCTGGGTGTGCACTGCTTAATCCCTGTTGTCCAGAGCACAGCAGCCTCGCCTCAACTAGCTGATATGCAATTGAATCTGCAGAGCAGTGACCAGGTGACAGAGACAGCAGGAGAGGTGGTGATTGGGTCACAGTGTTCATACCACTGCTGATCTTGCAGCTTCGGAATCTGCACCAAGTCTGGACACAAATCAACCACCCAAATAGCTAGGTGCTGGCCCAAGGTGTACTTATGTCTTTATGTTGGCCTTTCCAACATAAAAACTCTCATCCAGGACTTGGGCTTATTTCTTTTGAAGACTTTGGTCCAGGTTCTTGTAATGCCTTATGGTTTTGCTGTGCTTGGAAGTCATAGGGGAGCTTAAGCAGATTTGTGATCACAGGTACTCTCCATCCACAGAGAAATATATTCAGGTGATATTTTAGCAGCATCTCAGGGACTCCTGGGTTTCCACCTTGTAGAGCAGTGCAAATCCGTCTCCAGTGACCAGCTGATATGCTCCTCCTCGACCACATTGACCCTACATCTTCTGAGAAATGTCTCTGTCATGCAGGGACACCTACAATGTCCCTTATAAGCAGCTGGTCACCTCTTTCCCTGAATGTAGAGTCTAGGTAGCCTCTCCTGGCAGTTCAAAGTGAAACACATAAACCAGTGAAGGAGGGAGAATGAAGCTGTCTATAAGGTTCACTTAGCTTCCTTTATGCAAACTCTAATAACCAAAAGAAGTGAACCCTCATACCATATCATTCCAGGCCCTCTGAGATCTTTCTCAATAGACCCTCAACCACATATTCTACCCTCAAGGGTGAATTTTACCACCATGGGGTTATTTTGTGGGTAGCATCATCATGGGGTCCCCATTCACTTCAGTATCCAAATTAACTGAAGGATATCTCTGTGAGAAGGAGAGTGGAAGTATGTGAGTTAAAATTACCTTATATCCTAAACTCCTATTTATCAGTGTCTATAAAAAGGATAAGGGTAAGATTAAACACAGGTGACGTTGTAAGGATCAGCAATGAATCCTATACAACTAAAATTAAAGTAGACATGTTTCAGACTGACACGGCCACTCAGGGTCCATGGCTTTCATCAGGGCCTATTGTTAATTAGATTATCTGCAAGTTTTAATTAATCACCAAATGTAGTTATGATTTGTGCTTCAACTAGTGTTGCAACATTGGTAGCACAGAGGGGAATCTGAAATAATCAGCAAACATGGAGGAAAGAATAATACATATTATTCACCATATTCTCACCCCCTATTCCCCTTCCCCACACCATGAAAGCTACATTTGAATGCATTAAAAAACAACAACTTAGTTCTAGGTGAAAAAAAAGGTGTCATTGTCCAATTGTTTTTGTGCATTTATTGACTTAATCAACAAAAAAAGCTTTTTTTAAAGAATAAGGCAGTTAGGGTGTCAACTTAGTTGAGTTGAGTCCACAGATAAAATGAGCAATCTGATGATGGTGTACAGCAGCCAAAATGGAAAATATAGACAGAGATACTATATACAAAAAAGATAAACAAAAAAGAAGAACTCAGGGTTCAAATACCTCAATGGGAGCTCTCTTTCTATCCCACTACGGGAAAAGGCCTCTATCTGTACAAATATACATATATACACACAGAATAGTTATGTGTTGAGATAGATGTCTGGACTTAAAAAGGAAGCCTTAAAAAAGTCCAGATGTAAGGAGAAGACTCACTTTTGGAGATGCAATCAAAATCTTCCAATGATCTGTAAAGCTGTCCTGATCCAAGTAAAATGGGTGGCAAAGATGGCTATGCTTAAATACAGAATGCTCAAACCAATTAGTAAAAAATGTAAAGCTGGTATGATTAGGCACATTTAGCCAAACAAAAGAAAAACTTCCCTATGTTTGCTCAACAACTATCGTCCTGCAGCTCTATTAGTAAAAGTCAAACAGTTAAAATGGAATTCCCAGCCGAGCGCTCAGCACTGGAAAAGTGGCCTAGACTTCCTAATGAAAACTAGCCTAATATTGTCAACATAGATTTTAGCGTTCCACATGCCTGTGTTGAAAATAAAAAGCGGTGACAACAGACTCTTGAACAAGGCTGATTCTTAAAATTCAACAATATATTCAAAATCTATATTTTCTTAAGCTTAAAACAAATGTGTTCAACATTAATTTTTCTTATTGTAAGTGCTGATGCTTTAACATTTTTTAGACCAAACATGATTTTAAAGTCACTGTATATAACAGTTCAAAGTGAAGTTCACAGGTTTCTATTTGTTGACCATGTAAGAGGAGTTGGTGATGAACACCCCAAGCTTGAAGCACAGATAGGCTTACATCACCTCTGTTTTGGAGCCATTAGAAGTCCGTAGGGAAATCTTAGGGAACACTGGCTGGACGATTCTTCTCCATCTTTCTGATATATTTACAGATGCTCATTCCAACAGTCATCTCTGAAAAACGTTTTGGACAGTTCTTCCCTGGTGTGAACAAGATGTTGTTGTAGAGCTTAGATTCTGCATTCAGGTGAAAGCCAAAACATGGTCTCAAAAACAAGAGAGGCTGCCCCACTTAGCTAACTGTGGAGACATGGTAGCCCATCCAGAGAACAATGGACCAGAATAAAGGCACTTGGACATACCCTAGCTTCAAAGGTGTGCACTGTCTCTTTTGCTTAGCACTCTTTTGCTTGACTGACTACAAAGGATCCCTGAAATGTACAACAGGGGAGCCCTTCAATACATATATGTTGACTGGGCTCTCCTTTCAACCCTCCATCTTGGGTGCCACTAGAATGTAGCCTATATTAAATGGATCCTAGTGTGGCAAGGACGCATGTGCCACATAATCCAAATGCACATCCTCTACACACAATAAGCAGTGCGCACATGTGACATCCATGTTCCACATGGATGGACGAAGGACTCAGATGTGAGGCTCTGGTAGATAGCTTTAAAAACGTGGGAACGACTGGTACTCCACTCTTTTAGGCAGGTAACAGGTAAAAGTCCTGTCCTGCAACCAAAATCACTTTTTGTCAGTCCTCTACAGCCCGTGAGCTGAACAGTAATTCTACTCATCCAAAGGAAGGTGCACACAATGTGCTCCTCTGACCATAGAGTCCACCACTCCATCTTGTTGAAGCAGATATGCTAATTAGAAATTATTAATGAATGTTTACATGTTTTGAATAACAAAAAGTTAATAGAGAAATTAATTGTTGAAAAATTAATGTGTACGTTTTATAATGTGCCCATGGAGAGTGACAGCCAGCTTATACGAACTTGTACTAAAATGATTAAAAATGCATAAAATATTGAAAATGAACAAAAATAATATAATAGTATGTCATATTAAGATATACAACCCATGTTTTGCATTATATTGTAGAGTTAACTTAGCCGAAGTTGTGGCCTTGATGCCAGGCCTCATGCAGAAGCTTAATTTCTAACAAACAGAAGAGAAGCTGGTGGGTTGAACTGTCCCTGAACTGCATACTTTAATAAAATCTGCTTAGCTAGAATTTTCTGTAATGTACCGATGAACAGGAGATGAGAGACTAGGATATGTAACAACTTTGGTGTAAGACAGAGTCAATGTACTTTCCCAGGACTGAACAATAGAAGCACTGACTAGAGAGGAAGCTGCAACATTTTCAATACCTGATGAGCCGGATGATGAGGACATCGTACAGTGAACCAATCAATGAACTGAGAACGGTGAAATATTAGAGTTCATAGATTTGTAAAAGTAATATTATTGGTTAGGGTAATAACTGGTGATTGGCTGACCAATTAGGGATTAGGGGGATGGACTGGAAAACCTTAATAAAAAGTCATGACAAGGGGCAAAAACTCCAGATGAGATGCGATGATCAGATTGTGAGGGGTGAATTGCTGATACCAGAAGATGCGATTCGAGATTCTGTCATTGGGCTTATGCGCTTGAGAGCCTGATGCTTTGCTGATCAATTGATGACCTGAAGATGAAGACTGACTTTGTTGCTGATCCATTCTGTGGATAGGTAGCCATGACAATGTGACTGTTAACTTTTTGTGCCTTTTCTTTCTAGGTACCAACTGCGCTGATTGAATACGTTTTTTTACTACTAGCTAGATGTTTTCCAAATTCCCATTTTCCAAATTATTTTGTATGAAGTCCCACATGCTAAATACTAATCTGGGTTAGGAAAGGTATTCTTTGGGTGACGTTGACAGTGACAATTGATTGACAAACTGATTGCTAAACTCTTCTATTAATGACAATACATTAATCTTTGCTTATGCTGAAGCATTAGGGCATATGTTTTCTCAAGTTCTGATTAGATTATGTTATTGGTGGTCATTAATGAACTAATTCTGAGCTGATTGAATAAAGTTTGAATTAACCTCATGACTTAGTATTGTAACTAATAGGGAAATAAAGTTGATAAAATGTATAATTGAGTTGTGGTTATTCACAAAATTTTGATATATTGTCTCATGCTTAATGACTCTCTTAGTGGTTATTGATTGATTACATTGATAATTGATGTTCACCGATGACTACATAGCTAGGATACTCCATGCGATCCAAAAGGTTAATCGGCCTATACGCGTCCCCTTGTAAGCTTACTTACTAAGGACCAGGTGCGCTAGCAGTCTCAATTCTTGTCAGTGAACCTGCATAATGGTGGTGTGTTCTAATGCAGGCATCAAGAAGCTGCAGTTTGGTATGATGAATAGGAGGTTGGGGCACACGCTTTACAGAGCCATGCAGGGGACCTTCTGTCTGTGCTGGCACTTTGAAGTCTCATTCATTTCCAATGAGTTCATCTTGAAACCAAGCTTTTTAGTAAGGCTTTTTTTCCTCTCATTCCACTTTGCAAAGTTCCAGGAACACTCAGACACCCTTCAACAATTTGGATTGGATTTTGTGAGCACGACATCCGTACACATTCCCGTGACTGGCTTTCTAATGCTACTCTTGCCTGAAGCCCAGTGCAGTCCTGTCAGAGGCTTGCACTTTCTGTTCTCTCGTTCCTTGAACTTTAACACATTGCACACATTCCTGGGCCTGTCCTGACAATAACATCTCTGTGAAGTTCATTGGCCTTTATGAGTTAATATGACTTCAAACTATGCACCCAGAGGCAGTGGAATTTATTCATGTGGCACTGTAAAATTCAATTGCTCTCTACTAACTGTACTTAATTCACAGAAATAGACTTTTCATGACCACAATTTTACAAATGTTGTTACGGAATTAGATCTTATGTCTTGTGACTTTTTGATCTGCCTATTTTATCCTTTCATAAATGGTCCACACATTTTTAGAATTCTCATTGGGATGATTGTGATCAAACAGCTGAGAGCCCCCAATTTTGGACCCCCATTATTGCTGTGGACAATAAGGTACTAAGGATGCTCCGACCCAAGGGTCAGCTGAAAAATGGTGAATTACTGCAGGAATCGGGAATATTACACACATTCCCCTAGTAATTTCCTATTTCTTGACAAATTCTCTCCCCGCAGTTTCACCATTGTTAGGCTGATGAAATGTCAGGTTGGAATTACCAGCAAACTGGTATTTCAACATGACTTTAATTCTACATTTGCCCGAAACAATGTTTCTGGCTGACTCTGAAATTACACAAGATCCATGATGATGTCCTCATTGTTTTATATTTTGTTAGATAGTATTTTGTTGGGCAGGACATTTTAATGTTTTCCTTTTAAACATCCTTTTCATGTGTAATTCCAGTCCCCTGAGTGTTTATTTCACATCTTTGGGAGGCTACAAATTTTACTTCACTGCCAAATGGCCTCATATTGTCATCATGTTGCTGTGGACATCTTTCTCTTTCAGGGGAGTTTACTTCCTAGGTCTTCTACGACACTATCACAAATTATTGTTCCTATTGTATGTCCACTGAGATAACCTTGAGTGTTAGGATGGGCCAGTGTTGGCTTAACAATGAGATCATCTCCTCTTTCTAGTTATTATAAATGCTTTACTCCAATGTGCAGTACAAAACAGAGGTAATAGTCTCATGGTCACAACTATCATCACCCTGCAACTCTTTAACAAGTGATTTCAAACAAGAACGTTCATCTATAAGATACAGGAATGCACATTCTCACTGAGTAGGCTCTACTTTTTGCATAAGGTCAAAGGAAAGCTCTGGTTGTTGCAAACTAAGGAGAGGTTCACTTTGGACATCTCTGCACCTGCCAATATTGAATTTGCTCTAAATACAGGAAAACGGGAACAGCAAAGTGCGTAGCTGTTTTTGGTACAAAGATATCTATCTGTTCGACGTGGCCATTTTTGCATATTTTTGCTTTCCTTTGCTGAACTAATTTTTTGCTGTCGTTTAGGACTCCGTGCACTCTACTTGTGCTGACCAGCAGTAAAGTGCTTGTGCTATCCCTTCTAAACATGGTAAAATTGATATAAACCCGATTGGTCCTTTAAATTTACTTTTAAGTCCCTAGTATATGGTTCTACACATACCCAAGGCCTGCAAATTAAATGCTACTAGTGGACAGGAGCACTCATTGTGCCACTCACTAAACAGCACTCTAAGCATGTCTCATGTCTGCCACTGCAGCCTTTAGTGCAGTTTCATCTGCCATTTAGGCCTAGAGTTGTTTTTCAGCACTGTAAGGCTATCTCTCTCAAAGACTAACACTAGGTTACCATATTACATTTAATAGATGTTAACTACAGTTTGGGAACAAATAAAGAAATGATTCTTCCACTCAATTGAATTGTAATTTACAATTCTTGTTAATGATCAAGTTGGATATTAACCTACCATTCTGAAAATGCCACTTTTAGGAAGTTGGCATTTGTTCTGCCTAAAAGAAATATTCCTTTCTGCCAGTGTCCTCGGTCACATGACTCTGAAAGGCTCTCTCTTGTGGTGTTTTCTTTATTGCTTCAGGACCTACGGACCAACAAGTCCTGAGTATGGAGGGAGTGTGCCTTCCAGGCAGGATGGTTGGGAAGGAGTTGTGCCCTGCCCTGATTACACTTCAAATTGAACTCCATGTAGCACACAATGGAATCTGACACCAGGCCTGCCCTTACCTTTGTCCCCTAGACAGATTGGAGCCAAACCCAGGGGAAGATTGCCTAAAACCAGTTTAGGAGTAGGCCAGGCATTGTCTCCTACAGGAAGGTTACTACTGATATATAAAGGTGGCCCTTCAGAACCTTTTATCAAAACACTCTTAGACCTGTGGAAGATTCAGAAGAAGGACTGCCCTGATGTCTGAGGAATGAAGACTGGACCTGATTAACTTGAGCCTAGAATCTCCAGAAGTCACTCAAAAGGTCAGTTGGCTGACCTTTTGCTTGAGCTACAGGGACATAACAGTCCAGAGTCATTCCCTGCAGTTGCCCACTTGACCAACACCAAATGGATCTGGCAGAGTCCTACAGCTGACCTCTGCTTGGAGTGCAGAGGTGCCCCTAGGTCCTGCACCCTTTGTTGGTTTCAGAGTGTACTCCCTCTGCTACAAAAAACTAAAAGAAAAGTGAAAATCCGGACTTACAGGATTCTTTGCGACTGTGAATTGTCTCCTTGCGTCAGCTCTGGTCACAGCGCCTCCGTCCAAGTCAAGGTTCTGATGGCAACCTGCTCTTCACACCAAACAGCAACCGGCAGTGTCAATCGGCAACATAACAGTCCAACGCCGACTGCTCTTTGCGCAAATAACAACCTCCTCACAGCCCCCAAAAACTTAAACCTCTTGCTAGGCTCCTCAGTGGACTTTCAAAAGGTAAAACCTCCACCAGGCAAACCTGATCCCTGTATCAGATCCCAGTTCCATCGGGATTGGTCTAAAGGTGTAACGTTGACCTGTCCAGCATGACCAGATACTGCGAGTGGGACTTTGTGCTTCTTGGTGCTGTTTTTACCTAAAAAGTTCAGAATTCAGAATTCATGTTCTACTGATTGGATATTTGCCATTTTGGTGTCATATTATGCATTTAAATAGTCTCAATTTGCCTAAATTGGTTTGGATTTTATTTGTGTTGTGTTTTCATGTTATTACTGTTTGAACATCTAATAGATGCTTTACATATTGCTTCTAATTTAAGCCTGCCTGATTTTTTACCAGGTTGCCAGAGGTTTAAGCACAGGTATATTTAGTAACTTTTGTGGTTCACCCTGGCAAGGATTGTGTTTATTATTTGAGTGGGGCTTCCACTTTTCCTAGCAAATAACCTAATTTCTTACAATATTGGTGTACTGGACTGAATCAACATATTGAAAATAATGGAATCTGGAAGGCACAAAGTGAAAGGGGGGGCACAGTCTGTGAAACAAGTTAATTTACTGACACATGAGATGGGTGTTAACAATAATATGACCTGATGAAAACTGGAAAATCTTTAAGGATATTTTATTTTAAACATATTGGCACAGAGGCCTTGATTATGCCTTGTGTGCTAATTCTATTTAATGTGAAAGATCTCAGTTTAGAGGGCATTTGACCAAGTGATAATTGCACATGTGCTATTGATCCATGTGTTAAATGCCTACCTCACACTATTTGCTACATGTTTTTTTAGGCAAAACCTGGTGACAATCTTGTTGGCAAATAGTCTGAAATTGCATTGTGGACATCCTGGAAAACACTTTGGTTTGACACTTTACACAACATTGAATGCCTGTGCATATTCCCAGTTGCAAAAATAGAATAAAATGCCTCTTCCACCCCCTCACCCATCCACAGGACCATCTCTAAGTTGTTTATATATAAGGAAAATAGAAAGGGTACCAAAAATACAACCTTGTCTGATGCCCTAATTCAAGGCAAATTTGGTCATACAATCCCTGATGGCCCATAACAAACAGTGGCTGTGGAGTCAGCATGAAGGTCCTTAAGGAAAGCAATACCAGACTTATCACAACCCATGACCAGCATTATGCTCCAAAGCTTAGTACTATTGTCCCTGTCAAAGGCTGAACTTAAGTCCATGAACCCCAAGTGGAAGGAGCCCAAATTGCCTTGGTGTACTTAATGATCAGCACGTAAAGATTCAGACCTTGGTTCACAGAACTCTTCCCAGGCGGAAATTCATATTGTATGTTGGAAAGGAAATGCTGGTTGCTGGTCCACACAATTAACCTATTCACAAGACTCTTAACACCACTTTGACTGTGGAATGATGGTTCGGCAACAAAGATTATCCTAATTACCCTTTTTAAGAACAGGGACAATGATAGAATTCGACCAGAAAGGGTCGCTGAAGGGTTCTAGCTGAATAGCTGTACTAATATAGAAAGTTGTAAGGGATATCCATAGGCCAACATTAGACCTGAATACATTAAGTGGAACTGCATCTGTTCAGGTGCCTTATTCTTCAGAAAATCAATAATAGCATCCCTGACCTCTTCCCAGCTAAATGTTAGCAGAAGGGCAGTGGTATGTGTAATGCTATTTGTATTTAACCACCAACTCCATCTTGACCACTGACTCCATTTTGTGCTTAGCTTAGCTTCAAAAGCCGTCACATTGGTGGCACAGGTACTTTTCCACACACAGCTTATTAGCATGTATTTGCTTTTTCTCACCAGGGAAGGGAACATAATTTGGGGACAAAACCTTGATAAAACTGTACAAGGCTGGGAATGTTTATGGTAGAGAAGGATACAGCTCGGTCTTGGAAATACACTTTGGAATCCGGCCAGCCTCTATTGTGTTTTTTAACCCTGACCTGGTATGGCCAGCGCTTGGTTTTCATGACTTACTTGACGGAAGGAGGGTTTCTAGAACCTTCCTCTTACGTTTAAGGTATGTAAGGTAGGGATGTTTGACACTGAGGGAGAAGGAACTCATCTCAAAGGGTTAACACATTTCTCAGAGTAATCCAATTGGGATTGTTCTCTTCTATCTCAGCTGTCAGGGGTTCCACAGCTTGACGTTGGCAGACAAATGATGATGTTGGATTCGAGCCCCATGTAGATGCATTTTTTATTTTTAATATCTAGCTTTGCTGTGTGCATGCCTAAGTATAAAGACACTGCATATGTGTATATATATATATATATATATATATATATATATATATATATATATATACATATATATATATGTGTGTGTATGTATATATTAATTGCTGATGTATTGTATTTTGCATGTGTGTTGCTGCATTCACATTAAGCGCTCTTGTTATTTGCTTCATATATATGCAACCTAGGAATTGCCTTAGTAAATTAATTACTCATACCTAGTGCTGCATTCCTTACATTCTTTATCTCTGTTCTCTCTCAGTCTGAAGCAAAGCAGAACAGTAGGAGACAGGGTCTTAATTCACTGAACATTCATGGCACCAGAAGCAGCATAGTGTGTGAGCCAAGAATCAGGGCGATAAGCTGGGAAATAGTACTCCTTGAGGATGGTGCAAGAAAGGGGTGGTTGATTGTGGCCCAGAATGTATGGCATTCTTTGGTATTACAAGAAACCATCAGATCTTCCAAAGCTTGTAGCCTTAAATCGCGTTTCCTCCTTTTAATGGCAAGGTCATGATCCTGTCAACAAGTTCTGACTCTAAGGCCCTGATTTCTACTTTTTGGTGTAAAACTGCACCAATGCAGTTTTGCACCCAAAAGTTTAGCACAAGCTTGCACCATTTCTGAGCACCAGCTGTGCACCATATCTATGGAATGGTCCCAGCCGGTGCCAATGGTAGGCTAGCATTAAAAGAAATTACGTTAGCCGGGTGGGGCTGGCTGTATGGAAGAAGGGGGTTTTGCACCAAAATATGACATTAGGCAGGTTAGAGTAAACAAAAATGACTCTAACCATCCTAGTGTCATTTTCTGATGCAAAACCATCCATACCACATGACTCCTGCCTTAGAAAAGATAGGAGTCATGCCCACCACCCCAAAGCCAGCACAGGGGACCAGGGTCCCTTGGCATGGCCATTGCACCCATTGCCATGTAGGGGAGCCCACTTCAGGGCCCCCAATGGCACTTAAAAAAATTAAAAAATACTTACCAGTACTTACCTATATTTACCTGGCATGGGGTACCCCATCTACGCTGTCCCTCTTGTGTGGGTGGGGGTGTCCCTGGGGCATAGGAAGGACACCTGTGGGCTTATTCCATGGTGTTCTACCGTGGAAATAGGAACCCAGGTCTGCTAACGCCTTTCCTGACCCAGGCATTAAAAAATGGTGCAAAGCAAGCTTTGGACCATTATTTTACCCCTCCTCTTCCCTGTGCAAGGTTTTAGCACGGGGGATAAATATGGCGCTAAGGCCATAGAGTCATTTTTTACATGGGAATTCCTACTTTGCCTCTCATTGATGCAAAGTAGGTTTAGACGTCCAAAAAACAACTTTAACTTCATAAATTTGGCGCTAGACGGGTCTAGCGCCAAAGTATAAATATGGAGTTAGTTTTGCACTGAATTTGGGTAAAAAGAATTACGCCAATTTGGCGCAAAACTGGTATGAATAATTCCCTAAGCTTACCACTAGGCTTCTCTTTCAGTGCCTCTAAAAGTTTCTTATGGGAAGAAGAGCAGGTGAGATTGACCTATCTGACGAGAAGAAAACTAGAACGGCTAGTCGCAAGGATTAACCTCACCTTGGAACAAATAGTGGTAAAGGAAGTCAAAATGTAATTATCCGAGGCGCTGCCATTCAAACAAGTAAAGAACTCCTCTGAGCATTCCTTAAACAACTGGAGGTAAAAGTGCTTCAGGATGACCTTATCTTATGTAATTCTGCAACCCTGGTCTTTAGTGGAAACCCGCACACACAAAGCATGATTATAGGGCGCAGTATTAAATTCACTGGAAAAAATAAATGGCACAAAGGATTATGGTCACTTCTGGGATCCCAGAAAACTTCAAAGTTCGATAGCGAGGGTACTAAGCTAGAGAAAACAAAAATAAAATCAATAACAGAATAACAACCTCTCCCAAAAAAGCTGGCCACACTCAGTGAGGAGAGCGTACTGGAGTTATCGACCTCTAATAAACCAAATAAAAAGCGCTTAAAATAGTATTTAAAAGCTTAGCCTGGGAAGAATATCTGAATTGCTGAGTGGCTGGCAGTAAAGGGGGCCAAGTGCAGCTTTCAGTCTTGGGTCAGGAATCACACAAGTGAGCATTTAAATCATCCCCTAACATTATGGATATGCCACAGTTGGTAGGATCTTGTTGTGTATTCCAAAAAACCTTTCAACTGCAAGGTCTTAGCATCGCAAGATTGAGCCGGTTAGCATTATAAAAGTTGACAAGCAGAATATTACCACACTTAGAAAAGAAAAGATTAACAGTAAGTACATTCAAAGAGCCAGTGTCAATTTGATTGGGGCTACAGTTTAGGCTCAGAGAAATGAATACTGAAAGACCCCCTTATCTTTACCGGAGCTCGAACTAGTGGCAGGGAAGAAAAACCCTTATTCCCCTCCAATAGGAGGTTATTAGATGCCTCCCAAGTTTCTTACAATAACATAACATTGTGTTTTTTCAGCAAATCAAGAGACTGATGTGTGGGATTAGAATCATCGATGCAGAAAACTAGGTTAGGCTGCCTTGTCTCTGGGACTACCCCTTTGGAATATCCCAGACCAAGAGAACAAACATTCCTCCCTTCAGACAGACCAGGTACAGCAATAAATGTAAACACTACCTTGAATGCAGGGTCCACTTGGGTTGCCGTGCCAGAGAAAGCTGGCAAAGCCGACTGGTTGCCCACCACCAGTGTCTCACAGTCCCGTAAGGATACTGTGGAATGGGTATTAGTCAGCAAATCCCCCAAGGAGGCTGATGAGTTGGCTGTGAGGCTTCTACCTGTTTGGCAAAGCCAGCTTCCAGTTTAGCCTGCTTATCATTACAGACATTGTGATCAAGTTCTCCAATTTACTGAAAGAACTAGAAAAGGAGTCCCTCACACATTTCAGAGTCAATTCCACACTCTTGGGTATCGCAGCAATGTCCACTTTCCTTTTTCTTTGAGGGAGCAGAGAAGGTGCGGTTGTGACCAGACCCCTTTCTGAAGGCTGGTGGATAATGATGACGCAGAAAAAGAGGGTCCAACATATATTCATACATATCGTGTAATCAAAACGTATAATGTAGTGTGATTTTAGTAAAGAAAATAATGTACGAGGGAAATTGTGCCCTCGGGGTAGTTCGCCATCATTGTAAACGAGCTTTATTAATCATGAAGTATTGAAAATGTAGTAATACGTCATAATTGCAAATGTATGCCATGATTTCTTGTTCGAGAACTGTTTTGCTTAGCTTAAATTTAGTACAGGCTTTGGCCTAGTTGCCTGGTCTCAAATTCTAACTGCGTGGTTTTTCCTTGAACTAATGAAACATATATTCTTGCTTGAAGTTGTATTTTTCCAGTAGAGCTGACTGATACACTTATCTCCAAGGTTTCGTACTAGGCCGGTTTCATCCCCTTTGATACAAGGTCAGTCTGCAGGTGCGGACAATGAAGGTACAGATAGTAAAATAATTGGCAAACCATGTTACAATTTGTGTTCCAAGGCCCCAAGGACAGTGTATGCATAAATGAGCGCTAGTAAAAGACAATTTTCATTGGACAATTTGAAGCCAACCTATGAACCCTCCAATGGAAGACCCTGCAGAATTTGGAATGTTTCTTACTTAAACCCACTGGACAAAGAGAAGTCAGCCATTTTCCTCGATGCCAGTTTGAAGCCAGATGCCGGACTCCATTTTGGACGACACCCTGATGCCCTTTTCTCTATTCGAGAGAAAGAGGCTTTAAGAATTCTCACCCTAGAGACTTTAACTTTGATTTGCCCCGTCTTGCCCATGCAGTAACTTTGCCCCATTCTCCTTGCCGCTGCAAGGAAGCTTGCCCTTAACTTTGCCCCTTTGAAACTTGCCCCAAGCTGATCGAACCGGTACCTGAAGGACGAAGACTTTTCTTGAATGCTGATTGTATTTGGTAAATATGAAAGGATAAATGTATTATGCATTGTGTTTTTCCTTTTAGGTACCAACTGCTATTTTGATAGGGTCCTAGCTAGAAGTTTTCCAAATTTGTGTTGACTAAATTCGTTTTGCATGAAGACCCACATGCCAATGCTAATTAGAGGTTAGTCGAGGTATTCATTCGATGTATCATGCTAAATTGAAATCTTGTTATGCTGACCAATGTATGAAATTAGTCAAATACAGTTAGTCATATTAGTGATTTGCATTGCCATAACTGAGTGTATCATTATCCAGATTTTGCATAGATTGCGTTTCTTCCGCCGTTATGGACAGCCAGTAATGTTCATATACATATATCATTTGGTTTTGAGACTTATATACATCGTGTTAGCTTTGTTAATATAGGGAAATAAATTTACTAACTTTTAATAAACTGGTGAGGTTATTCATGACTGAAAGGTCATGGTGCGCCGAAATACCAACTGTTATTGATTTCTGATGTGCTATATTGATCTATTAATTGAGTATTGATTACCGATTACAATAGTTATTGATTATTGATCTGAGTGACTCGACTATTTTAGGATGAGGAGAGCCCGACTCGGTTAAAAGATTCACCGACCCCCAACGTGTCCAGGTACAGGTAATTTATAAGGGCTGGACGCGTTATCAGTAGATGGTAGCAGAGATTGATGGTTTAGCCCTTTGGGACCCCATCCGAACAATAGACAGAGTCATGTTAGAATTTTCTTGGATAAAACAAGTTGGAGGGATGATGATGCCCTAAGTCCCCAATGACTTTCCCGGAATCTTGGAGCTTGCGAATGAGGAACATGGAGGTATGAGAATGGTCTCAGCGTTTCTAGTGACGGTATGAGTGAAGTTAGGGTTTCGCGCTTGCACAGCTTATCGCCGCAGATTAATTGAGAAATTTGTGAGGATTTTAGGGGGGTTAAAAGATATTAGAGGAGTGTTACTCTAAAAGTGTGAGAGTAGGGAAGTCGCCGAACTTCACATGTGTGTAGCGCTTTGAGCAGAAAAATTGTCCACGTGGTTGTTGATGTTGAGACGGGCCCTGCGAGGTCAAGAGACTCCGGAGTATGTTGAAAAGTGTATGTGACACTTGTTTGATGTTGTGATCTGGTCAGGTTTAATAGGTTGATCGGGCGTGGTCAACAAGTCGGTATGAATGTTGCGGAGTGAAAGAAAACTTTGACTTTGAGATTTGACGAATTCTAAAGTGCACTAGAATAGTTCATTGATCAGTTGAGAGTAAAGTTTGCGGGTCAAATTTTGCTTGCGAAAGTGGGAAACCGAGAAAGATGGAATAACTGCAGAGGCTAGTGAAAAATCCCTAAGGTTTCTGAAGCGATTGTATTACCTTTCCTGTAGTAAACCGACAGATCTGTTTATTCTTTTGGTTAAGTGCTCGCGTTATATTGCAGAAATTAGTTTATGAGTGAAGCCGAATGAAAAGAGGACAAGCCGCGGGACTTTGTCAGCCGCAGTGTGTGAGTGTGACGTCACTAGGAGCAGCGCTGGGATAGGTCGGTTGGTGAGAAGGGTCGCGCACGGATTGGACGCAGTCCGTGAAGCGCAATTGGAAGGGGAAAGGCAAGCAAAGAGTATTCCGGGAATTAAAGTCGCTTATTGATTACATATTTTAGAAAAAAAACAAAATACGGAAAGATGAAATTTTTCAAAGCATTTAAGAGTGCCATGAGGGGAGATGTTTATATTAAAGCAAATGTAGGAGAAGAAACACCGCCTGAGGGTACACCAGCTTACACTGTCATTGAAGAAAAGGGTGTAGCACCATGTCTTTGGTTAAAACAATGGTGCAAATTAACAGAGAAACATGGAAGTGTAGCGTTCCCTATCCATGGGTCATTTAATCTAAGAGTTTTAGAAAATCTGAGATTTGCGCTATACGACATGAAAGAACCTCCAAGACCAGCACAGTTTGAAGCACTAGCAATTTGGGAGCTAATAGCTAGAAACCAACAACAAAAGAAATTTGAGACAAGAATAAGAAAAGTAGAAAAGACACTAGCGGATGCTAGATGGGACAGCACACAAAAGATTTGGAGATCAGATGTATTGCAGGGGATTAAATTGTTTCCAGCGATTACTGATGAAGCGGAGACGGAAGGAAGGAAAGCCACCTATAAGACAAACAGGAGTCAGTCCAGAGAGAGAGAGAACAATAGAAACTCGAAAAGGGGAGACGAGTCAGATGATGAGGAGTTCATTATACAATTGCTGAATGATCGCCCGCCACCGTATGTGGAAAGCGAAAAAGGTTCAAGCATGAGTACTGCCCCTCCAGAACCAGTACAGGGTAATGTAACACCAAATTTGAGAATTTCTCAGAGGCCGAGCAGCTCCGACATGCCTTTCTCACCACAAATACCACAGATTCAGAGAATATACCCAGACGTGCCTACATTGAAACCTGCTGATAACTATCAGCCACAGGTTCAAAGGCACTGCTGTGATGAGCATAACCTGGGAATGACTTCTGATTCAATGGCGCAGGGAGGACAAAACTATCGGAAACCGACATTGATTCAAGCTGAATCAACACAGTTCTTGATGCCCCAAAAGCAGACACAAGAAGTGCGAGTAATAGAAAGCCAGTTAGGTATGCCAGCAATGATGAACCACAATGTGGGGATTAACATGCCACAGAATTCGGGGAACAGACAGAATCCAGACGCGATATCTCTGCCTATCACTGTCCACCAGTACCACTGTACATACAGGCAAATTCAAGCACAAGCGACCAAGGGTTAATGATACAGAATGGGACAGGGAGAAGATGCATAGAAACCACTCCAGAGACAACTCCGATAGCAGCACTGCCAAATGGATCTGGGTCCTTGTCGGAATTCAGTCCAATTCCAATTTGTGCTCCGTCAACCGTGGTAAGGTCACATCTACCACTATTAGTACCGTTAACCTCAGAGACTGAAACATTACAGAAACCATCAGTAGCAGTTGATGTAACTGCTACACTGATGGGACTGAACGCGCAACAGTTAACACAATGGTTCAACAGCCTGAACTCCCCACAGAGTACATCCAGCGGGAAGGGAGAAGAATACCTGAATAAAATAAGGTTGGGTATGGAGGCAGATGAACTGGTAGAGGGAACAATGGGTTTGAACAGATTAGAATCATACACAGAGGAAGAACTAAGATACATGTGCCCTAGGATTACAAGAAAAGTAAGCAGCATACATAAGAAGTTACAAGAAATTGCAGACAGAAATGAGATCGATATAAGTAAGACTAAACACCTGAGCAGAAGTTACAGGTTAGACTTTGAGACAAAAGATTTTGAAAACATGAGATCCGCAGGGATGAAAACACACCTTAAAGAGATACTGCAGAGTGCACAGGTCTGGAGATGTTTATACAAGTGGGAAAGCAGGTGGGTTAAGAAAAAGGACAAAAAGAAAGAAAATACTCCAGAGCGGAATGAGAAAAAACAACAGAATGACGATCTGATAACTATGTTACCGATGAGAGAGACAGCAGGGGGAAAACTTGTACATGTACCATGGCACAGGTGCGATATTCAATCCTTTACGGATGACTTTCCCAAATTGAGAGAGAAGCCGATTGAGTGGTATCAACAAACAGATAGATTTGTGAAACTCGCAAAATGTCTCTGGGAAGACCTGAATACTTTATTTGAAATCGTGGTTCCGGCAGATTTGTGGGAAGATTGTAAAAGGGCTGTAGGTTGGCCGACGAGTGAACCAGAGAGAGAGATAGGGACACAGGTGCGCCATCACCTACGGTAATGAGTTTGTACCACAAGGTGATCGAGCACTTGAAAACCAAGGTTGCGTCGAAAAATGTGGATTGGCAGAGGATTGACAGGACCGCCCAAGAGGTTAAAGAGTCTATACATGCGTATTATGAGAGGTTGTTGAAAGCGTTTAAGAATTACAGTGGCACGGAAATGATTTAGGCAAAGGACATGCTCCATTTTGTGTTCAGGTTTGTGGAAGGGTTGAGACACGAAATCAGCCAGATGATTAAAACGCATTTGATTTGTTGGCAGTCGAAGTCGATCGATGAAGTGTTGAATTATGCGAAATACTGCAGTGATGAGATTGAGACCAAGCAGAAAAGATTGAAAGAAAAGGTGATGGTGATGCAGCTTAGAGCAGCTCAGACAGGTTTGCAAGGTTTACAAGGTTTCCAACAACAGATGCCGCAGCAGCAGAAGCAGGGAAATGCTATGTTTCACCCGCAGATGAGAGGCAGAGGCCAAGGAGGTTTTGTGAATAATGGTCCTGGTTTGAATACCGTTATGATTCCAAATGGTATACAGGCAATGAAGAAGGTGATTCCATGTCACACGTGCGGAATTGTCGGGCATTGGAAACTGGAGTGCCCAATGATGGTGCAGGAAGGTGTAGGTCAGCAAAACAATGATGTCAATGCATTCCAGACTATGAGAGGACCGAAACTGAGAGGTCCAAATCCAAATTTTCAAAACAATATAAACCAGCTGCAGGGTTTACAACCCATGCAACCGCAACAGGTGCAAATGCCCCGTGTGCAAATGACACAATTGCAGCCAATGCAACAGCAGTTTCCTATGGTACCTAATCAGAAAATGCAAATACCCTTAGCACCAATGAATCAGCAGCAAGCAATGCTTCCTCAACAGGTCACGGGTCAGGGAATGAGTCAAAATGACACAGTACACCAATTCCCACTACACAGCGAGAATGGAATAAACGATGTATGGGAGAGTGAAAGTTCAGATGAGGAGGGAAATTGTGTGCTTGCAGCATCCTTAGAAGTTGATCAAAAGGGTCCGTATGTGGAGGGAAGAGTTATGGGTCATCGCGTTTCGTTCTTGGTTGACACAGGAGCTACACGTTCCACTGTCAGGAGCATTGAAGTACTGAATTTGCCACTTTCAGGGAGAACAGTTCAAGTAGTGGGAGTAGCAAACAGGTACCTGACGAACCCAATCACAGATCCAGTTCATGTCAGAATTGGTAACTACCAAGGGTCACATAAATTTGTGGTATGTGACTCAAGCCCGATATCACTGTTAGGGAGAGACCTATTGTGCAAATTGGGATGTTCGATTATGTGTTCAAACGATGGAATTAAAATTCAGACAAGCAGTGATGGGGAAGAAGAGGACAGTGTAGGAGGGGATGAGGTGGAGACTGTCGATGAAGAGTATCCCCTGATTACCCTTTATCCGATGATCACTGAAGCAGATATTCCTGCTGAGTTACAGGAAACAGTCGGAAAAGAAGTGTGGGATATGACAGGAAAAGAGGTGGGATTGGTGAAAGGAGTGGAACCAGTGAAAGTGACTGTAAAACCCAATGTAACCTTTCCCCAGACCCCACAGTACCATATGGCACAAGACACCCTCATGAAAGTCACCCAACTCATTGATGAGTTTGTAAAACAGGGAGTACTGAAAGGGGTGTTAAGCAGTCCATATAATTCACCAATTATGGGACTAATAAAACCGAGTGGGAAGGTCCGAATTGTTCAGGATTTGAGGAAAATAAATGACATAATAATCAAATGTTGTCCCGTAGTACCGAATCCAGCTATGATAATGTTTCAAGTTCCCTGTGATGCTGAGTGGTTCTCAGTTATCGACTTATCACAAGCATTCTTTTCTGTGCCCCTACATGAGGACAGCCAGTTTCTCTTTTGTTTCAAATTCTTAGACAGAGTTTACAGTTGGTGTCGAATTCCTCAAGGGTTTTCGGAGTCACCGTCAATTTTCAATCAGATTCTAAAGAAAGATTTGGAAGCATTGGAGTTGCCATTCGAGTCAACCCTAGTACAGTACATTGACGACTTACTGATTGCATCCAAGACAGAAAGTGACTGCACAGCCGACACCATTGCCCTATTGAACCATTTGGGAAGGAATGGACACAAGGTGTCTCCTTCAAAATTACAGTTCTGCCAGAAGAAAGTGAAATATTTGTGTCACCAAATAGAGAAAGGGTCACGAAGAATTATGAAGGAAAGGATAACGAGTGTACTTCAAATGAGTCCCCCAAAGACGAGGAGGGAGGTGAGAAAGTTTTTGGGAATGGTGAGCTACTGTCGCCAATGGATCCCCAATTTCTCAACCCTAGCAAAACCTTTATAGAAACTGACCCAGAAGGATGCTCTAGATGAAATAGAGCTGAAAGGAGATGAGATGGATGCTTTTATTGAATTGAAAGAGTGCATGTGCAGGGCTCCAGCTTTAGGTATGCCTGATTACACAAAGCCTTTCACATTGTTTTGCCATGAACGTGATGCATGTTCCTTGTCTGTCTTGACCCAAGCCCATGGTGGCGTAAACAGACCAGTAGCATATTTTTCAGCTACTTTGGATCCGGTCGCAGCAGCACTGCCAGGGTGCTTGCGTGCCGTAGTCGCAGTTAGTATCAGCCTCACTCAGAGTGAAGGAATAGTGATGGGACACCCTTTAACAATCATGGTCCCTCACTCAGTTGAGATACTTTTGACACGTTCCCGAACACAACACATGACTGGTGCTAGACTCACAAGGTATGAAACAATAATTCTGGGATCACCTAATGTGCAGCTGAAAAGGTGCACTACGTTGAACCCAGCACCCTTGTTTCCCAGTGAAAATGCCAAAATTGAGAACGCTGAAGACATCGAGCACGACTGTCTTCAGGTGACTGAATTTTGCACCAAACCAAGACCTGATATCAAAGATACCCGATTGGAAGAAAATGATCAAGTCATTTTTGTTGATGGTTCAGGTTTGAGAGATGCCCTGGGAATATTAAAAGCAGGATATGCTGTATGCACGGTAACAGGTGTTCTGGAAGCATCTTGGCTTCAAGGAGTTTACTCTGCACAAGTAGCGGAATTGGTAGCCCTTACTAGAGCTTGCCAACTCTCTGCATTGATGAAAGTCACCATCTACACTGACAGCCAGTACGGATTTGGAATAGTGCATGACTTTGGACAATTGTGGTCACAGAGAGGCTTCATGACCTCTTCAGGATCACCAGTGAAAAATGGTGAAAGAATAAGAGAATTGTTACATGCCATTCAATTGCCAGGAGAAGTAGCAGTGGTAAAATGCAGTGCACACTCGAAGGGACAAGACTATGTTTCTCTGGGAAATGGATATGCGGATCAAGTCGCAAGGTTTTGCGCATTGAACTGTATATTGCTCAGGGATGAATGGAACTTGATAAATGAGCCAGAACTTGAACCGAGCGAAGTCTTTGCTCTAAAGGTTGTGGATACAATGGATGAATTGAAGTCCTTACAGAATGATGTCAGTGAGGATGAGAAACTCTCATGGACCAAATTGCAGTGTGTAAAGAGACTAGATGAATTGTGGGTTTCAAGTGAAGGGAAGTTTGTTCTGCCAAACAGTCTTTTGACACAGTTAGCCAGATTTTACCATGGACAAGCCCATCTTGGGAGGGATGCCATGATTAGACTGTTTAAAACTGATTGGTTTAACCCCAAATTCCGTCAAGTTGCTGAAGCAGTTTGCCATCGTTGCGTCATTTGCCAACAGATGAACGCAGGGAAGGGAACCGTAGTAAATTTGAGCCACATTGGAAGAGCAGGGGGTGCCTTCAGCAGGATGCAGATGGACTTCATTGAGATGCCTGTGCATGGAGGTTTGAAGTATGTGTTGGTGGTTGTGTGCATTTTTAGTCACTGGATTGAAGCATACCCTACACGCAGAAATGACAGTCTCACAGTTGCAAAACTACTCTTGAGAGAGTTAATACCACGTTTCGGATTTCCGATCTCCTTAGAATCAGATAGTGGAAGTCACTTCAATAACAAAGTAATAAAATTGCTTTGTGCAGCGCTGAACATTGAGCAAAAGTTGCATTGTAGCTACCACCCTGAAGCCTCAGGTCTAGTGGAGCAAATGAATGGCACATTGAAATCAAGGATGGCGAAAATATGTGCATCAACAAACTTAAAATGGCCTGACGCATTGCCTTTGGTGCTAATGTCAATGAGAAACACCCCTGACAGAAAGACTGGATTGTCCCCGCACGAGATCCTCATGGGCAAAGCTATGAGACTTCCAGCAGTTCCTGCAAATGCTCTTTTCAATATTACAGATGATATGGTGTTAGACTACTGCAAAGGTCTAGCTGATGTGGTTCGCTCTTTCTCTCACCAGGTGGAGGCAACCACCTTGCCACCGATCCCAGGTCCAGGACACGCCCTGAAAGCAGGTGACTGGGTCGTGATAAAGAAGCACGTGAGGAAGTCGTGTTTGGAACCCCGTTGGAAAGGACCTTTTCAAGTGATTCTGACGACTACCACCGCTGTGAAGTGTGCGAGAGTTCCCAACTGGATTCACGCCAGTCACACAAAGAGGGCATTGTGTCCCACAGATGAAGAAGTTGAAGCGCTGAAATCACCAGTGTCTGATAACAAAGTGCCAAGCGCCAAGACAGAGCGAAAGGGAACTAGAAGCGAACAGGCAGAAATAGAGGAGGGAGAAATAATCTCTGAGGACGAAGCAACTGATTCATTTGGGGAAGACCAAGGAGGAGCCTCAGAGAGTGACGAGGGCCCGGAAGGTGACAAAGAGCCTGAAACAGCTGAAAGTGACAAAGAGCCTGAAGAAAGTAACAGTGACAAAGGGCTCGAAACAGGTGAAGAAGCAGGAGAGCCTGATCAGAGGAGGGATTTCCCAGAAGCAGACGATACAGGAAAAGAAAAGGAAAACCTGATTGACTCCCCAGAAGGAGGGGACAAGGCAGAACAGAACGAAACTGCTCAAACTCCTTCAGAAGAGATTGCAGGTCCATCAAGTGGACACAGTGCAAAAAGAAGACCAAGCATATCGCCAGTAAAATTAAGAATTAGAGAAACGTTGAACGACAGTGAAGGGCCAAGAGTGAAAGAGAAAAGAAAGGAAGTGTCTGACGCAATAGCAGCACCAAGCGAAGAGAAAGGCTTGGCCAAGGAAGAAAGTAAAAGCGAGAAAGAATCAAAGAGAGATGCAAAATTGAAAAGAAAAAGGATACCGAGCAAAAGATATTCTGGTCCGGAGTGGGCATACTTAGCCAATAACGATTGGTCAGACGAATTCGTATCCCTCAGTCTCGAGAACGAAGAGGCAGAACTTCATTTTGGCACATGAGAAATAACACTTCATGAACTTTACCGATTAAAGGCATTGATCACCTGATTGACTTTTCAACCGGCTAAGACATTGCTAACTTGATTGACTTTGAAACAGATCTTGAGACAACGCTGCTAACCGATAAGAGACTAAGCTGCTAAAGAAAACTGTGTGAACATTGAACTCGTTCAGCTTTGTAAATATCTGCAAATCCGTTTTGATAAAGTGTCTTCAACTTTCTGATTCTATACAGATCATGACTAGCTTCACTACACAGGGGCGTAAAATGAAGTGTTGCAAATACATGTGTATAGGTTTAATAACCGCATGCGTACTAATCATTGTAGCAATAGTTCTTGGAATGCATGGTAAAAATGAGAGTGAGACGAATGATGCTTCTACTTCTAAACCTACTATTGTTACTGAACTAACAGCTCTGAAGAGACTCGAACGAGACGAGAGACATTTGCATGATAAGAAGGAACTTTCATCTAACGTTTTCTATCGCTTGCTGAGTGAGTATGTTGAGACCATGGATGCGAAAGATTGTTATGTGTGTACACAAATACCTACCTCAGTAGTGGAAGGGGTAACGTATCACAGCATGCCTCTTACTTACGGAATTACATGTAGTATAATAACGTCCAGATTTTATGGTCAGACGTACATTCATTATTTTTACTCTAATTATGATGTTACATTTGCATATGTCCCCATAATTGAGTACCTGAGTAAAATAGCTAGAGATTATTATTTCAAATTAATGAGGGAATTCTTTGAGCCGTTGTCACCTTTTCACACAGCACACGCACATAGAGAGAACCTTACATGCTTGCTTTCACAGGTAGAGATAAACTTCTTAGACCGCATTGATGATAGGAGGAAAGAAATGAAGGAGGAATTAGAAAAGGAATTACACAAAAGGACATCCGTAGATAACTATGCTTTTGCCGCAATAAAGACACAAGGGAAAATAGCTTTAGATACATTCCATGTAGGGAGATTTTGTATACATAGACATAAATCATATTATGACACAGTTTTTGTGGGAACGAGTGAATGCAAACATACGTTTTTGTTTCAACCTAAGTGGACGTTCATGCTGAATGGACAAGACCCAGTTATTCCTGGGATACATTATATTTGTGGACTTAACGCCTATTATCGTCTTCCTAAAGGATGGTATGGGAGATGTTATTTGGGAATAGTGTTCCCAAAGATTTACCAACTGGACGACTTAACGAAATTTCCAAAGCTGTCTGAATCACATCATGTTCAGAAAAGAGAGACAGCTTCTGGTGTGGTAGGAGATATATTTGGAGCATTGATTCCTTCAGTAGGGGTCATATTAAAATCAATTAAAATACGAAAGTTGTCTACTATTGTGGATAACATGCTGACTAAGTTTTCAGGAGCTATAATCCTGATGGATGCTGAACTCGCTGCAGAAAGAGCTATGACTCTTCAAAATCGGCTTGCCTTAGACATTCTTTTAGCAAAGGATGGCGGCGTTTGCAAAATGCTTGGTACACATCACTGTTGTACATATATACCAGACAGCAGTGGGAAAATTAGAACGATGCTTACAAATTTAACTAAAGAAAGTGTAGATTAAAAGGAATTGAAAGAACCAGGAGTTTGGGAGAAAGTTGGAAAAGGATTTGCTTCTGTGGGAAATTGGCTCAGCAACGTTTGGAACGGATTGTTACTAAAAATAGTAAAGGGAATATTAATAATATTAATTTGTCTATTAGGCTCTTGGGGAATATGGAAAGCTATCAAAATGTTAAAAGCAAGGAACAAAAGGAAAAGAGAAGAGAAAATAGAGAACAAAATGGTGGAAATATAGAGAAAAGTCAAAAGGGACTAAAAGAAAAAGGGAATTGACTGAAGTGCCAAATTACTATCAACAAAAAGAGGGATCGGGAGGATTAAAGGTCCAGTGTACATACTCCCAATACGTGCAATCAATAACAAAAGTACACTGTTCCTAACTCTAGGGTGAACAGTTAAAGTTTAGGAGCTAAAAACCCTCACACACCCGAAAGGGTGTCATGCTTCATCATCGGGAAGCTCCTCGTCAGACCGGCTGGTGCAATGTCTGACGGGCTCCCCTTTCGGGGGCTCTTTGCCGGAGATCTTTTTAATATGTGGTGGCTGCCGTTGATTTATGAAGGTCAGACACTCTGAATGGCAGGAGAGTGATCAAATTAAGATTGATTAGAAACCCCTGAACTTGTTCTGTTTTAATATCTATCCAGAGGGGTTACGATCAAGATTAAAAACCTAATAAAGTGGGGAATGAGAATGATGCTCAACCACTTTAGAAAGCCTGGAGTACTGGGAAATTGTCACCTATCTCCTAGGGTATGGTCAACATGTTTCGCGTAATATTGGTCGTGAAAGATCCTCTAACGCTTCATCAGGACCTACAGCAAACTAGACTTCTCCTGGCTGTGTACAAAAGAAAACACTATCTAATTACGTGTATGAGAGATAAATAGCAGTCACTTACAGCATTTCTGTGAACTGTCTCGTAAACAAAAAGGTCGCCCCGCCCTCTGCTTTTGGGGGGCCCCTTAGGGGGTAGCACGATCCAGCCTATAGATTTTTTATATAGGCGTCCTCAATTCGAGACACCTACCCACCGTCGTGCTCGCCCTGAAGTCTTCGTAATACACGTAATTAGATAGTGTTTTCTTTTGTACACAGCCAGGAGAAGTCTAGTTTGCTGTAGGTCCTGATGAAGCGTTAGAGGATCTTTCACGACCAATATTACGCGAAACATGTTGACCATACCCTAGGAGATAGGTGACAATTTCCCAGTACTCCAGGCTTTCTAAAGTGGTTGAGCATCATTCTCATTCCCCACTTTATTAGGTTTTTAATCTTGATCGTAACCCCTCTGGATAGATATTAAAACAGAACAAGTTCAGGGGTTTCTAATCAATCTTAATTTGATCACTCTCCTGCCATTCAGAGTGTCTGACCTTCATAAATCAACGGCAGCCACCACATATTAAAAAGATCTCCGGCAAAGAGCCCCCGAAAGGGGAGCCCGTCAGACATTGCACCAGCCGGTCTGACGAGGAGCTTCCCGATGATGAAGCATGACACCCTTTCGGGTGTGTGAGGGTTTTTAGCTCCTAAACTTTAACTGTTCACCCTAGAGTTAGGAACAGTGTACTTTTGTTATTGAGTGCCAAATTACTATACAGAATTTTGATGGAATAAAATTTGTGGGTAGATTTGATGTGATGACATAATTAGTCATCAGAGGAGGGATTGATGACGCAGAAAAAGAGGGTCCAACATATATTCATACATATTGTGTAATCAAAAGTATAATGTAGTGTGATTTTAGTAAAGAAAATAATTTACGAGGGAAATTGTGCCCTCGGGGTAGTTCGCCATCATTGTAAACGAGCTTTATTAATCATGAAGTATTGAAAATGTAGTAATCCGTCATAATTGCAAATGTATGCCATGATTTCTTGTTTGAAAACTGTTTTGCTTAGCTTAAATTTAGTACAGGCTTTGGCCTAGTTGCCTGGTCTCAAATTCTAACTGCGTGGTTTTTCCTTGAACTAATGAAACATATATTCTTGCTTGAAGTTGTATTTTTCCAGTAGAGCTGACTGATACCAAGGTTTCGTACTAGGCCGGTTTCATCCCCTTTGATACAAGGTCAGTCTGCAGGTGCGGACAATGAAGGTACAGATAGTAAAATAATTGGCAAACCATGTTACAATTTGTGTTCCGAGGCCCCAAGGACAGTGTATGCATAAATGAGCGCTAGTAAAAGACAATTTTCATTGGACAATTTGAAGCCAACCTATGAACCCTCCAATGGAAGACCCTGCAGAATTTGGAATGTTTCTTACTTAAACCCACTGGACAAAGAGAAGTCAGCCATTTTCCTCGATGCCAGTTTGAAGCCAGATGCCGGACTCCATTTTGGACAACACCCTGATGCCCTTTTCTCTATTCGAGAGAAAGAGACTTTAAGAATTCTCACCCTAGAGACTTTAACTTTGATTTGCCCCGTCTTGCACATGCAGTAACTTTGCCCCATTCACCTTGCCGCTGCAAGGAAGCTTGCCCTTAACTTTGCCCCTTTGAAACTTGCCCCATGCTGATCGAACCGGTACCTGAAGGACGAAGACTTTTCTTGAATTCTGATTGTATTTGGTAAATATGAAAGGATAAATGTATTATGCATTGTGTTTTTCCTTTCAGGTACCAACTGCTATTTTGATAGGGTCCTAGCTAGAAGTTTTCCAAATTTGTGTTGACTAAATTCGTTTTGCATGAAGCCCCACATGCCAATGCTAATTAGAGGTTAGTCGAGGAATTCATTAGATGTATCATGCTAAATTGAAATCTTGTTATGCTGACCAATGTATGAAATTAGTCAAATACTGTTAGTCATATTAGTGATTTGCATTGCCATAACTGAGTGTATCATTATCCAGATTTTGCATAGATTGCCTTTCTTCCGCCGTTATGGACAGCCAGTAATGTTCACATACATATATCATTTGGTTTTGAGACTTATATACATCGTGTTAGCTTTGTTAATATAGAGAAATAAATTCACTAACTTTTAATAAACTGGTGTGGTTATTCATGACTGAAAGGTCATGGTGCGCCAAAATACCAACTGTTATTGATTTCTGATGTGCTATATTGATCTATTAATTGAGTATTGATTACCGATTACAATAGTTATTGATTATTGATCTGAGTGACTCGACTATTTTAGGATGAGGAGAGCCCGACTCGGTTAAAAGATTCACCGACCCCCAACGTGTCC
The DNA here is from genome assembly GCF_031143425.1 of Pleurodeles waltl. NCBI lineage: Eukaryota > Metazoa > Chordata > Amphibia > Caudata > Salamandridae > Pleurodeles > Pleurodeles waltl. The sequence goes on along the minus strand of NC_090444.1, from coordinate 1,030,507,378 downwards.
AGGTACAGGTAATTTATAAGGGCTGGACGCGTTATCAATAACAGCTTTGACGAAATGTAAGTTACCTGTAGAAGGCGGACCAGAGACTTCAATTGGTTTGATAACAAGCCCAGCATGCCATACCCTCCTATGTAGAACACTAGTGGGTTAACAATCAACAGGAAAGCTTAGCCTCAACTCTTCAAGAGGACTGGTTTTGTCAGTTATCACACTAACTGCAGAAGACAAATAGACTAATATGTGGACTCATGGTACAAACGTTTCTGCGCACAGTGGAGATTTGACGTTTGCCCATGATTCAATTTGGAATAAAGGGCTCTAAAGTACCATAGAATAAAAGTGGATACCAAAAAGATATGCGAAGGCTTGACCATTAGGAATCAGTAAATTAGCACAAATGCCAGGGAGAAGTCAACGATGATAGGAGTCTCAAAGTGAGAATCTGTACAGGACCCGCAACAAAAAACACACTTACCTGAAGGAACAGTACATGTCAAAGTGGGGGCCCAGCCCAGCCTCCTTGGGCTGGGCGTTGGCCCAGGCTTTGGCTGGGCGTGTACCATGTCGCAGAGGTCAAGGTGCGCTTATTAAGCACTGCTGGTTCTCTACTGCCTCTCCTGTCCCCGCAAAGAATCCTGGGACCTGGAGTCCGCTGGTGCAAACAAACTGTCCCATCTCAATGTCAAAACATTGTTTTCAGAGAGGTTTCCAAGATTTTTTCAATTCGAGGTTCCCTAAGTGTTTTCACTACTGCTAATGAAGTACTGTACTGTGTGCAAAGACGAAAAATGCTGTGCATTGGAGTCAGTAGCCAGAGTAAGCTCCGTTTCGGGAAACTGACAGACATCCGGTACAGCAAGCCTAACAGAGTCACTGTGGTCATTTGGAGGAAATAAATTACACAGCTGATATAAATCTATCCTAAGGAACAGCTTGTGACAGATTGGGCAAATTGTACCTCAGTTTGTCGATATCGTTATGAAAAAGCTAGAATAAATATACAAAATAGAAAATGTTTGAGTCATTTTGAAATGATGCAGGGAGCTGGGCCCTGGGGAGCAAAAAAGTCAAGCTGGAAAATTCCACGCTTTGGTCAATGTACATCTTCAGCTTCTTTCTTTCTCTGCACCTCACTGCAGATGACATCTTTACGATAGGGTTGTGAGGGTTTTGGGTCAACAGACAAGTAATTCAACCAAAACCTATGGTCGGATAGGTGAGGCAGAAAGACTCAAATACCCCTTCTGGGTTGGGGGAATGGCTCAATGGCAGGGTAGGTTGTCCCTTTCTGTTCGGTTTGGAACCATGTTGAAATCAATGTTTTCTAATGGGCTGTCTAGCCCACTTCCTCCCCCACCAATGCCTACTGCCCTGAGGGCAAATATGGGGCAAACCCCCTCTCTGCCTCCCTAGTAGGGTAAAAAGACTGGTTTGTTCCTCTTCGGATACAGCTCAATACCAGGGTGAGCCCACACTACTCTGCTTTTCCCAAATTAAAGATCCATGGTGCCTACTGGTCTTCCTTGGGAAGGGAGGAGGACAGGTCAGATAGGGCATAATTATGCCGAGCCGCACCCTGGGACAGAAAGACCGTACTGCACTTTTTTGTATTTTATTTGCTTTACTTTCTAGAGTGCTTTCAGCTCTCTTCTCCATCTATTGGGGGGGTGGGGGTTTAAACTGGGGGCAAGAGACTTGTGATCTTTAGTGGGGTGTGGGCATAACCCTGCTCATGAAGGGCCACCCACACCCCTTCATTTTTCCCTGGTTTCTTGTGGGCTTTTTGTCCCCCTCAGGGCAGATCGGTTGTAACCACCGCCATCCGAGCACCATCCTGGCATGGCAGAAAGGCTGATTTTGTTAGGGCTTGGTGAAGGCATAGACACTTGCCCAAGGGGCAGCTCCCCTTGCAAAAAAAATTCTCTGGTGTCTAGAAGGAGCACCAGGTGATCACATTCCATTGTTACAGCATGGTGGTTTCAATGGAAATGGAAGTTATTGCTGGAAAGCTGGATTTCTCATCTTTCCTTGTAGCACAATTTTCTAGGAGCACCGAAAATGTGTCTGTTTTCAGCCCTGCTCCGCACTCGAGGTAAACTAGTAAATAGTTTCCTGGATGCCTGCCTGCCAATGATGCGATCGTATCTCTGGCATTAGAGTCACACTGGGCTGGAGGGGTAAAGTCTCATACCCAAACCGATGGAGGGGGTGGCTCAGGAGCAGAGCACAACAGCTGTTGCTCCAGTGCCGGGCCTGTGAACGTGACCTTCAAGGTCATTGCACCCAACTGGGAGAGCAATGGCCATGGAGGCCACGTCCAAAATGCCCAAGGAGTTATCCTTACCCTCTATCATGGTCAAGATGTCAGTCTGCACTGAAATGCTGGTCACCTCCCCGAGGTGCGGAGCAGGTCAGTGTACCATGACTATGTCAATCTTATTCTGGAATGCCTCAACTTTACAGAGTTGAAGTTATTAGGAGAATCTGCAGAAAAGCGTAATAACATTTCATGACCAGTTAAGAGTCACTTAATTCGCAGTACACTCTATAAGTGTGAGCTTTATTTTATCAAAAGTGCACTTTCCCTCCCGTGAGCTTCATGAAATCTGGAATGGAAGTTTTGGGGTTTTTATTCTGCAATTGTAAATAGGTAAATTAAAGAAAAACCCCAAACTTATAAAACGTCTTGGAGATTACCATCTTTAAATACCCATTTCCGGTTTGTCCAGCACCTGTCCCTTCAAAGCATCCACTTGAATGTTTTCCAAATAGTTCCCCCTTATGGTGCGAATACTGGCTCGTAACCATTTCTAAATTGTTTCTCAGCTTCCAGTGAATGAGTTATGAATTTGGTGCTCTCCTGTTTGTTGAGGTAACACATGCTTGTGCAACTGTCTGTCTGAATCAGAACACTGTACTTTGAAAAATGCCTCACGGGCTAAATGGACAGCTCTAACAGCCCGGTATGAGAGTGGTCCCTTTTTGGACACCAGAGTCCTTGAATCGTCAAGTGATGCAGCTCAGCCCCGATCTCACGTGGTGTGCATCCGTTACAATTGTTTAAGTCAGGAAGTGTGATGGAATTTAACTCTTATTAGAAAATACTGTTGATGAGACCACCACCATAAAGACTGAACTGCAGGTACTGCTAGTGTGCTGAGGCTGAGAAGACAATACTTGTTTTCAATCAACAAAGTTGTCTCTGGCAATGGAAATACCTCTCCTTGCAAAATGCCCTGAGTTGCACCATATAATTCAAAGCATATACTAGAGCTAGAGTGGATTTTGAAAAGTTGACTAGCAGGACTAGATGATTCAAAAGTGACAAAGTTGTGCTGCAGCTTTGAGAAACGTTTTATAGTGAGCTGGCTTTTACCAGATAATTGTCTAAGCAGGAATGTAAGAAAGAGTATTTTTTCCCCTTATCAAAAAATGCAGCATGGCGAGCTGACTTTAGGATAAAGGAAAGCTGTTTGTACCAACTGTGTTGTACAGCCACAACGAGACTGAGAAATTTTCTGTGTTTTAAAGTAATAGGTATATAGAAATATGTGTCTTGTAAGTCTATTACACACACATATCCATCCACATTCAACTGAGGGTACATCTGATGTAGCAATAGCATTCTAAACTTTCCTCTCTTGATTCATTTGTTTGCAAAAATAGAATAGGTCTTGGAACCTCTTTTAGGATGATATCTTTAGTAAAGAAAATGTTACTTGCCCTGTAAGCGTCTGTTAGTTCTGTAGATTCACATGCTCTGCATATTCCTGTCATATAGTGTTGGCTCGGACGTTTGGAAGTTCTTCGAAGAAAGGCTTTCGAGTGGCAAGATGCACAGGGACTCCACCCTTAGTTGGCAAAGAGCATGGGCATCAACTGCATGTTAGATTGTTTTTCGCACATCGGGTGAGAGCAGTATGGAGTGAAAGTGGATGCAGTATGGTGCACATTTGTATTGTGAAAGATAGTTAATATGGAAGAGATCTGCAAGTAGAGACTCCCACTTCAGTGTGAGCACATGTGAATCTGAAGCTCTACATGCTACAAATAGATGCTTTCAAGGTAATTAACATATTTCTTCACAGCACGTGCTGCTATAGATACACATGCTCTACATAGATTGTAAAGCAGTAACCCATCAACAAGCGGTTGACCAAGTGAGTACCTTACATACGTCAGCTAGTAGGATTATGCCTAGAAGTACCATGGTTGCTGCTGTTTTTTTTGCTTGCAGAGTATACTCTGGGTGTAACTAGGTGGTGTCTTTTGGGTTTGTGATAGCAAGTTTGGACACACTTAACTATACACCTTGTGGTACCAGCTTTGGAAATAGGCTGTTCTTGTGGAGTTAGGTAAAGGCTACAAGCGACTGGTTAGCCTTTAATAAATTAAAAATTCAAATGCAGTGCCTCCACAGAGAAAACAGAGAAATGTCTGCTAGCCTTCACCAATACTAGATCTGCCCACTAACCCTCCACTTTGTGACACCTGGCACGGTAGCCAGCATGTTCACTTGCTCACCAACCACTTCAAGAAAGTAGAGAGGAAAACAGGGTTTAGGGTTATATCTAGAGAGGGGAACAACTAAGCCAACCCAGCTATAAGCTTGTTAGGTTTGCCAACTTCAGGAGAATGGAGTTTTTCTTCCTCAATGGATCCTCTATTCTACACCAGTTGTGTCTCTCTTCCATATATAGATATTTTAGATGTTGTCTAGAGGTGTAAGGGGGGCTAGCCGCATGTTATTGCCAGCTTCCCATCCCTGCACTACTTCTGGGAGCAGCAGGTGGCATATCTAGGCTCACTAATGAATATGCCATTTCTGCAGGAGATTTTTTCCATTTTGGTTCGGATATTCAGAAATTATGCTATCAGGGTTGGAAAATTTTCAGTAGCTGAATGAAAGATCAGATTTACTCTTATACCCACCTGATCTGATTTTGCAACAACTGAGATCAAACGTTTTGTTCACCGGCACAGTAAAATGTATAGAGTTAAATTCTTTGACCTTACATATGCAAGAAGAATTTATCAAAAGGCAGATATAACAGAATCTCGTGTGATCTGGCATCGATATGGGTTCTGATGCGTCATCTGCTTTATATTTTATTTTCTCTATGGAGGCACTACATTTGAATTTTGTAATTTATACATTTTTCTAAATGTGATTTTGGTTCAGTATCAAATATTTGTTAATTTATTTTCTTGGTTAGCTCACTATAGTAGCACTGTAATTGGATTAACCACCCAAACCCCGAGCCATGCACAGTAGTTGGCCATGCACAGCAGGGGATGGCTGCAGGGCTTGGCCTGCAGTCAGGCCTTGCGGCAAACCCTCTATAACCACCCAACATCGCTCATGGCCTTTAGCCATGTGCAGTGGTGGGGGGGTCTCAGCAGCAGTTGACAAGAAAGAACGCACTCATCACAGTAACTACATACGCAAAAAAAGTAGGAATGCAAACACCTCTATCATGGTTTACAGATAACATTTCAAAGTGAAAATGCTGATAAAAAACACTTGCTTTGTCAAGAGCATGCACTAGAAATGTGGATATTTAGAACTTTACAGAAACAGAAATTCAACTTGAGCACCTCCTTTGTTTATATCTGTAAGTGCTTCCCGTTGAGGTTTAATTTCTGTGAAATTAGCATCATGCCAGAATTAATCCTGCCATGTCTATTTATCCATGAAGATCCACCGTTTTATGCCAAATGTGTACCAAACTGGAATACTTTCTACTGGCTAATTAGTAAGTGCTACCTCATTAGTTAAATGTATGGTGCATCTCCTACACATGGGTGCCTTGGCCCCACACAGGGCACCAAATTAACAGTTATGTGGACTGAGGGGGAGCCTCAAGGCCCCCACGGTCCAACAGGCTGCTGCCGGCATTGCGCCTGCATGCAGGGAGCTGCTGTAATAGCAGGTGCCTGTGTGCGGAACCAATGTTTTCATCTTTTT